>NW_020173198.1:12918168-13271663 GCF_003031525.2 Neophocaena asiaeorientalis asiaeorientalis | reverse complement strand
CTGAGTAATATTCCATTGTATATATGTACCACATCTTCTTTATCCATTCGTCTGTCGATGGGCATTTAGGTTGCTTCCATGACCTGGCTATTGTAAATAGAGCTGCAATGAATATTGGGGCGCATGTGTCTTCTTGAATTATGGTTTTCTCTGGGTATATGCCCACTAGTGGGATTGCTGGGTCATACGGTAGTTCTATTTGTAGTTTTTTAAGGAACCTCCATACTGTTCTCCATAGTGGCTGTATCAATTCACATTCCCACCAACAGTGCAAGAGGGTTCCCTTTTCTCCACACCCTCTCCAGCATTTGTTGTTTGTAGATTTTCTGATGATGCCCATTCTAACTGGTGTGAGGTGATACCTCACCGTAGTTTTGATTTGCATTTCTCTAATAATTAGTGATGTTGAGCAGCTTTTCATGTGCCTCTTGGCCATCTGTATGTCTTCTTTGGAGAAATGTCTATTTAGGTTTTCTGCCCATTTTTTAATTAGGTTATTGGTTTTTTTAATATTGAGCTGCATGAGCTGTTTATATATTTTAGAGATCAATCCTTTGTCCATTGATTCGTCTGCAAATATTTTCTTCCATTCTGAGGGTTGTCTTTTCATCTTGTTTATAGTTTCATTTGCTGTGCAAAAGCTTTTGTTTCATTAGGTCACATCTGTTCATATTTGTTTTTATTTCCATTACTCTAGAAGGTGGGTCAAAAAAGATTGTGCTGTGATTTATGTCAAAGAGAATTCTTCCTGTGTTTTCCTCTAAAAGTTTTATAGTGTCCAGTCTTACATTTCGGTCTTTAATCCATTTTGAGTTTATTTTTGTGTATGGTGTTAGGGAGTGTTCTAATTTCATTCTTTTACATGTAGCTGTCCAGTTTTCGCAGCACCATTGATTGAAGAGACTGTATTTTCTCTGTTGTATATCCTTAGGTGTGTAGGTTTATCTCTGGGATTTCTATCTTGTTCCATTGATCTATATTTCTGTTTTTGTGCCAGTACCATATTGTCTTGATTACTGTAGCTTTGTAGTATAGTCTGAAGTCAGGGAGTCTGATTCCTCCAGCTCCGTTTTTTCCCCTCAAGGCTGCTTTGGCTATTCAGGGTCTTTTGTGTCTTCACACAAATTTTAAGATTTTTGTTTTTGTTCTAGTCTTATAAAAAATGTCATTGGTAATTTGATATGGATTGCAATGAATCTGTAGATTGCTTTGGGTAGTATAGTCATTTTCACAATATTGATTCTTCTAATCCAAGAACATGGTATATCTCTCCATCTGTTTGTGTCATCTTTGATTTCTTTCATCAGTGTCTTATAGTTTTCTGAGTACAGGTCTTGTCTCCTTAGGTAGGTTTATTCCTAGGTATTTTTTTCTTTTTGTTGCAATGGTAAATGGGATTGTTTCCTTAATTTCTCTTTCTGATCTTTCATTGTTAGTGTATAGGAATGCAGGAGATTTCTGTGCATTAATTTTGTATCCTGCAACTTTACCAAATTCATCGATCAGCTCTAGTAGTTTTCCGTAGGCATCTTTAGGATTCTCTATGTATAGTATCATGTCATCTGCAAACAGTGACAGTCTTACTTCTTTTCCAAGTTGGATTCCTTTTATTTCTTTTTCTTCTCTGATTGCCGTGGCTAAAACTTCCTAAACTATGTTGAATAATAGTGGTGAGAGTGGGCACCCTTGTCTTGTTCCTGATCTTAGTGGAAATGGTTTTAGTTTTTCACCATTGAGAATGATATTTGCTGTGGGTTTGTTGTATATGGCCTTTATTATGTTGAGGTAGGTTCCCTCTATGCCCACTTTCTGGAGAGTTTTTTTTTTAACCATAGATGGGTGTTGAATTTTGTCAAAAGCTTTTTCTGCATCTATTGAGATGATTATATGATTTTTATTCTTCAGTTTGTTAATATGGTGTATCACGTTGATTGATTTGCATATATTGAAGAATCCTTGCATCCCTGGGGTAAATCCCACTTGATCATGGTGTATGATCCTTTTAATGTGTTGTTGGATTCTGTTTGCTAGTATTTTGTTGAGGATTTTTGCATCTATATTCACAGTGATATTGGTCTGTAATTTTCTTTTTTTATAGTGTCTCTGTCTGGTTTTGGTTTCAGGGTGATGGTGGCCTCATAGAATGAGTTTGGGAGTGTTCTTTCCTCTGCAATTTTTTGGAAGAGTTTGAGAAGGATGGGTGTTAGCTGTTCTCTAAATGTTTGATAGAATTCACCTGTTAAGTCCATCTGTCCCTGGACTTTTGTTTGTTGGAAGATTTTTAATCACAGTTACCATTTCATTACTTGTAATTGGTCTGTTCATATTTTCTGTTTCTTCCTGGGTGGGTCTTGGAAGGTTATACCTTTCTGAGAATTTGTCCCTTTCTTCTAGGTTGTCCATTTTACTGGCATAGAGTTGTTTGTAGTAGTCTCTTATGATGCTTGATACTTCTGCCATGTCCATTGTAACTTCTCCTTTTTCATTTCTAATTTTATTGATTTGCGTCCTCTCCCTCTTTTTCTTGGTGAGTCTGGCTAAATGTTTATCAATTTTGTTTATTTCTCAAAGAACCAGCTTTTAGTTTTATTGATCTTTGCTATTGTTTTCATTGTTTCTGTTTCATTTATTTCTGCTCTGATCTTTATGATTTCTTTCCTTCTGCTAACTTTGGGTTTTGTTTTTTCTTCTTTCTCTAATTCCTTTAGGTGTAAGGTTAGATTGTTTATTTGAGATTTTTCTTGTTTCTTGAGGTAGGCTTGTATTGCTATAAACTTCCCTCTTAGAACTTCTTTTGCTGCATCCCATAGGTTTTAGATCATCATGTTTTCGTTGTCATTTGTCTCTAGGTATTTTTTGATTTCCTCTTTGATTTCTTCAGTGATCTCTTGGTTATTTAGTACCATATTGTTTAGCCTCCATGTGTTTGTGTTTTTTTACATTTTTTTCCTTCCTTTAAGTGTAAGGTTAGATTGTTTATTTGAGATTTTTCTTGTTTCTTGAGGTAGGCTTGTATTGCTATAAACTTCCCTCTTAGAACTTCTTTTGCTGCATCCCATAGGTTTTAGATCATCATGTTTTCGTTGTCATTTGTCTCTAGGTATTTTTTGATTTCCTCTTTGATTTCTTCAGTGATCTCTTGGTTATTTAGTACCATATTGTTTAGCCTCCATGTGTTTGTGTTTTTTTACATTTTTTTCCCTGTAATTTGTTTCTAATCTCATAGCACTGTGTTCGGAAAAGATGCTTGATATGATTTCAGTGTACTTAAATTTACCAAGGCTTGATTTGTGACCCAAGATGTGATCTGTCCTAGAGAATGTTCCATGTGCACTGAGAAGGAAGTGTAATCTGCTGTTTTGGAATGGAATGTCCTGTAAATGTCAATTAAATCTATCTGTTCTATTGTGTCATTTAAAGCTTGTGTTTCCTTATTCATTTTCTGTCTGGATGATCTGTCCATTGGTGTAAGTGAGGTGTCAAAGTCCCCCAGTATTATTGTGTTACTGTCGATTTCCTCTTTTATAGCTGTTAGCATTTGCCTTATATATTGGGGTGCTTCTATGTTGGGTGCATATATATTTATAATTGTTATATCTTCTTCTTGGATTGATCCCTTAATCATTATGCAGTGTCCTTCCTTGTCTCTTGTAACATTCTTTATTTTAAAGTCTATTTTATCTGATATGAGAATTGCTACTCCAGCTTTCTTTTCATTTCCATTTGCATGGAATATCTTTTTCCATCCCCTCACTTACAGTCTGTATGTGCCCCTATGTCTGAAGTGCGTCTCTTGTAGACAGCATATATATGGGTCTTGTTTATGTATCCATTCAGCAAGCCTGTGTCTTTTAGTTGGAGCATTTAATCCATTTATGTTTAAGGTAATTATCGATATGGATGCCCCATGACCATTTTCTTAATTGTTTTGGGTTTGTTTTTGTAGGTCCTTTACTTCTCTTGTGTTTCCCACTTAGAGAAGTTCCTTTAGCATTTGTTGTAGAGCTGGTTTGGTGGTGCTGAATTCTCTTCGCTTTTGCTTGTCTGTAAAGCTTTTGATTTTTCCATTCAATCTGAATAAGATCCTTGCCAGGTAGAGTAATCTTGTTTGTAGGTTCTTCCCTTTCATCACTTTAAATATATTGTGCCACTCCCTTCTGGCTTGTAGAGTTTCTGCTGAGAAATCAGCTGTTAACCTTATGGGAGTTCCCTTGTATGTTATTTGTCGTTTTTCACTTGTTGCCTTTAATACTTTTTTTTTGTCTTTAACTTTTGTCCATTTGATTACTATGTGTCTTGGCGTGTTTCTCCTTGGGTTTATCCTGCCTGAGACTCTCTGCGCTTCCTGGACTTGGGTGGCTATTTCCTTTCCCATGTTAGGGAAGTTTTCAACTCTAATCTCTTCAGATATTTTCTCAGGTCCTTTCTCTCTGTCTTCTCCTTCTGGGACCCCTATAATGCGAATGTTGGTGTGCTTAATGTTGTCTCAGAGGTCTCTTAGGCTGTCTTCATTTCTTTTCATTCTTTTTTCTTTATTCTGTTCTGTGGCAGTGAATTCCACCATTCTGTCTTCCAGGTCACTTATCTGTTTTTCTGCCTCAGTTATTCTGCTATTGATTCCTTCTAGTGTATTTTTCATTTCAGTTATTGTATTGTTCATCTCTGTTTGTTTGTTCTTTAATTCTTCTAGGTCTTTGTTAAACATTTCTTGCATCTTCTCGATCTTTGCCTCCATTCTTTTTCCAAGGTCCTGTATCATTTTCACTATCGTTACTCTGAATT
This sequence comes from Neophocaena asiaeorientalis asiaeorientalis, assembly GCF_003031525.2. NCBI lineage: Eukaryota > Metazoa > Chordata > Mammalia > Artiodactyla > Phocoenidae > Neophocaena > Neophocaena asiaeorientalis. Next base: position 13,266,881 of record NW_020173198.1, on the reverse strand, counting down.
CTTTTTCTGGAAGGTTGCCTATCTCCACTTCATTTAGTTGTTTTTCTGGGGTTTTATCTTGTTCCTTCATCTGGTGCAAAGTCCTCTGCCTTTTCATTTTGTCTGTCTTTCTGTGAATGTGGTTTTCGTTCCACAGGCTACAGGATTGTAGTTCTTCTTGTTTCTGCTGTCTGCCCCCTGGTGGATGAGGCTATCTAAGAGGCTTATGCAAGCTTCCTGATGGGAGGGACTGGTGGTTGATAGAGTTGCTCTGGTGGGCAGAGCTCAGTAAAACTTTAATGTGCTTGTCTGCTGATGTGGGTGGGGCTGAGTTCCCTCCCTGTTGGTTGTTTGGCCTGAGGTGACCCAGCACTGGAGCCTAGAGGCTCTTTGGTGGGGCTAATGGTGGACTCCTGGAGGGATCATGCCAAGTACTCTACGTTGTCACTTTTACGTACAATCTTAAAACAAACTAGTGAATATAACACAAAAGAAACAAACTCACAGATACAGAGAACAAATGAGTGGTTACCAGTGGGGAGAGGGAAGAGTAAGGGGCAAGATAGGGGTAGGGGATTAAGAGGTACATACTATATAATAAGCTATGAGGATATATTGAACAGCACAGGGAATATGGGCAATATTTTATAATACTATAAATGAAGTATAGGGGCTTCCCTGGTGGCACAGTGGTTGAGAGTCCGCCTGCCGATGCAGGGGACACGGGTTCGTGCCCTGGTCCGGGAAGATCCCACATGCCGCAGAGCGGCTGGGCCCGTGAGCCATGGCCCCTGAGCCTGCGTGTCCAGAGCCTGTGCTCCGCAGCGGGAGAGGCCACAACAGTTAGAGACCCACGTACCGCAAAAAAAAAAAAAAAAAGATGCAGCTCTCGTAAGATCCATAAAGTTCACTCCTCAAAATAGTCTAAGAAAGCAGAGACCTTGGTTGCACAGGTGTTAAGGATGGTATAGTGCCAGCACTAACAAAACAATGAAGGTTGAAATGCCATAGGCCCTTTGGGACTGGGACCCCTGATGACGAATTCCCCTGAGAGCTGGCTCCGCTGGACAAAGAGGTGTTACCGGTGCTTCTGACCAACTGGCTATAGCTGCTGAGAATCCCAGTCTGTTTGACTGACTGCCAGATGCACACCAGTACATGCACCTTCCAGGTGGTGGAGACCAGAGAGAATGTTCTCACTGGTCATAAAACTAAGCTCTACGGACATAGAACAAGACCAAAGGAAAAGCCTCATCTGGTTTTTCTTATGTACACACTAACAGCTAAGCCTTGCATGTCTTGGAACCAAACTAATACCTTGGAGGGATGTGCCCTGGGATTGAGGATTGTATGTTGCTTTACAGTGTACCTCGATGCATGGAGATTTTCTTGAGGTTGACAGGTGACCTAGGGTCTATCTAACCCATTCCGTGACCAACTTATCCTATCACGGGTGCCTCCTTGAGGTGGTGAGCGCCCTAATGGCGCATTATGAGCACATAATGCTCAGCTTATGCCCACCAAGTTTTGCAACTTTGACTTCTGAGATTTCCCTCAGCAGTAGCTTTTACCTCATGTATGTGTTAACCTACAGCAAAATTTGTCAAAACAGACACCATTCTGGTGAAGCCTGCAAACTCACCAGCCTGTCGGGCTGGTCTGGGCAGCAGGCTTATAGGGCCTAAGCTTGTATCCTATACTATGGAATTTCCTTCTTATGACAACACATTAGACAAGTCAAAGAAAAACAGTGAAATGAAGGAGGAAATAAAGCCTAGAATACTCTAAAAAGTTTATCAGAATCGTTAAGCCCACAGAACTTGTTCCACAAATTTTTTCTCCTACTAATCTAAATTTAGAAAAGAGAAAAAGGGCTCTTGCCACTCTCGCTTCCAGTAGACCTTGTAGGCAGAGATCTGGGAGACTGACACGGTAAGAATTCTTTAATTTTTATTTTTTAATTTATTTAATTTTTTTGGACTGCATTAGGTCTTTGTTGCTGCATGTGGGCTTTCTCTAGTTGCGGCGAGCGGGGGCTACTCTTCATTGTGGTGCGCAGGCTTCTCGTTGCGGTGGCTTCTCTTGTTGCAGAGCATGGGCTCTAGGGTGCACGGGCTTCAGTAGCTGTGGCGTGCAGGCTCTAGGGTGCACAGGCTTCAGTAGTTGTGGCACGTGGGCTCAGTAGTTGTGGCTCGCGGGCTCTAGAGTGCAGACTCAGTAGTTGTGGCACACAGGCTTAGTTGCTGCGCGGCATGTGGGATCTTCCCAGACCAGGGCTCGAACCCATGTCCCCTGCATTGGCAGGCAGGTTCTTAACCACTGCGCCACCAGGGAAGTCCCATGGTAAGAATTCTTTCCTTCTGCCAGTGCTTGTCAGATGTCCTGGGATCTCTCAGCTTCAGCAGCCTCGGAGGGAGCAGAGTCCAGCCAGGGACGTTTAGCCTGTCAAGTATGCCAACTGTGGGGAAAGAGAAAAAGACTTTCCTCTGCCCTTCCAGGTTCTTCTGGCTGGTCTAAGAATTAAATTGACATGAGACAGGTTAACAGGAGAAAAACAAACAAAAGTTTAATAACATGTATACCTTGGAGGGACCCAGGAAAACTGAGTAACTTGCCCAAATGGCCAAAACCCTCACCTTAAATACCATCTTCAGCTAAAGATGAAAGAGGACATTGGGGTAGGGGTTTGGGACTTTAAACAGGAGGAAGGCTGTCCGCATGGAGATGGAAAAGCAAATGTTTGGTAAACAAATGTTTGCTGGGCCAGGCAGAGGCAGTGGGATGCAGGTGGACTCTGATCTCCAGGCCCTACTGAGGACCCCCTCACCTAGCCCATATCTTTGCAGGCATCTCTACTGACAGTTCTCTCCCTGAACCAGACCCTTTATCCACATTCTTTAGGTAGCCAAGGAAGAAGTGAAAAGAAAGACTTCCTGAGTCTTCTGTTTCTTAAAAATGATCAGCCTGAAATAATCCTCATGCCAGAAAGACACGTTTGGGGCTGGCACACTTGCTTCCTGCAGCTTCCTTCCTCCCTGACTACTTCATGAAGCCCTGACCCAGGGAAAAGAGAGCCTCCCTGCAGAGACTTGGACAAACCAAGCAGGAATGAATACGGGAACAGCTTGTCCCTTTTCATCTGGAAAAACCCTACTGCCCATTGCATCCCAATTGATGAGCTCTACATCTCGCTCAGGAGGGCATGAATTTCCGAGCCAGTGCAGACCCGGCTGGATGCCATCCTGTGTGACTCTGGTTGGGTCGGTGAGCCTGCAGGAGCCCCAGTTTCCTCACTTGTATAAAGGGGGTGATGATAGTACCTCCTCACTGGGTAGTTGTGAGCTTTCAGTTCTTAACACAGCACCTAGTACACAGCAGGCACTTAATAAAGCTAGTTGCCCCTTTGCTGTTGTTTGTTACCACTGTATCCCCCGTTGTGATGGGTGGCAAAGCGGGTAAAGGTGGCTGAGTCCAGCACATGGCAGATCCCTGAGCCCGTTTCCTCATCTGTGACATGTGAGTAGACCCAGATATCAAGCACTAGCCATGGATCCTGGGATGGAGCAGGTGTTGGCTTCTCCTCTTTGGTCTGAGCTGGATCAGGTGGTCTGGGGGAGTTATCATCCACACCCGAGTTACTATTCAAGGCCCACCCTGGCATGGGTATTGGAACAGTTCTCCTGGACCTGTTGAGTGAGAGGGAACATTTTTTCCCCCCCTGCCTCCAAACCTGACTCCCCAGGTCACAGGCCTTCTCTTGTCTCTTTCTCTTCCCCGCAGCCCTAGCCCCATGCTGCAGGTCTTGCACATCATATCTAGGTTACTCTAGATCAAGGGTCAGCAGACTATGGCCTGTGACTACATTGGCCCCATGACAGTTTTTGCAAATAAAGCTTTATTGGAACACGGTCATACCCATTCACCTACGTATCATCTATGGCTACTTTTATGCTACAATGGCTGAGTTGAGTCTTTGCAACAGAGCCCATATATTCCACAAAGCCTAAAATGTTTACTGGCTGGCCCTTTACGGAAAGTCTTTGCCACCCCTGCTCTAGATGTCCCCCTTCAGGGCTCTCTCTCATCCATGGGGGCGTCCTCCGTTTTGCACCGTTTGTGCTGTGCGGTGATGGGCTGTTCCTGCCGTTGTCTCTCCATCAGATGGGAGCTCCTGGAGGGCAGTGGCTCTTTATCCTGGACCCTCGTCCCTCTCACAGCACAGACACATAGTAGGTGCTTAGTACTTGTGAGATGGATAGACAGCTGATTGGCTGGCTGGCTGAATGAATGAAGCAAGCATACTAAATACTCGGCTAAGATAGAGTCCTTCCTGGGTGAACCTAAGCTAAGCTTCTTCACCTGCAGAAATGTGGCCTCAGTGTCGAGTTGGTCCAGAAATTCTGTCTGCAGTCCCTCAGGTCCCTCCCCAGTCCTCACAGTGAGGAGGTGTCACTGTGAATGTGGCTGATATTCAACATGGCACCTGCTGTGTGCCAGCCTCTTGCACTAAGTACTTTAGGGATATTAGCCAATTCCAGCCTCAGGACCACCCTAGGAGGGAGGTACCATTACTACTTCCATTCTCCAGATGAGAAAATCGAATATTGGCGGGGGCTCGGTGGTTTTCCCGGGACACCCAGCTGGTAAGCGTGCATGTGTATGGGTGGTGGGGTGGGGCTGCGTTCACACCTGTGCAGCTGAGCTCCAGAGTAATGCCCCTCCCAGGGCATACCCTGCTTCCCCGCAGCCCCGGTCGTTCGGTGCAATTACAGCAGCAGCTTCCTGTTCCGTTTGCTTTAAGACAAGGAAACTCCTTTTAGCTTCTCTGCTTCAAATCCTAAAAGCACAGCACAGTCAGTAATTGTGCTTTATCATCTGGTGGCATATTTAATGCATTAACCTCCTTTAACTGAAGGGGTAATTTAGGATTGATCTTGCGCTCCAAGAGGCACCCATTGCGTACTCGATGAGCAGAGAAGAGAGTCGAAAGAGCTTGTCAAGAATGTCTCAGAATAGGAGCCAGCAGTAAATGTTTTCGTTCAGAAGAGCTGGCCCTGTGGAGGGGTCGCCTCACGAGGAATCATGGCCATGGAGCTCTTGAAGACTTCTCACGGAGCTCTGGTTTCTCCTGCTGGAGGTGGAGCAGGTCGGCTTAACGCAGGACCCTTAGGGGAAAGTCAGGATGCTGGGCCCATAGAACAGGGTGTGGACATACTGGGAAGAAAAAGAAAAATACCAAAGCAAACAAGAAAAATGGCTCTTGCTGTTACTGGCACAGGTACGATTAGATTATGGTGTTTAAAGTGGGTAATGAGATTTGTTTCTGGCACCTTCACTGGGCAGTGGCGGAAAAGTCAACCCAAACCAGCCTAAATGAAACGGGGCTTTGTTATTCCTTATAACTGACTGGTCCTGGGGGTAGCGCTGGCTTCAGGAACAGGTGGATCAGGGGCTCACACGAGGTCCACCTGCTCTCAGCACCTCCATCCTCTGTTCTCTGTGGACACGTTCTCAGACAGGCTTTCTTATGGGTCAAGTCACCTGTGGCAGCTCTGAATATGATCAACTGTAAGTCAGTGGGGAAAGAGTAAGAATCACTTTCCCAGTAATCCCAGCAAAAGCCCCACCACATCACAGGAGGTCACGTGCCTATTCTTGAACCATTGTCTGTGGCCAAGGGAGTGAGGGAATGAGCTGATTGGCTTAGGCTTGGGTCACAGATGGCATCCAGAGCAGCCACAGGAAACAGAGGGCATCATTTTACCAGGTGGCCCAAAGCAGCCCACGTTCAGTACAGACTGGTGAAGCGGACTTTGCTGTGCCGGGAGCTTGGGCATTGCCCGGAACGTGAGGGGTGGTCTGGGCCAGTCATTGTGGTAATGAGGAAGGTGAGGTTGGTTGGGTGGCCCTTGGGGGTCCTGGCAAGAGCTGATGAAGGACTGAGCTTGGAAGTGAAGAAGAGGGAACAAACCCAGGACACACGAGGAGGCAGATGCGGCCAGACTCGATGGTTCCTTTGCCCAGTGAGGGACATGATTTGCACTGTGCAGAGCGTTCAAGTCAGGGACCTAGTCCTGGGGAGTAACTGGGCTTTCACCCGTGATTTTTTTTTTTTTTTAACCCATGATTTTAAACTGAATGCTTACCTTCCACAAGCAAGGGGGAAAGTCCATTTATTACCAGAACAGTAGCCACTTTTACCCTTGAAGAGGGCTCCAGGAGTACTTACTGCTATTTTTATTTATTCAACAACCCACTCACTACCCAGTGGCCCCCGGACTCTTGAGATGTATGTCCTCATTCCTCCTCACCACATTCCCCTAAGTACACATTAGCTACATAAACACAATTTCAGGGCTGTGAGGAACTGGAGATGCGCCGTAATAGAAAATGAGCTTCCCTGCCAGCCGCACCAGGTTCAGGTTTCCTTTCCTTTGACGGTGGTATTCTTGGTGTGGGGGGAGAGGAGCCCTCGGGCTGGGAGTCCTAGTGACTAGCTGCCGAGTGGTAGCTGCCTCCTGTCACCTATCATGCAACCATCTGGTGGTGGCCTAGTGTGTAGGATGACCTGTGACCCCCTCTGTTTTCTTTACCAGCAAAACATACCCCATGTAGCAGCCTTTTGGCACTAAAATAAATATGAAAGGCCACCATGCTGTGATTGCATTGCTTCAAGAAACAGATGCTTTAAAACCAACTGGCCTTGCTGGGCACCTCCCACTCTTCCTGTCCTAGAATAAGCGGGGGACCGTACACCAGCAGCTTTAGCCATATGGGCCTCTGGATTCAGTTCTAGGAAAGGGCAGTTCCCAGCTGTTTGACTTTCGGAAAGTTATTGAGTCTCTCTGAACCTCTGTTTTGTTATCTGTAGGACAGGGGTAGCTGTACCCACTCCATTGGACTACAGTGGGGCTGAGATGAGATATGAGAACAGCTGGAAGGTGCTTAATTAGCACAGGAATCAGCTGTGTGGCCCTGGGCAAGGTGCTGGGCTTCTCAGAGATGTTGTCCTTCAGCGGTTCTCAACCAGGAGTGACTTTGCCCCTAAAAGGGGACCTTTGGCAATGCCTGGGGGCACTTTTGGTTGTCACAACTGGGGGGCGGGGGCTGCTGCTGGCATCTAGTAAGTAGAGGCCGTGGTTGCTGCTAAATATCCTACAGTGCACAGGGCAGCCCCACAGCAGAGAGTTATCTGGCCCAGAATGTCAGTGGGGCTGAGGTTGAGAAGCTCTGCTGTACAGAAAATACATAGTACAAGCGTGGCTCTGAGTGTGCTCTCATAGAGGGTAGCCACCAATGGTAGGTGCCGTGTGCCAGGGACTGGGCTCAGTTTAGAGCCAGAGATCAAGACAGACGTGCACGGGGTGCTGGTGGTAAACGTACTGGAGCTCAGAGGAAAGTCACCTAACCAAGCCTGGGAGGTAGGATGGGTCCCTTCTTGGAGGACGGGGCTCCTGAGCTGAGTTTGACCGGGTTGATGTGAGAGGAGGGGCACCAACCCTGGGGACCTGTGGTGTGGAGAAAGGAGGCCTGCCCGTGTGACTCCTGAACCCCTCTGAGTGTCGGTCGCATGGGCCTGTGGGAGGGAGAGGAGGAGCCAGGCGGCCAGGGTGTTGGCAGGGACAGTGCTTCAGGACAGGACCTGTCACCTCTGCTCCAGTCCGAGATTGTGGCTCTGTCCTTTTAAAGTTGGGTTTTAAAATAAAATTGTACCTTGTTCTGACTATAGCTGTCACTTCTTTTGTTACTTTTGAGGCCATTTGTTAGTAAAAGGAATAATTTGAGGCTTAGAGGTGGCCTTCATCTTAGAAAGTTGCTAAGCTCCCACTTTGTGAAAGCATGGGAGCCAGAAAGGGTTCTTAGTAGCACACCTGGGGCTGTCTCACCTAATGGCAGCGTGTGCCTCCCCTCCCACCCTCTGTGCAGACGTAGACGTCAGAGTGCAAATGCAGCATTTCCATAGACAAAATGACCACCGGAAGTCTTGAATGCAGGACTGTGAAATACATGGCACTCGTGCCACAGCTCCCCATTACCATGTCCCTGGCAGACATAGCGAATCAATCACCACCTTTCTCAGTGACCTCAGACCCATCCTCAGAATCCTCCTCCACACAGCCACCACCTTCCCTAGGCAGCCACCACTAATGGACTAGAGCAGGCAGGCAACTCTAGCCTTGGCAGATCTGCCATCCTTGTTCTAAATCCTCACTGGCTATGGGGCCCTGGGCACATCAAACATAACCCTTCCCAGTTTCTTTCTTCTGCAAAACGGGGATAATAACACCTCCTTTGAATGGTTGTTATGAGCACTAAGATGTAAAAACACAGTATACAGTAAGTGCTCAATAATTAATTGCCTTCTTATTTGCATAGAACTTACCCTGCCAAGGGTGCGCCTGCACCATGACCTGTGGTCCATTTTATTCCTGCCTGATATTGTCATTTATCTCTTCAGTTGCATTTGTCTTAGTCTTCAATCAGATTGTGGGCACTCAGAGAACAGGGATGGTGTCTTTGGATTCTTTCTGTCTGCTGGCCTTCCATCAAAATGTAGTTCTTGGGTATATAGGAATGTGGCAGAATCTGCTAGTTGCTTGCCCAAAATATCTATTTTTCACTTATCTTTTAGTGACAGAGCAATGTGCCTAAGGGAAAAACACTAAATTTCTCAGCTTCCCTTGCACCTACATATGGCTGTGTGACTAAAATCTGGCCAATGAGATATAGGTGGACATGTGGGCATGGCCTCTCAGGGGGGCTGCTAAAGGAGGATACTTCATCTGGGTGGTACATGCTTTGCCCTTCTCGTTTTTCTCCTTCCTGTTGCCTAGAATTTAGACATGATAGCTGGAGCTCCAGCAGCCGTCTTGGCCCTTGAGGATGGCAGCCAAAGACTAAGGATGACAGAGCAGAAAGATGGACAGTTCTTGGTCCCTGATGATTTTGTGGAGTAGCTGTACTAATCCTGGATTGCCTCCTTCCAGAGTCTAATACAGGAGAAAAGAAACCCCAAATGATTAGGTCCCTGCTGTTTCGGAGCCACATGCAGTTCTTAACTGCTACAATACAACAAGTTCTTTGAAAAAGAGTTAAGAGAATTGCTTTCCCAGAACCCTAGAGGTGATACAGCACATAGCATTTAAGGATCTTGGAGTTCGGTTCATTTTTTCGCCAGCTCTTTATGAGTTCCCACACAGGTCAGGTGCTGCTAGGCAGTACGGCTCATTGCTGGGTTCTTAAATAGCCCAGAGCAAATAGCCAGACAAGAATCCGAGGAGAGAGATGGGCAAGGGAGGATTCTGCTGTGCCCTTTAAGCCATGTCCAGATTAAGATTAGACTTGAGCTCCACGGAGCGCCATTAAAGGGCTTTGATTCGTGCTTCGGAACCATCGCTCTGTCTGTGGCATGCAGAAGGGGTGGGAAGGGAGAGAACTGCCTTCATCTATCCTGCCCAGGGTTCTTCTTCCTCCTACAATATCTGAGCCTGTCAGCCAGCTCTAAGACTGCCTTTTCCACAGCAGAGCCCCAAGTCTAACTTGGGCGGCCAGTCAGACCTTGGTATATGTCTGGCATTTTCTAAAGCACCCACAGCTGTTGACATTCTGGGCTGGGCCTTCTAGACCCTTGGTCTGCTCCTATCAAAAGCCGTTTAATTGAGAACTTCTATTCCTGGTCAGCCACATGCCAAGCAAACAGTGGAAGAGTTTGGCCAGCATCCGCTGTGTCTGTAACTGACCTCTAGGTGGCGGTGGCTGCCCACTGCCGCTCTGGCGCTTGGCGCCGTGGCAATTGGAAGTCTTTCCTCCACAGGAGCCCGTGTTCCTTGTCTCTTTCCTCCCTGCAGTTTGGACCCAGGTACCCACCTCTTTCTCTCTCTTTTATGCTACCCCCCTGACTTCCAAGTTTTCACTGCTGTGGATATCATGGGTCATCTTTACAAAATCTTTATTTGCACAGAAGGCTAGACGGGGTATCATGCATAGAAGTCTACGTGTGTACACCTTGGTCATACATGACATACACACACTGTCAAAGACATCAGTCCATTGCTCACTGTTAGGTAGTCACCAGTGAGTCACTTTTTACCTGGAGGTAGAATTGCAGAGGGGTAACAGGCATTGAATGAGTTGAGTCTTGGGAAATGTGTGGGTTTCTGCTTGGCAGACTGAAGGTAGAAAGGCCTTGCAGGCAGAGGGCCTGGTGTGAACAAAGGCCACATGGGCCGGACCATCTGCATGGAGGAGGGAAGATTTGGGGGTCTCTGGACAGCTCAGTATGTGTGTGGTCCAGGACACCAGATGGAATGAGAGGGGGTGGGGCTGCCGAGGCAGGCAGGGAGGAGATCGGGAGGGGCCTCAAGTGCTTTATCAAGGAGTGTGGACTTGATCTTCCAATCTGGGGTCTTCCAGACTTGGGATTGTGATGACCTAACACTCCACTGAGGTGCCTCAGATCCACCCTAGCTAGCAAGGGACAGGTGGGGCCCTAACCTCCTCCTTGCTTTTACCAGAGCTGCTCTAGGTCTCACATCTAGGATTTGGTTTGAAAAAGGGGTTTGGCTGCTAAAAGGGATGCTTGAAAACTTAGAGTGAGAATGGGGAGAGTGGGGAGAGATTTTTTGTTGAGCATATTTATTAGCCCGGTGGGCTTTTGTTGTCAGATCTGGCTCTTGGGGGCTCAGTTTATTCATCTGTAAGGTAGGGATAAACAATAGCACCTGCCTCTTGGGGTTTTTGTGAGGATTGAACATGGTATAGAGTAAGATGCTTAGCACCAGTGCTCGTTACACAGTTGGTGCTTAGTAAACGGTGGTGGTTGTTATAATTAGTACTAGTTCTCATGTCTTTTGTTTTTCCTACTTCTTCTCCATTGCTTAGCATAGTTCATTTCTTCTCCTTCCAGCCCAGATCCCATGGCAATAGAACTCGTCCCCTGGTTCCTCTTTCACAACCAACAAAATGGAAGCTGGAGGAAAGACAGTGTAACACAGTAGCTAAAAAGCTCAGGCTCTGAAGGGTCAGACAGGCCGAGGTAGAATCTTTGCTCTGCAGCTTTCTACTGTTTGCGTTTGAGCAAGTCATGTAACTCTTCTGAGCCTTAGTTTCCTAATCTGTAAAATGCTTAGGATAATTACATAAGATGTGTAGAAAACAGTTAGGACAATGGAAAGCAGTGACCACATCGTAAGTGCTCAGCAGAGTAGCTTCATCTTATCCAGTTTCACCTGTTCCAAGCAAGTGTATCAGTCAGCTACTGCCACAGTAATATGGTGTAACAAACAGCCCCCAAACTCAGTGGCTTAAAATAATTCTTGCTCACATGTCTGTGGATTATTTGGGGGTTGGCTAATCTAGGCTGGGCTTGGCTCCAAGCTGCAGTTGGTCCACTCTCCTCATGTCTCTCATCGTTCTCAAACTGGCAGACTGACTAGGGTGTGCTCTCCTGGTGGAGGCAGAGGTGCAAAAACCAGCCAAACCATGCATGTGCAGAAGCCTCTGCCTGAGTTACATGTGCTGAGTTTCTGTTGGCCAAAGCAAGTAACACAGCCAAGCCCAAAGTCAACGGAAGTACAACCTGCCTCTAGTAGAACGACCTGCAAAGTCACATGCAAATGACTTGGAATATGTGTGTGGGGCGGGGAGGGGATGAATTCAGTGGCCCCACAGTAGGCAAAAAAAAAAAGGAGAAAAAATTTCAATCATGTAACCAGCCTACTTTTCTCTCATTAAGTATCCTCAAAGAAGCATAATAGAGGAGACAATCTGCTGGCCCTTTTCTTGGTCTTCAATGTAAAGTTGCTCCCAGAGTGTAGTGTTTAAAGAGCTGCCTCTTTATATAAATCAAAAATCTTATAAAATTACATTTTGTGCATAGCCTTTACTTAGTATATAATACTCTGCAATTATATGGTTATATAGCCAAATTACCGCTCAGGGTTGTACACCAAACTGAGTTCACTGTACTTTATGGGCAATTTAAGACATCTCCAGGTGGTAATTTTAAACAAGCTCACTTTTTACCTCTGGGCTGACTTTAAAACATGAAGTTCAACTTCCTTTAAATGGACTCTTCTATTAAAGGTCCATAACCCATTATTCAAAACTCTTTTGAGATCAACACAATTCAAGATACAGGTTTTCATTTTTCTTTTCTTTTTGAATTTTAGAAAGGAATAAGGAGGGCATAATAAGTGGGTCTGGGGCAGCACCTGTAATAAGACATTTCAGTGTTTCTACAGTGAAACAGTTACATTCATACTAAGTGGGATGGGCTGAGTTTATAAACACCCTCATTTCAGTTCAGTCATGTTTCACTGCCAAATGAGTTTGCACTAAACTTAGTAAGCGCCTTGTGGTTTTCAGAGCTTTTCGGCTTTGGGAGTTGAGGATGGGGGTTGTGGCTGAGGGGTTGGGCCCCTGTTAACGTTGCTGTTGTTGACATGCCCCCCAGTGACACACAGGCCAGTTGGTCCTGGGCTCTAGGAACAGCCCACCGCTCCAGGGCCACTTGAGGGCATGTTTTTGCCCAAGTCCATTGACTTGGGTCAGCAGGTACCAGATGTGTGGTTTTCACAGTTCCTTTCTGTAGAGAAAGCTGAGCTGCCAGCTGCTGTGGGCTCAGACACATCTCAGGAGGACCGGGAGACGAAGTCTTTGGTGCTCAGCCACTAGATCGCACCCGGCTGTCAGGCCATCCTCTGGGGTTAGGGCACAGGCCTTCCCTCCCCGCTCCCCCTCCGTGCATAGAGGGAGGGCTTGGGTGGGCAGCTAGGACCTGGAGCGTGAGGATTTCCTAGAAGCAGGGCTGTAGGTGTCCTCGGGCAGCTGTAGGGCCTTATTTGGACGCTTTTGGAGCCAGAAGTGCCCATGCATCTCTCGGAGGTTGTGTGTCCCCCTTTCTAAAGCAGAGATGTGCCATGGCCTGCAGGGTTGCTGCAGGGAGTAAATGAGTGAATGTGTGAATGCTCCTGGGCTGGCCCACAGGAGCGGGATGGAGAATGCTCGGGAATTCAAGTTCTTAGATCTGACCGGTGGTGACTTCCTCACTGTGGTGTCTGCATGGGCCCCAGCTTTGTTGAATGGTCTGAGATGATTTGTAAAAGTGTATGTACCTGATGGGGCTGTGTGTGTGTGTGTGTGTGTGTATGTATGTACCTGATGGGGCTGTGTGTGTGTGTGTATGTATGTACCTGGTAGGGCTGTGTGTGTGCTTGTGTGTGTGTGTGTGTATGCACGTGTGCACCTAGTGGAAAGTGTATATGATTGTCTTTTTTCAGGAAAGAATCCCCAGGCTTTATGAGTTATTTCAGGGAGTATGTGACCCAGGAAAGGGGGAAGGAGTCCGAATCCTAGCTGCAGGGAGACGTGGCTGAGTAGATAAGAACTGCTTGAGGCTTCCCTGCATATATACTCCTAGAAGGCAGGGGACCTTCATCGTCTTTCCACCAAAGACCTCTAGAGAAAATGCTTTGTGCATCTTGGTGCCAAAGGGATGTTTGAATCAAATTACCAGAGTTGATTGTGACAGCTCCTCTGCCATCGTGCCACCCTCTTTAGTGGGCAGGATGCTGAGCTGTCGGGCAAGGCCTTTCCCCTCTTTTCTTTCCCTTACCAAGTAGCAGCACATCCTGGTACTCCCAAATGTTCATCCCAGCCCCATCTTGAACATCAGAAACTTTTTTTAAAATGCTATCTTGTTGACATCATTATGAGGAAGAAATGAGTACATGGACCAAATTAACTGTATTACCGTATTTGTGGCCTGCAAGCAGGCAAAATTTGCTTGTGTAGGGAGATAAAAGAGGGTTCTTCCTAATGACTAATATGCCTCTTTAAGCGAACATTAGAGAGAGGTGCACAGCGTTCTCATCTGAAATGTTCTATTGTTCCGTTTGTTTTTTCATTACTCTGAAATGATTAGTGCAAAAATTCTTAAATTGGATGCTTTTCAAAGAGGAAGATTAAAGACCGTAAGCACAGGCTCACAGCTGTGTAAAAAAGAACATGCATCTGGGCTGCTGTGGGGAGGGCTACAGCGGCTTCACCTTGGGCTCTGGATAGCATGTGAAGGAACTTTCAGGCCTGTCGGGGGTACATCTGCCACGCTCCCTCCGTGAGTCTGTGTGGAGCTGAGTTGGCAGCTGGTAGCGTTTCTGCCCGAGCTCGCCGCCATCTTTTTCACGTTATTTAACTAAAGCCTCCTAAATGCATTTCAGTGAGGGATCGGTTTCCATAACACCAAGACAAGGATGCTGAGGCATTCTGAAGAAACCCAGACAGAGACCTTGAATGAATGCACAGGAGGAAGAGAAATCTGGTCTTGACATGCTCACCAAAATACTTTGCAGTGACTGCCTGGGCATTCGTAGCTATGTGATTAAGGATCATTTCTAGTTGGAGAGTCCTATATGTATTATCCACATTTTTTTTGTTAGGCAGTCACCACTTTCCTGTTTCTAGACTGAGGGAGTAAGTATTTGTACTCTTGCCTTGGCTCCAAGGTTATCCCAGCCAATACTTGCCTGAGTCACTGCAAAGGGCACCAGAAGAAGCTTTGTGTTGTGTGAATAAACTAAAGGCCTCCAAGGAGGAGGGATCCTTGGAGGCGCTTTCCCAATCTTCTTCTACTTCTCTGGGAATTGCCCCCCTCCTCCCACATACACACTGCACAGATACACAGAGGCAGGCACTTGCCAAGGCTACTTGGCCCAGAGTGGACACCCACCCAGGGGAAAACTATACAGATACTGGTAATCACATTCTCTTTTGTTGATTGCAAATAGCAAAAAATGTTGTCTTAAAACAGAATTTATTGGCTTAAGTGACTAACGAGTTCAGGTGTGGCTTGATCCAGGGGCTCAGTCACTCTCCCTCCCTTAACTTTTCTCCATCCTCCTCCTCCTTACCCCCCCACCCTCCCTTTCTCTTATGGCTTTATTTTCTGGTAGATTCCCTTTCTTGTGGTGTCTCCAGCAGCTCTGAGCTTACATCCTCATAGGCCAAATATAACTAAAACACCCCTCACCTCTTTCCCGGTCATGCAAGCTCCCAATTGGCTTGGCTTAGGTGACATGCCCTTCCTGTGGTGCCCCCAGGGCTCTGATTGGCCACACCTTGATCTCATGCCTGCCTCTAGGGTCAGAGCCAGAGCGGGGTCCACAGGAAGCTCAGGGACTGAGGTTGCGTAGAAGAGAATGGGTCCCTAGAGGAGAGCTGAGGTGCTGCTGCCAGAAGGAGGGGACATGGGTGCTCAGCAGAGAGAACGCCCAGTGTTCTCTGGCGGAACTGTGGAGGCTCTCACCTGGAACATTTGGGATTGGGCAAGCCATGAATGGGTCAGTCTGAACGTATATGGGCCTGGGTTTGAGGGGTGTCGTGTTTAGACCATGCGCTCAAAAACTAGAGAAAGTAAGCATGCAGAGAGAATGAGCAGAGTGTGGGACGCACAGCGCCCTGCCCTGGTTCTGGACGGCTTTCTGGCTCCTGGTCCAGCCCCTCGGAGGGCCCAGTAGCACATCTAGCTCTTGGTTGTCTGAGATACCCTTATATCTTTCCAGTAAGTCCCCATTTCCCTGAAGCCGTCGTGCATTGGCTTTTTCTTTCTGGCAGTCAAATGGTCCATGACTGGGAAGAGAAAAATCAGGGACAGCGCTAGACTAGCGCACAGGGTTTGCCTCCAGGAGAGACGTGCCCATCTCCTGCGGGGGATCGATGTGCCCGGAGCAGAAGCAGCATGCGATGGAGCCGCGCCTGGTATGGATGGAATTGTGCACATCAAGAGCCGATTCCAGTCCCTTAAAGGACAATTAGCAGGAGGAGGATCATTTAATCACGTTAGGAAGTGACACTCATGGCTATCCTTGCTGAATTACTGCCTCCCTAGCCCATTCGTTTACACGAGAACGGCTTGCTTGAAAAATGCTTGATCACACAGCCCAAGTCTTTGGAGGCCAGATGTGGCTGAATAGTCCTGATGTGTCTGAAACTCTTCATTCAGAAGGGGAAACCCTAAAGCCATCTTTTGGGGGCGGCCATTTCTTTGGTATCTTCAGAGTTGAGTGTAGCGCTTGTTCAGATACCAAATTCTTTTATAACGATTTCATTTTCACTATTTCTCTATTCTCAGGAACATTTGATTTGGAAAGGTCTCTGTGTAATCAAACAAAGTAGAAAACTCTGGCAGCTTTGACCTGGACTGTCCTCTTCCCTCCTTCCCCTCACCCTTCAAGGCTTTGCTTAGACGTCACCTCCTCCAGGAAGCTTTCCTTGATGGACTCCACACTGCATTGCATGCTGCTTCTCCTTGTCTCCCGGCCTTCTGTGCTTCCCTCTGTTGTAGCACTGATTCCACTAGACTATAGTTTTTGTCTATTTATTTGTCTGTCGGCCTCACTAATGTGTGACCTTTAGAGCAGGCCAGAGCTTTGGGGAGTTAAGAGCCAACCTTTATTAAATACTTACATGCCAAGCAAAGTAGTCGATCTTTAACACAATCCTGGAAGGTGGGTGCTAAAATTGCCCTCATTTTTACATTAAGAAATTAAGGCACGTGGAGAGGTTTAGCAAATTACTAAAGTTCACAGCTAATAAAGACGGTGAAATCAAGATTGGAACCCAGGCAGCACTAGTTCCAAACTGTTGGTCCACCTCTGTCTCCTTGCAGCCAGCACAGGTCCCGGCACTTAGTAGGTGCTCAGTATACGTTGGGTGAGCTGGAGTAGATTGAATACCTGCGTATGTGCAGTTCAGCTTAGAAGGATGTTGTCAGGTGGTTTTGCTTCTTTTATCGCTGAGACGAGAGTTAGAGGCAGGATTGGTTTCCTACTGAAGCAGAGTTTTGCAGCCGGAGAGCAAGTTCTCACCAGGACCCTTATCTCTGAGGCAAAGGGACTTACTCTATTTTTAAAACCTATTTCCCTCACCAGCAGCCTTCTCCAAGCCTTTAGCTCTGGGAATACAGAGTGACAAATAACTTCCCATCTGTCACAGCAATATCACAGCTGTTTGGGGCTGGGAAGCAATTGGGAACATCAGATCTTCCAAGAGCGTTTTCCTTTCAATTTCGTTATATTGACAGAATGCAGGAGTATATGGAGATCAGTATTGCAGATATCCTGGGCCCCGGTTCTGCCTTCACACCCATGCCCAGCTTGGTCTCTTGCCATGGGCAGGGCTGCCTGATCCTCGGGCCCAGGTGACCTCTCACACCCTGGCCCTGGAGCCCAGGCCTGGACCCTGCTTCCCCACCCCGTTCACTCGTGCAGGTTTCTTCCTAAATGACAGAGATGATTGTTTTGTTTTTGCATCTGTGGCCATGCGTTTCAAAACAACTCACATTTATCCAATGGCATTTGGAGAGAAGAGGGAGGATGAACTCTTCACTGTCTTCTCAGAGCCCACCAGAAGTCCCACTTACTTGAAATATATCATTTAATTTTTCTATCATGAAAGTCAGTATTCAATAGAAACAAGAAGTTTGAGAAACTGGGGAAACCATAATGACAATAAAAATTGACCAACATTCCAAAATAACCACTGTTAATGTTTTGATTCGAACCCTGCTGGTTATTTTCCGTGATGTAATTGCACACATACACACATGTGATTGGAATCATATCATAAGTGGTCTCTAAATTAAATTATTTCAGAGTAAACAGATGTCCAGCTTCTGCTTCCCCCTTTCCCCTACACCCCAGAAGACTTGGCTGTATTTATATCCGTGAAAAGAGAAGCAGAAGACTTCACTGCTTTTTCAGTGAGTCTAAAACCCCGTTTGTAATTTCAGTGCTACAGAGTAGCCAGCTTTTAGAAATAAATGTCTGTTGCCGTGCACGTGGCCCAGGGGGTATGAGGTGCATGACTCAGATATCCAGACCGCGGTGTGTGACTGCAAGATGAAGTCATATTTCCTTTAAAAATTTCCCAAACGTGATCATTGGAGCCCCCGGCAGCTTGATTGCTGAAAATGAGCTCCCATCACAATGGCTCCAGCTATTTCTGAGTTTCCTGGGAACTGTCTCACGTGCACGCGGGGAACTGTCCCTTGTGGTTTTCTCTGTGGCCCCTGGTGTTACTACCCGTGCTGAAGATGACCCTCATAGATGGCTGGGCTCCTGGGCACCTGGCCCACCTGTGGTCACCTTTGCTCTAGCTTGGGGTGCGGGAGGGTGGTACGGTGCTTTCTCTAACTTTGCTATTGAAACCCCAAAAGACAGCTGGCCCTGCTCCCTGTGTCCCCTCCGCACAACTGAGACCAGGCTAGAACTTTTAATAAAATTGGGCCAACAGTGTAGGGATCATGGCAGAGAAATACAGCACAGGGGAGAACTCACAGTTGCGGCTGTTGGATGCAGCTGCCCTCAAGTCCAGGGGTCTCGGAAGGGTGACTGTGCCTTCCTTCTGCTCTCCAACTCCCTTGAAAGGGCAGGTGACGGCCCCAGGCGGGGAGGGTTCTGCCCCAGCATGGGGTCAGAGCTATGAAGCCCAGAGCACAGGCAGTTTCATGCTTGTCTTCTCCTCTGGCCGAGGCTGGTGTTAGCAGTGATTGGGGCCGAGGGGGCCGCGGTGGGCGTCCGGCGGAGCAGAGGGTCCTAGGTGGGCCTCGGTGGGCCCTAGGCAGTTGGAAGATCCATTAACATAGCAGACATGACATAACGTGGAGACTGTCCTCATGGGTCCTCTGTGAGAATCCGTCTGTATCTGACCTTCACTGGAAGTGGTCCCGCCCATGACTTATCTAGTCAGAGACTTTATTTTAGAGGCAGAGGGTAGGCTCCAGGGTCAGGAACTCAGCGAGTCAAAGGGACCAGAGTCCCCACTTTTGTCGCCAGCTTAGTGGGTGGGAACGGGAAGACATAGGCCCCGGAGTCAGGCAGACCTGAGTGCCATTGTTTACTCCCCTTCTGACTAGCTTGTGTTGGACCAGTGGCTCAGCCTCCCTAAGATAAGATGGCAAATGAAAGTGCAGTTGAACGGGCCAGCCATGGTTCATGGGCTGTAGTGTTTAAAAAAAAAGTTTCCTCTCCTCTTAGAGACTTATGTCTGTGTTCTCCCTCCAATAATCTAAAAGTAGTATAAGAGCCCTCGCTTTTATGTAAATTGCCGTTGTTCACTACAGTGGAGGTCTGTGCTCTCATTATCCCCCCTCCAGATCTGTTAGATCAAGATGATAGTCCTGTGCTCTGAGCAGCCCCTGCTTCGTGCACTGGACACAGAGCCATCAAGGACACACATGGACACAGGAGGGGACAGACATCCTGCTTTTGTGGGCCTGAGCTTGGCAGTGCTCTCACCGACATCTGAGCACAGCACCTGCGTCGAGTCGGACCTGTCCTTCCATCCATCCACCCATTCCATTCTTTTTAAAAATTTATTTCTGTCAGTGGATGTATACTGAGGGCCTCCTTGGCCTGGGGCAGTGGGTACAACAGTGGATAAAATCAATCCCTGCCCTCATGGAGCGTCCCCTCTGGCTTAGAGAGCCAAATGACAAACAGATGAAGAGGTGGATGCCTAGTGTGCCGGTGCTGGTTGGTGCTGGGGGGCAGCAGGGACAGCTGATGCAGAAGCCTCCGGGAGTGAGGGAGCAGGCACTCCAGGCAGAGGGAGCAGCAAAAGCAAAGGCCCTGAGGTACGGCTCACGGGCCCAGCCGCTCCGCGGCATGTGGGGTCTTCCCGGACCGGGGCACGAACCCGTGTCCCCTGCATCGGCAGGTGGACTCTCAACCACTGCACCACCAGGGAAGCCCAGCCAGCATCTTTTCACATCCATCTTGTTCTCCTGCCCGGCTGCCTTGGTCTCCTTTTACTTCTCCTTCTGCCAGATGTTGGCATCTGAACGTGCCCCGCCCTTTGCCCCAGAGCTGTTTCCCTTCCATGACTGGTCTATTCTGACTCGTTGCTTTTTGTCCCAGGTCAAAACCTCCCCACCTGACTAACCTAACCCCATTCCCAGGCCTAGCATAGCTGCAAGAACCATGACATGCTTTGTCCATGTGAAATATGTTCATATGTGTGATTATTTGCATAAGGGCAGCTGTCTTCCCTGGCCAACTGGAGGCTCCAGGAGGGCAGGATTATGCCTGGTTTTATTCTCCGTGATACCCCTGGAGCCCAGCCCTGAGCTTGGTATGTAAGAGGCAAGATTAGGGGCCAGAGGGGGTGGGGGAAGAAGACAACTGCCCTGAGCAGGGTCTGGAAGAAAAAGTCGATGCCCTGATCCCAGTATCTAGCTCTCATCACTTCCGAAACCAAGCCAGGTGCCATCTGCTGCAAAGAGTGGCCTTTGGGTCCTCCTGGCCATGCGTGAGACTGGGGACATGTCCAGAGACAGTAGAGCTCAGGCTGAAACATGGCGTGTACACCGTGATGCAGTCCCTGAAACGAAGCGTCTGCCCCTCAGCCAGCGTCAGTCATCACTGTAGTGTCACCGTTCCAGGTGGAGTAGAGACTGGGTGGGGTCTATTGCACTTCTAAGCTGCTAATTCTCTATCCTTCTTTAAAAGGAATGTGGGGTGATGTTGGTGATTCTTAGTAAATAATGCATTTTCGCCTTTACAAGTCTGCCTCATCTACATAACCCAGTGAACCAAAAAGTCGGTATTTTTCTGGCTAAGTTATTCATCTTATTCTTGGCATTTGGCTGCAATAATATCACTCCATCAGCGTGGTCATACGGTAATTCAGGCATTTTGTTCTAGCAACAAGGGCACTTAATAACACATGAAGCCATTTCACTAAGAGGAAAGTTTTGTTCGGATCCATTAACACAGACCGCCAACCAAAACACAAATCATTTCCTTCCTTGGATATTAAGGAAGCAAAATGAATCAGGAACCTAAAGCCATTTTTAAAAGAGTCTTTCTTATCCTCATGTCGTCTGACTTTTGGCATTTAACAATCCTCCTAAAGGACATCTGAGTTTAGAGTTTATAGTGCTTGCTTTTCTCTGGGCCGGAGACGATGCGACATAGGCTTGGGTGTAGCGGCAATGTAAGACCCAGTTCTGGTTCTTCTCCTTGCTTCCTGGCTCGTTTGGGGCACGTTGCTTAGTTACTCCAAGACTCCATTTTTTTAGGCATAAAATTTCAGGACTTTGGTGAAAATTGTAAGTAAAATGTCTGGCACATGATTGGCACTACTAAATGGTACATCATCTTCTCTAAGTCTGAGGACGCTCACATAATTTAGCTTTCACTCTTGAATATCACAATACACGTAAAAAAAGCATTTGGTTCTAAGGTGGAGGAGTGTGGATAACAAGAAGTCACCTGAAGCTGGAAACGGAGAGGCGGGCATTGGATCTATGACGAAGGAAGTTTCCAAACAAGCAGTGTGTAAATGAACATTTATTTCAGGGTTCTTGCTGCGTTCACATCAGCGGGTTTTTCTGCAGAGGTTAGTAGCATCCATCAAGTATCTCCTATGAGGTCCCTGTCCTAAAATAGCATCTTGTCTGGGAACCTTGGTGCTTGTGTGACAGGGACTGTATAGGTGCCTGTGCACCGAGCTCGTCTTGAGTCAGAAGCCCCAGCAGCACTTCCTAGGTTTTGTTTGCATACTTGAAAACCCGCCCCAGAAAGTCATTTACTGAACTCCACTGTTTCTGTTGACAGTTTTTTGGAAGCAGAGGGGATGCTTAACTGCCCAGCCCACAGACCGTGCGTTATGTTTGTTTCCTCGCCTGCCCACCATTTGACAATTCATTAGGCATGGTAATTACCTGCTTTAATTTCATGATTGCACACCCTATAATGATCCCTAACTCTGTAATAGCGAAGTTCATGTACACAAGGGCAGATGATGATGAAGGTGATGGGGTTACCATATTAACAGCTGCCATTGCTGCCTGCCTACCAGGCACAGCATCTCACAACCTCCCGGCATGATTGGTCTTGGCCCCATTTTACAGATTGAGAAGCTGAGGCTTGAGGTGGAATATTTGAATCCAAGCCTCGCTCCTTGTATAGCCCATGCCCTTTCTCTGTGCTCTTCTGCAGGGCAGGCCTCAGACGTGCCTAACATCCAGTATGCTGCTGGCTAAAGAGCCTGTGCTCGGCAGACCCTTGAAGCAGATCTGGGATTTCAGCCCACTGAGAACAAGCTCTTAAATCTTCATTCTCCCTCTCCCCTTCTTCCTTCTCTGCCTGCTCCCTCCCTTCTTTATATATATATATATATATATATATAGAGAGAGAGAGAGAGAGAGAGAGAGAGAGAGAGAGAGAGAGAGAGAAAGAGAAAGAGAGAGAATCGAGGCTTGAAGAGGTGAATTAACTTACCCGGGATGGCTTGGCTAACAAGAGGTGGAACTGGGATTCAGACTCGGGTCTCCCTGAGGCCAGAGTCCCATCCCTGGACCCCCCTCAGCACCGACATCTGACTGTATGTCAGGTCTACATGGATGCTCACAGACTAGCTTAGATGTCCTACCATCATAAGTTAGGGTAAGACTCACTCTCCTGACGATAGTGTAGGCATGGCTTTTTTTGACTTTCGCTTTTACATCCAGGTTTAATATAAATACCATCAGATGCATAAATTTTTTTTTACTGAAGTCTAGTTGATTTACAATGTTGTGCTCCTCTCTGCTGTGCAGCACAGTGACTCAGTTATACACATAGAGACATTCTTTTATATTCTTTTCCATTGTGGTTTATCACAGGGTATTGAATATAGTTCCCTGTGCTGTACATTAGGACCTTGTTGTTTATCCATAGATGCATAAATCTTAAATTTATAGTTCAATTAACTTTTACCTCTGTGTATATCCATGTAACCACTGCCCAGAGATATAGGACATTTCCAGCACCCAGAATTGTGCCTTTCTGAGCTGTGAGCAGGAATCCTTACCCATCCCCAAGGTCGTGAAGATATCCTTCGAGGTTGTTATCCTGGTAGCTTTCTGATTTTACCTTTCACATTTAGATCTATGATCCCAAAAGAAATGAGTGCAAAAGCCAAGCGCATCAATGCCCAGAGCTGCCTTACCCATAACAGCCCCAATTGGAAACAACCCAAATGCCCATCCCAGCACAGCGGGTGTATAAGCTGTGGGGTATCCATACCATGGATGGGCGGTGAGCAGGAACACGTGAGTGCTATCCACACCACATAGAAACATCCCATAAACACAGTATGGAGTGAAAGGAACCAGACACCAAGGAGCACAATCTGTGGGAGTCCATTTAGATGAAGTTCAAAAGCAAGTGAAAGAAGCTGGGGAGAGCGCCCCGCAGAGCGGATGGGTGGTGCTGATGGGTGAGGGGCACGGGGGCTGATGGGAATGCCCCAGCCTGGCAGACGGTCTTCATCTTCTCAGTGAGTGTTTCCCAGAGGGACTGTCTACACAAGAGTTTGTTCTGGATTCAGCTCATCCAGGCTGAGGTTTTTGCCTCCTCCCCCACTTAACCTCTCTTCCCCCCTAGGATTATTACAGGCATCCTTGGGGTCATTTGCCCCGATTCCTGATTACAGATATCACCCTCCTGTTTCATTTTTCTTTTGCTGAGTCGAGGAGATTGGACTTGAAGTGTCTCTTTATTGCTTATTTTAAAAGGGAATTTGGTTTTGCTAGAAGAGGTCAACTCTTTTTATTCCTCCAAGGATTTAGTATCCTTACGGCTCAAACAGCAGGAATTGGTGCCTATCGAACTTAATTTAGAGGGGGTGAGTCCTTTAAAAAAACAAAGCAAAGCAAGAACAAAAACCTGGTAATTTTGGACATAAGCCCTGTGAATTCTTCAGTGAAATAAGTGCACAGTTTGGTTAAGTATAATTCAAGGACAACTTAACTTGCAGAGAAAGTTTCCCCTTTTCAGATGCTTAAAAGCATGGCTGCTGAGGGTGGATAGTTCAGGTAGTTCTGGGCGATTTTAATGGCATTAGATTCCTGGAGGGAGAGGCATGAGTGAGGAAGCACAATTGAAGCATCTGGTACCCAGGAGACTCTTGTGAGGACACGTGATCTGCCCAGGCGAGGGGCATTTGGGCCTCAGACCTGTTGAGCAGGGACCTTCCTTGCCAGTTGCCAGTATTGATGGCTTGGGGTCCCTGGGGTCCTCAGGAGCCTGGGTTCTGCAGCAGTGTGCTGTAATAGAAAGCGCCGGGCCTTAGACATCAGGCAGACCTGGGTTCAGTCCTCCATTTCCCCACCTCCCCTGCACAAGTGATACACCCCCTCTGAGCCCACGTCTTCATCTGGAGAAGGGGCAAGTTCACACCGTGCCTTGCAGACTCATGTGAGGATAAGAGGTGAGGCGTGCAGAGTGCCCAGCACATAGTAGTTGCTTCATAAATGGCAAGTGTTAGCGTTGAAGGTATTTATCTTATTGGAATTCTGAAAAACACTGTTTTACTCTCTTGGGTCTGTCAGTGTACTTGACTCTTGCTGGGTTTCTCACTGAGCTTCATAACTTTGACTGCTAACCGGAGAGATCAGGATTTGATTGACATCCAGACAACAGCAGAAGCTGAGAACAGGGGGTGCTTGACTGGAAGGGTGTTGCTGGTCTCCACGGGCTCCGTGACTAGCTCCCCTCCCCTCGCTATCAAATGGCCTCCAGCTGGAACAGAGGCAGGTGCCAGAAATGCCCACTGGCCACTTTTCACCTCTGAGAGGCACTCAGTCTAATGATGCTAGCAGAGGCGGGACAGTCTAAACTTGACGGAAGCACCTGGAACCCTCTCTGCCCCTGGTTCCCCCTTGGGCATCAGTTCTCCCCACCCAGTGTTCCCAGGAGGCTGCTCTTCTGCTTGGCAGGGAGACCCAGACAGCTGAGCTTTCAAGAAAGAGGCTCCGGGGGTGGTACTGCTGTTGCCTTTCCAGTTGATTATGAATCCTCCTAAATCAAGCCTGAGGTCAGACCTCCTGCCTGATACCATGAACACCTTGGTCTCTGCAATGAAATGGGAGTGGAATGTGGGTGGAAGAGGCCCAGTGAAGTCCATGGGGTTTATGAATCACCTGAGGACTCAGAGGACCAGAACTGGGGGCATGTGACGGGACCTAAGGCCATCTAGTTCAACCCCTGCATTTTATGCAGGAGGAAGCGAGGCCCCGGAGAAGCAGGTGTCCTCCCAGGAGCACACATGGTGGCTAGAGGGGCCATGCCATCCAGTCTCAGGGCCAGAGCTGCTTTCATGTACTCCTGAGAAATGTGTTTGGGGATTTACGTTTGTGGAGCTTTTTAGGGGTGGGGCATGATAATTTGTATTTTTATTTAAAGTTTTTAATGACCCACAGCATAATTTGTTCAAAGCTCTTGGTCTAAGGCTCAGCAGTAATCTGCATACTTGTCCTTTATTAAGCAGAGCTCCTATGGTGGAGATCGTAAAGCTTAGACAGGTGTGACTTCAGTGGCAGTGCTTCCTCCACTTTGCAGAACTTCATGCTTTTGATGATGGTGGTGGTAACGATAACAGTAATAATGATAGTAGCAACAGCAGTTAAGCCTTATGACATTTTGATGAATGCTTTCAGGCATGGCTTTTTCTTGGATGATAGTAGCAACAGCAGTTAAGCCTTATGACATTTTGATGAATGCTTTCAGGCATGGCTTTTTCTTGGATGATAGTAGCAACAGCAGTTAAGCCTTATGACATTTTGATGAATGCTTTCAGGCATGGCTTTTTCTTGGATGATAGTAGCAACAGCAGTTAAGCCTTATGACATTTTGATGAATGCTTTCAGGCATGGCTTTTTCTTGGATGATAGTAGCAACAGCAGTTAAGCCTTATGACATTTTGATGAATGCTTTCAGGCATGGCTTTTTCTTGGATTATATCCATTTCTCAGATGAGTAAACTGAGACTCAGAAGCAATTTGCCTGACATCACATAACTGGTAGGTGGTGGAGATGGTGAGTTTCTGGGATCCCCCTACAGTTCATGAGCCAGCCAGTTCCCATCAGTCAAACCATTGGAGGGGATGAATGTTAAAGCTGATCACCAAGATCAGAGACTTACGAAATCCAAATATTTGTCAATTCCCAGTGTCAATCTAACCAATAGGTTACATTTTAAATTATTTATCAAACACTTACATGGCATCTTCTATGTACCAGGCCCTGTCCTAAGCCCATTTTATGTGTGAATCCATTTAATCCTCCCAAGACCCAACGAGGGAGGGAATATCCTCATTTCTCAGAGGAGGAAGTGGAGGCACAGGGAAGTGAAGTGACTTCCTCAGGGCACACAGTTAGTGCACCAGCAGAGCCAGGGTTTGAATTCGGGAGTTTGGCTGCAGAGTCTGTGCTCTTAGCCACCTCCGTGCATCGTGTCTCCTTACTGATCACACTCTTATGACGTCAGATCCCCTCCTGTCCACCACCAGGATCTTGCTCCCCTCCCTGCCCTGGTCATCATGCCTGTGACCTTCCCTGTCTCCGGAGTGTTTATTCAAATCCTCAGTCCAGGTGGCTTTCCCCAAGCCATTGGCCCCCTGGAGCCAGACATCAAGGAGGATATGGGATGAGGAGAGAGTATTTGTCACAGCAGTCCTATGGCTTGTGAAACGAAGGGTTGGATTAATGGTTTCTGAGGTCCTTTCTAATCCTGGCGTTCTGAAATTCTGAGTTCTTGAATGCCTGCCGTCCCCCAGAGCAGGGGGTACAATTCGGAGAGAGTTGGAAGACAAGGGATGATGCTATTTCTAGGACAGGATATTTGCTCTGATCTGAACATTTTTAAGGATGTTTTAAAGAATGCAAGCAAATTGGCACCATCCTGGTTGTAAAGAAACTTTTAAGGATTTAAGAAATTAAAGGATTTTTTTTAAATTTTAAGAATTAAAGAATTTTAAGAAAATGCAGGCAAGTTGGCATGATCCTGGTTTGCCAGAGCGAAGGGTGGGGCCTGAAGTAAGATGACTGTAATGACACAAGAGCCTTCCAAGCCCACTGTACCCACCCCCGAACCCAGTCTCTGGCACGAGTGTTGTTCACGGACAGTCACTGAAGGAGTTTGAACAGGGAGGTGAAAATGAATTGATGGGAAAACAAGGGAGGCCAGAAGAGCAACTGGAAGCCTGCAGTAGTGGTCCAGGCAGGGGTGGGGCTAACTCTGGAGGTGGGCTTGGCAGGCCCTGCTGTTCAGTACTTGGCCGTGGAGGTGAAGAGCAGCGCTGGTCAATGCTGATGCCCACATTTCTGAGTCAGGCAACTCGGTGGTCTGTTCGCCGAGGGAGCAAGGTGCAGGTCCCGAGTGCAGATGTAGACACGAAGAGGTTTATCAAGTCTGAGTCTGGAGTTTACATCAGAGGGCCAGACTAGAGACAAAAATTTGAGCGTCATTGAGCTAAGAGTGAAATGTACAGGCGTGGGAGTGGACCTCTTGTGGAGGGGAGAGGAGGGTCTTGGGAAAATCTCCACGTTTAAGGCATAGGCAGAAGAGGTGCCCACATGGAAAGCCAGGAATGGGCCGTCAGAGAAGCAGGAAGGACTCAACGCTTTCACAGAGTGAAGCATTTGGCTCTCGAATGTGTTATAAAAAATGTAGAATCATAATTTATAACCCACAGTAGAGTTGCCAATTTTTATCTTTATGTGAGAGGTTTTTAAGATGTGTATCGACATTCACTGATGGCAGATTATAAGAGCTATTTATCACTATTTTACTCTCTGGGCTGTGCTTAACTCATGTAATTTTTAAAATGCATTGATCTCTCTCCCACTGTTTTCCCTTGCGATGTAGTTGCTGGGTGTCCCTAGAAGGTGCGAGGGCCTGGAAAAAGCTGATGAAACAGCCCTCATATGTTATACCTCCAGAGTGTTCTCTTGATTAAAGTAAAGACATTTTATGCCCCAGTTATGCTTATCCCATCTGGATGTGACTTTCCATCCAGTTGGACTGATCTCAACTCTGGCCTCTCCCCACTAGCCCCAAATCAATTTGCTGGTCTTTGTGATGCCTTGCATAGCTGTATGTCCTATATACCTGAAGATTCTCCATACTGCCTTGCAAGCAGGCACTGTTAATCAGCTCCATTTTATAGACATGGAAGCACATAGAGAGGAGGAGTGGTCTGTGCTTTACCTCAGGGGCTCCCCAAATTGCCCATTGTCTAGTCCACTTGGGCTGCTGTAACAACTATAGACCACAGTTCTGGAGGCTGGGAAGTCCAAGATCAAGGCACCAGCAGATATAGTGTCTGCTGAAAACCTGCCTCCTAGTTCATAGACAGCTGTCTTCTCACTGTCCTCACATGGCAGAAGAGGCAAGGGATCGCTCTGGGGCCTGTTTTATAAGGGCGCTAATCTTATTCATGAGGACTCCACGCTCATGACCTAATCACCTCCCGATGCCCCACCACACTGGGGGTGAGGATTTCAACATGTACAGGTGGGGCACAAACATTCAGACTGTAACACCCACTCATCAGAATCACCAGGAAAGCTTTGGAACACTATTCTTGGTTCCCAGATGGTTAATGTGGCCCACCCAAGGGCTGGTAATATTTGGAAAGCACTGCCCCTCTCCACACTAGATTTGGATATGTTGGTAGAAAAGTAACAATAATGAGGACTTTCTGAGTATCTAAATCAGGGATCAGAAGAGTTACTTTGTAAAGGGCTGGAAAGTAAATATTTTCGGCTTTGCAGGCCACATGGTCTTTGTTGCAGCTGCTCCACTCTGCCATTGTATTGCGAAAGCAGCTGTAAACAATAGCTAAACAAGTAGATGTGGCTGGATTGGAACCACAGGGCCATAGTTTACCTCCTCTGATCTAGATAATTAGTTTTGTGCATGATGATCAGATAAGCAATTGAATTTGCCACTCTCCAGGGCATATTTGAACTTGTGTAAGAATATACTACAGGCAGATACAGTCCATTCAAGATGTATCAGAGCAGAATTGTATCCAGCCACTTGTACAAAGACCTCTAAGACATTAGCTTGAACAAATTAGAGGTGAATATTTCTCTTTTGTTTAAAAAAAAAAAAAAGTTTTGAATCAATAGTCTAGTATTTGGTGTGGTGACTCCATAATGTCATCAGAGACCCATGGTCCTTCTAGCGTTCTACTTCCATTCTCAAGATCGCCTCATGATCAAAAAATGACTGCTAGAGCTCCCGTCTTCACATCTGTGTTTGAGAAAGAAAGAAAAAGACAGAGAGAAGACTAAAAAGACACTTGTCAGCTGAGTCAGCTCTCTCCTAAGAGCTTTCTTACATCTCATTAGCCACTCTTATCTGCAAGGGACACAGGAAAATGCAGTTAAATTTTTTTTTGCTTTCTGAACACATTGCTATCCCCAGAAATATTGGGGGGAAATGGATACTGAGTGGGCAACTAGCACTTGCTGTGACATGGGAGGACCCAAAGAATGCCCCAAATGAGCTGCATTAAAGTCCCGTGAGCTCTGCTGCGTTTATTTGCTAACTGATCCATCATGTCTCAGCCTCTGGAGGTTGAATGCCTGAAGTTCCTCTTCTCCACAACTAGCCAGGCCTTTCCAGATGCTTCTGAGGTCTAATGTATCCTTCACTGTTATCAAGCAAATCCTTGCATAATTGTGTTAGCAGTCCTATTAGTCGTCATACTACTGCTTGAACACCTAGTGCCAAGAAACCTTTTGAGACATACCTTTTCCTCTCTGGGCAGCTTTGGCTGCTATAAAGTTCCTTCCTAATGAAATCTGTCTTTCTCTAGTTTCTGTCTGCTGGAAGTTTGTCTCCTGGAATCATCCAGGACACATCATCTTGGTCTTTCCTCTTCCTCATTATAGCCTTCCCAGGAATGCAGAGATCCCTACTTTCTCCATCTTGACACTCAGGGTATCATTCTCCAATGTCTTCCATCTTCCTTCTGATAATCTGTTTGCAAATCAGCTCCTAGGACCTGTGCTTCTAAACTTTAAAGTGTGTATGAGCCACTGGGGGTTCTGCTTAAAATGCAGATTCTGAATCAGTGCACCTGGGTGGAGCCTGAGGCGTTGCATTTCTGCCATCTGACCACGTGATGCCAGTGCTTCTGGTCTGTGGACCACACTGAGTAGCAAGTGATCTGGGCCTTTCTGAACCTACTTCAGTTCATCTTTTAACAGGGGGCAACCAAAACCTAACTAAGTTGGTGTGGTCGATTTAGAATAGAGCAAGACTTGTCAACCTCTTTATTCTAGAAGTTAAACTGTACCTTTTAATGAGGTCTAAATAGTACATAGGCTTTTTTGGTGGCCCTTTCACATTATTCACTTAGCTTGAATTTACTAAAATCCATAAGTCTTTGTCCCACAGGCCATTGCTGTGCCGTATCTCCCCCACCTTATACTTACAGTGTTGGCTTTTTGGATTATATTGTAAAATCTGACACTGATCTTTTAAAATTTCATCATGTTGCATTAAACTCGTTCCTTAGGCCAGTTGAGATCACTTGATGTCTGTCATTCAGTGTATTTACTGTCTCTTTGTTAGAAGCTTGCGGGCTTCTAACAAACTTGACAGGCCTCTGTTTCTCCATCTAACTCCACTGGCAACTTCCATCCATTGATTGGAATTCTTTGGTTTAAATTATCCTTCCTTCATCATGTTCACAAGAATATTGTAAGAGACGTTGATGGTTGCCTTACCAAAGTTCAAATGCATGATGTCTGCATTTGGGGATACAGGGTGGTTTTTATGTAGAGGCAGAATTTATCATTCATATTAGAGATGCCTACTTCTATGGTTAAAGAGATTTTAAGATGTGTATTGACATTCGCTGATTGCAGATTACAATAGCTATTTATCATCAGAGACTTCACTCTCTGGGTTATTCTTTTTTTTTTTTTTTTTTTTTTTTGAGGTACGTGGGCCTCTCACTGTTGTGGCCTCTCCCGTTGCGGAGCACAGGCTCCGGACGCGCAGGCCCGGCGGCCATGGCTCACGGGCCCAGCCGCTCCTCAGCATGTGGGATCTTCCCGGACTGGGGCACGAACCTGTGTCCCCTGCATCAGCAGGCGGACTCTCAACCACTGTGCCACCAGGGAAGCCCTCTCTGGGTTATTCTTAACTCACGTAATTTTTAAAAAATGCATTGATCTCTCTCTCAGTTCTCTGTTTTGCCTTGAGACGTAGCTGCTCTGTGTCCCTGGAAGGTGTGAGGGCCTGTAAAAAAAAGCAGGTGAAATAGCCCTTATATTTTATATCCCTAGAATGTTCTCTTGAGAGTCACATCTTGATTATAATAAAGAAGTTTCATGCCCCAAGTGTGTTCATCCATCTTGATGTGACCTTCCATCCAGTTGGACTGATCTCAGTTCTGGCTGCCTCCCTCCCTCCCTCCCTCCCTCTTTTCTTCCTTCCTTCCCTCCTGAGATTGATCCCGCCCCCTCTGAGTGCTAGTCTGTGTGATCCCCAGCACAGTTGCATGGCTTCTATGTCTGACTGTTCTCTGCACCACCTCGGGAGGAGGTGCTGTTAGCTCCATTTTACAGAAGAGGAAACACATGGCCAGCGAGGATGAATGGTCTCTCCCCCGCAATCCGTCACCATTACAATATGCATGTGACAAAAGTATGAAAAATGTGTCTCTAAGATTCATTGGGCTGCTGATTTCTGCTGATACTGGGAAACTGATGTTCATGAATATGCAGCCTGCCTGATGGAGTCATTCTCTCGTGTACCCATTGGTACACTCAGTACACTGAGTCCCTCCTCCGTGCCGGCGCTGGGCCTCCAGTGACACGGGAGGTGGGGTGTGGCCCTGCTCTTGCAGAGCTGGTTTTCCTGGGGGGAGCGTTGCCAGAATCCCACCCCTTTGTAATGAGAGCTTTAAGAGACATTTACATTTTCTTGCTCTTTCCTTTTCTCGAAAGGTCTACATCCGGATAAAAGACAATGAGTGGAACGTCTATCGGCGGTACACGGAGTTCAGGAGTTTGCACCACAAGTTACAGAACAAGTACCCTCAAGTGAGGGCCTACAACTTCCCACCCAAAAAGGCCATTGGAAACAAGGTAGGTACCATCACTGCCCGGGGCCAGGCAACTCTCCATCTGGTGCCTCTGTCTTCTTCTTCCATTGGTGATTTAAACGTATGTGCTCCTTTATTTAACTCAAAAAGTTGGCTAATATGAGAAAAAATAGGAATGAAGAAAAGAGTCACCCATCATTCCGCCCACCTAAAGACAATCACATTATGTTTCGTCTATGTCCGTCCTCTCATTTCTCTAAGGCAGGGGCTGTTCTGTTAAAAGGCCAGAGAGTAGATATTTTGGCCTTGCGCACCGTACCATTTCAGCCAAAAATACCCAGCTCTGCCGTCGTGGCAGCAGCTGCAGACAGCATGGATGCACAGGGGCGCGTCTGTGTGCCAGTAAAACTTTACTTTTAAGAAGAGGTGACAGCTGGACCTGGCCTGTGGGGCATAGTTTGCCACCTCCTATTCTGGACCAAAAAAAAAAATGTTTTCTAGTTTTTATCCATGGTTGTCATGATATTTATTTGGACTTAAGAATATGGAGTTATTTCCCAGGCGGGGCTTTCTCAGAGGAGCTCCTTTTATTATTACTGCCTCATGAAGTTTAGTCATTGATAATGACCTAATTTGTTTCTATGTATTCTCCAAGTACCCTGGAGAAAGGAGGCGCTTGCCCTGCGCATGCTTGCTGGTCGATTAGCATTCATTCATTCATCCAGCCGGCATTTATTGAGCACCAGTTAAGTGTCACAGTGCAAGGGGCACCGAAGATGACAGCCGAGCCGGGCGTCAGGCCTCATTGTGTTGTCTGCCTCAGCCGGTCAGCATCGTTCTGTCCTCCATCACGTCTGCAGCCGTTCTCCATCATGGCTGTGCTTTGGATCACTAGGGAAGCTTTAAAAACTCTGAGACCTGGCCACCCCCCAGCCCCATCCTGAGTTCATTGGTCTGGAGTGAGGCCTGGGCACTGAGGGATTTAAAAGCTCTCCAGGTGGCTCCTGGAGGCAGCCAAGCTGGAGAACCCCTGGCTTCCTGTCGAGTAGGAAGTAGAGACATTTCATCAATTGCAGTGTATCAACTAGCTTGGCAGGGGCGGTCGAATCAGATGAGGTAACGTGGACCCTTCTCAGGGCCTCGGAGGGGCGGTCGAATCAGATGAGGTAACGTGGACCCTTCCCAGGGCCTCGGAGGAAACGGGCCTTGGATAGGAGGCATTCCTCTCCTCCTGTGGTTCTCAGAGTGTGGCTCCTGGTCAGCAGCGTGGGCCTCACCTGGAGCTTGTTAGCAATACAGATTCTCAGGCTCCATCCTGCACCTGCTGGAATACAGGCTCTGGGGCTGGGGCCCAGCAGGGTGGGTTAACAAGCTCTCTGGGTGGTGCTGAAGCACAGGAAGTGTGGGGACCAAGCGCCATCACATTGACAAAGCTTGTGCAGATTCCATTAGCCATGAATTTCCTAGTTTGTCTCTGGAGGAGGCGCCTTGCCTAGGATTTCCTACAGTCTTTATCATAGAAAACCCAGAGCAAGAGTTTCCATAACCCACTCCCCACACTTGGGAATTCCAGAGAGAAAACTGTTATTGACCGTTACGTTTATATCTTCAGAGATTTCTGTGTTTAAACCAGATTAGAAACCTGATCACATCAGGGTGTGCTGGAACATAATTTAAACAGTTATAAAGCAGGTTTATCTCAGGCCCAGAATAAACCTGTTGTTCTTTTTTTTTTTCCTCTGTTGAAGAAAAGTAGAGTTGAGCCCATAAAAACGGAAGACTTAGAAATTCTATACTTGTTCATAGCAAGGAGTACAATAATTCTTAATGAAAAGAGGTGGGGGGACTATATACTGATTTAATCTAATGACTTGCAGGCTCATACAAATCTTGGGACCCATCCAGAATGTCTTAGAATGTCACAGAACAAAATTCTACATAACCAGCATATTATCCCTGTAAGATGTTCTCATTTGCAGAGAGCATTACACACGGAAGCAGCCCTTCCACGATACCTGCAGGGAATGCGGTATTGCTGAGGGAATTATACAAGGCTGAACTTGGGACATGTCTGTATTTCACTGTGTTTTCACTTCCTATGGCTGCTGTAACAAATTCCCACACATTTAGTGGTCTAAAACAGTTCAGGTTTATTATCTAAAACTAGTCTCTCTGGGCTCCAATTAAGGCGCGGGCAGGGCTGCGCTCCTTCTGGAGGCTCCAGAGGAGTCTTGCCTTTTGCAACTTCTAGAGGCCCTTGGCTTGTGGCCCCCTTTGTCTTCAAAGCCACAATCACATCACTCTGGTCTCTGTTTCTGTCTAGATAGTAGTCACATCTCCTCTGACTCCTCTTCCTCTAATAAGGACCTTTGTGACCACAGTGCCCTCCCAGCCCCCCGCCCCCGATAATCTATGATCATCTCCTACCTCAAGTTCTGCAAAGTCCCTTTTGCCATGTAAGGTGAGATGCTCTCAGGCTCTGGGATTAGGATGTGGACACCTTTGGGACCCACACTTGCTGAATGATTTCTCTGCAGCCCAAAGGGATGCCCTCCCCATTCCATCTCTCCTCAAGCCTTATAGTTAGGCAACACTTACTAAGACAAGGCAAAGTTGCCAAGAACAACACCAGTCTTAAGTATGTTGGTGTTCGAGGCTCAGGTTTAGTGAGATGAAGTGTAGGCCTGAGGGATAGGAGGGGCTTTCCGGAGTTCCGTGACTTAGAAAGAGTGTGAAGCAGTCCTGTCTCTGCTGTGCCAGGAGCAGGGACCGCAAGGGAGTTTCCCCTCTGAGGTGGGTCACCTGCAGCCCTGCCCCCCGTCCTCCCGTCCCTGTCAATCCGGAACTGACCTACAGCAGCAGTGGCCTTTTCGCCTGTGAAATCTGTATCAGTGGGGCACCCAGGACAACCCTATCTGCAAATAAATGAGCTTGGCATTAAGGTGCCATCTTGGTGGGTCTGGCGCAGTGATGACCGGCTCGTACACATGCACTGGCTGGTTCTTAACTAGGTCTTTGGTCCTGCCCCGCATGGTCAGGGGTGCATCTGACAGTTTCCTCTCTTACTCAGGAATCTGACAGCTCAGAGCTGTCCTGGGGTCTCAGCCTCTTTTCTCGTCTGTGCGACCCTTTAGCTTTTAATTGGCTGGTCAGGGTCCGACTGTAGTTTGATTCCCTCCACTCGCCCACACCCCGTCCCCCACCAGAGTACACTTTGGCTGATGCCAGGACAGATCTCAGGATCTGTCTGATTTCCAAGGGCAGAATGAGTCAGGATTCAGGACTTGAGTGCCCAAGAGAGGCCAACGACGAACTCTTCTTTAGAGACCAAGCTTGAGCGGCCACAACTGGGTCTGATTGCTCAGTGTACCTGCTTTGATACCCTGAGGGCAAACTTTCTAGAGAGCTTTGATTCTAAATTGACCCAGAAAGATGTACTACATCAAAATCTTTTCTTTGATTGGATCACTTCACCAGTGAAGCGCTTGCCCACTTGAACCATTAAGGCACGTTGACACAGCATCCTTGGGTGGATTGAGTTCCATGTACCTTGTTGCTCTAAGTCTTGGACCCGTTAAATGATTGAATTTAGAATCCACAGTCTTGGACGGTATTCAAGGACATATTAAACATAGTGTAGCCTTTTAAAATTCACCAGATGAGTATCTTTCTAGCCTGAATTTCTAGATATTTCCCCAGCTTTAGAAGTAAAATGTGATCTTAACCCCAGTTTGAACTTTTAAAAAATGGATTAAATTTACACATTTTATAGTTTCTGGATGCGAAATTTGTCTTCGCCAAATCATTTCTTTTACCTCCATATGCCACGTATGTGTTTAGTTATAAATGGGCAGGGTGCCCAGAGCACTTGCTAAAGATATTTCCATTCTTGCCCTGCCTACAGTCCCTTTCCCTCACTGTAGCCAGAGTGAGGTTTGTATAACGTCAGTCAGATTGTATCACTGTTGATTAAAACCCACCAGCGGCACCAGTTAAATTCAGGACTCTTTGCTGTGGCCTGTGAGGTGTCCCCCAATAGGTGCCCCACTTCCTCCCCTACCTTATCTCGTGCCCCCCTCCTCTCCCTCTACAGACCCAGCCACTCTGACCTCCTAAGACTTCCATGGGATTCTCTGGCCTTTGCACCTGCTGTTCCCTCTGCCTGGAACAGCTTTTCCCCATCTCTGCATGGACAGCTCCTCCAACTTGTGAGGTCTCAGCTTAATTCCACTCCTCAGCACCTTTGTCAATGCCACTCTCTAGCCCATTACTCTGTTTTCATTTTCTCCCAGCCTCTCCTGGCACGTACCATGAGTGGAAATGATTTCTTTGTGTACTTGAGTAGCGTCCATCTCTCTGCCCTGGAATGGAACCTCAGGAAACAGGGCCTGGGTCTGTTTCTGTTCACTGCTCTCTCCAGCTCCTAGTATAGAATCTGACACACCAGAGACACTCGTGGCCTGAATGAATGAATAAATGAACAGAAATTAAATGGAAGTTTCCCTTTTATTTTCTTCTTTACTTCACTGGGTCTTGGCACAAATTTTAAAAAAATCTGAATTCCAAAAGTGAGTGGAATAACTTTCAGGGTATCTTTGGAGGTTGTTCCCACTCCACTTTTGGCTGAATATTTCTTGCAGAATGAGCAAGAGCCTGGCAAGCCTTTGCAGACAGGAGAGCAGGCTGCCTAGCAACCTGAGGATGTGGACTGGAGCTCGCTGTCCAGAAGGATTTCGCTGGCATGAGGGCTTAGGTGGAGGATGTGTTTTTGATGTTGCTACTAAAAGTCTACATTATTGCTCAGTGAGCAAATGAGAATTGAGGGACTGTCGTTCCTTCCTAGGACAATGGAGTCGGTCTCTGGAAGTTCATTTGGCACTAAGGCAAGGCAGATCGCTTTCCCCTGGGCTGCAGATAATTCAACTTGTTGGAGAAATTATGCATTAAAATTCTCATTAAAAACACATATGCCAGTGTGCGGTGGAGGAACCGAGGGGCACTCGCAGAGCTGTGGAAAGCGCCTTTGCAGCTCCCGAGAGGCATAGATTGCAATGCAGCCCCAGGGATGATGGCAGGACCCCAGCCAGCAATGGCAATGAGCAGGCATCTGGAGGAATGCGGGGGCTGATGAATTCTTCCACTTGGCAAACATGTTACAAGTGCAGGGGTGTTCTGCTAGGTGTGGGGAGTCGAAGATGCTTTAAAGTATGGTCTCTGCCTTCACAAACTTCAGGTTCTTGTAGGGAGAAAAACTAGTGAATCCTGTGGGCTGGCGGAGGGTTCCAGTGCACTTGGAGAAGAGCAAGGAGGGGGAAGCAGAGCTGCTTGCTGCAGGAGGGAAAATGCTTGAAGGGCCAGCAGGAGTCCCGGTGCTGAATCTCACATGAGGGAGCAGGTGGGGACGCAGGCAGTTCAGGGGACGTCCTTCCCGTCCTTGTGCCCATTTCCTCCGTGCATCTGCATTAGGCTCCTATGGCTGCCTCAACGAATACCACAGACCTGGTGGCTTAGAGCAACACACATGTACTGTCTTGTAGTTCAGTGAGACCTAGTCTGACACAGGTCTCACTGGGCTAAAGTCAAGGTGTTGGCCAGGTCGGTTCCTTCTGGGGGCTCCAGGAAGAATCTGTTTCCTGGCCTTTTTGCAGGTTCTAGAGGCTTCCTGCATTCCTTGGCTTGTGGCCCCTTCTGCCGTCTTCCACGCTGCATCTCTCTGACCATTCTTCCGTAGTCACATCTTCCACATCTTCAACCTTTCCTGACCACAGCAGGGAAAGGTTCTCCACTTTTGAGATTAGATGTGGTCCAGCCAGATAACCCAGGATCATCTCCCCATCTCAAGGTCCCTGGTCACACCTTGCAAAGTCTCTTTTGCCATGTAAGATAATGTAGTCACAGGTCCTGGAGATTAGGGTGAGAACATCTCTGGGGGAGGCATTATTTTGCCTACGTCGTGCCTCTTTCCTTGCCTGGAGTAAAAGAACATTACTAGTACCTCACTTTACAACTGGGGAAATGGAGACACAGAGAGGTAAAGTGACTTGTCCAAGGTCATCTCGCTCGGCAGTGTCAAGGCTGATGTGTGTGCCCAGGCAGACAGTCTGCAGAGCCCTAAGCCTTCACCCTCTCACCACAGATCTGCTGCAGAGGACCCTGGAGGGTGGGTGAGTAGGTTATTTAGCCATTGCCCGGTTGGTAGATATTTACGTTGATTCCATAATTCAGTTTCTTAACCTCGTTGGTGTAAAAATCCGGGAGCAGGTGACACCGGGGCCCCCGGTTGCCTCTCCCTTCTGCTGAACCATCCAGGCCTCACTTAGGGACCATTTTTAGAACCGCCTACCCTCACTTAGGGACTATTTTTAGAGCCAGGAGCTGCTGCCTTCATAGTTGACCCTAAGTGTATGGAGAGTCAGTCATTCATTCCTTTGTGTATGTATTCATTCTGCAGGACTTTGCCAACCCTGAGAGTTAAAAAAAAAAAAGATTCTTGCTGGTTCACTAGCTGTGTGGCCTTGGGCAAGTTATCTGACCTCTCTGTGCCACACTTTCCCTTCTGTGTAACAGGGATGGTCATGGCACTTCCCTCCTAGTGATGTTATGAGGATTTAAGGTGGTAACGTTTCTAAAGTGCTCACAACTGTGCTTGCGTGTGATAAGTACTACGTATGGGTTTGTTAAAGGGGCATATGGTCTGGTTGTGAGATGGAGCAAGCAGACACATAAGTGCGTCCATACCGTAGAGGATGCTGGGACTCTGAGCCTGAGCAGTGGACGAGCCTGACATAGGTGGTCCGTCCAGAACCTCCACACCGTGTGTTTCTGTGTACAGTAATGCCAGCCATCCTGTGCCCGGCTTGTCATATATACTGGAGGCTCTGTATTCATTTTCTCATCATGCAGTTGTTGCTAAGCCCTGTAGAAAAATGTCTTCTAGGTGAGGAAACCGGGCTTGGATGCTGTAAACACACCGCCCAAGGTCCTGTGGCTCCTATTAGGGATTGAGTCAGACTCATTCTAATGGCACTGTGCCTCCTGGTCCGGAAGCCTCTAAACCCACACCCAAATCCAGGAGCTGGTACTGCAGGAAGTCACTGTTACCAGAGGTTTCTCTGTGGAGATACAACATCTCACGGGATTCTGCCAGAAGCAGCCTCATGTGGAAGAAGATCCGGAAGACAGTGCAGGTACCGGCACCCAACTGGAATGGAGACACAAGGAGCTCAGACACCATCCCCTGAAGCTGAAGTTTTTCCAAGAGAAGTTTAGGAGAGAAAAGAAACTCCAGCCGAATGAAGCCGTAAACGCAAGGTTGTTTCTTATTTGACACTCTGCCAACCACTGTGTAAATAGTCCCAGTACTTAATGTATTAAACAAGAAGAAAAAAGAAATTGGGCTCATTATACATCACACATTTGTGTTTCTCTTTAATACAGTAAAGGCCTCTTAAGATATGTTCCAGGAGAGCAGTTGCCGAAGTCATCTTGCCAGAAAAATTGTCTTAGGAGAGAGACAGGGCTGAGCCCTAGACCTGGACTATGTATAAGTGTACATATGCAGATATGGATATATATTTAATGAGTGGGGAGTTCTTGGGAGGGCTTTTCTATAACATCAAATTAAAATCCAATTTTAAAAATCAAGGTCAGGGCTTCCCTAGCAGCGCAGTGGTTAAGAATCTGCCTGCCAATGCACGGGACACGGGTTCGAACCCTGGTCTGGGAAGATCCCACATGCCGCGGAGCAACTAATCCCCTGCGCCACAACTACTGAGCCTGCACTCTAGAGCCCGCGAGCCACAACTACTGAGCCCGCATGACACAACTACTGAAGCCCACACGCCTAGAGCCCATGCTCTGCAACAAAGACAAGACACCGCAATGAGACGCCCGCACAACTGCAACAAAGAGTAGCCCCCACTCGCCACAACTAGAGAAAGCCTGCGCGCAGCAACAAAGACCCAATGCAGCCAAAAATAAATAAATAAAATAAATGTATTTTAAACAAAATCAAGGTCATTTTATAAACGAATAATCCAGAGCCAGAAGCTAGAGGTGTATTTGCTGCTCTGGTCCCATCCCCTGTGTTTTCTGCATGTAGCATATGGAGAGTTTGATTCCAAGAGAATCATCTTGGCAGTCTCAGGTCACAGACCTTGCAGGTCCCACCTCCTCCAGGAAGCCTTACCTGAACTCAGAGTGTTAGCTGTCCTTCCTCTGGGTTCCTTTCCCATGCTGCCTCTGGGCTGCCTGATGCACAGCCCTCTCCCCCACCCCCCACCCCCATTAGCCATGGAATTAGGGAGCAGAAACCAGGCCTGGTGAGTCTTTGTCTTCTCAACATCTCTACCTGAGAACTCTAAGGGTTCTTGTCAGAAAGGCCCTTAAAATAAAACAAATAAATGGAAGCTTTGTTAATTTCCAGATAAACATTCTTTCATTTCACAAATCTTTATTGCGTATCTATGGTACACCAAGTCTTATGGCTCCTGAGATGAATGAGATGTGTTTCTTGCCCTCAGGGAGCTCACAGTTTCGTAGGGCAATTGGTAGAACACCCCATCCCCAGTAAGTGCTATGGGGAAGGTTAAATCCAGGGTTTTGTGGGCGCCAAGGGGAGAGTATATCATCTAGGATGCTTTTCCCTGCAAGTGATAAAAACCAAAATCAAACTATTTTTAGTTTAAAAAGAGGTATCATTGGCTTCTGTAACTGAGAAGTTGAGGTCTGACTTCAGGAATGGCTGGATTCGGGAGCTCAGTGACATCATCAGAGGTCAGTATTTTGGCCAGTCATTTTCTCTTTTGCTGTCTTGCTTCTTATCTGTCTGCCTATCTGTTTCTCCTGCTTCTTATCTGTCTGCCTATCTGTTTCTCTCTCCATCTGCTTTTTTTCTGAGTTGGCTGCATTTTCAGGCAGGCTCCCCTCTCATGGCAAAGATAGTCACACACCTCTAGGCTTTCTCTCTATCACCTTAGCAGCTCAGGCAGAAAGAGTAAATCTCTTTTCAGTGTTCTGGTCTCAGCACTGATGCTCATTGGCCCAGTGAGTGCCACTGGGGACTCACTGAGTCCTGTGCCTATTCCAGGGTCAATAATAATGACTGTGATTGGCCAGGTCATGTGCTCAGCCTTGAGTCAAGGGGTGGAATCAATCCCATCCCAACCCCATGATCTGAGAGTGGGAAAAGGTTGATCTCCCAGGGGAAGATTATAGCACTGCCACCAGGAGAAAAGGGCATGGGTAGTGTGTGTAGGCAAAACAGCAAGGGGGGGACCAGCCTGGGGGAGAAGGGAAAGAGGGAGATCAGAGACGTTGCAGAACAGAGCCTTGAAGGATGAGCCTTGAAGGATGAGCAGGATCCAGCTGTTGAGTGAGATGGGGAATTCCAGGCAAAGGAAACGGCACTTTGGAAGGTGGAGTTCGCGGAGCAGCTTGACTTCTCAGGCTTCTTGGGAAGCAGTGTGGAGGATGAATAGCAGGAGACACTGGCCCAGAGAACTGCACAGAGGTCTACAGACTTATTGAGAGGAGCATCATGCATTCACTCATTCATTCAACAGCTCTTTCTTGAGCACCTACTATGTGCCAGCCACTGAGGCCAAACAGTTAAGAGCCCTGCTTGCATAGGGCTTAACAATTCAGGGGGTGGGGAGAAGGGGATGAAGAGGGAAGACAGATGACGTACACTTAAACAAACATACAGATAATTTCTGATGATCTCTGAATAACGTACTCAGTAGCAGAGATTTAACACTAGAACTGTCCTGGAACGGTTACCCAGGTCATAGGAGATATTAAGTTATGAACTGAACAGTATGGAATTTCTTTGGCCTGCAACTAAAAAACAAACAAAGAAATAAAATTTTTTGCCCACTGCTGCCAACCACAGTAAAATTACTCAGCTCCCTTTAAAAGACAAGGGTAAAAATAGAGAGGTAGTACGTTTTCAGCTAGCAATGGACTATCATTTGGGCTTGACCTTCTGCTGCTTGATGTTCAAAGCAGCTCAGTGCACTGGGTAATGGATCCATAGTTCGTTTTAGACAGGTGCATAAATCTTTGGGGGAAGCTAGAAAAATGAGCCAGCCAGGCGGCCCTGGCATTCTGCTTAATCCTCATTTCCGCCTTTTATCCTCTCCCCTCGTCCTCTGTTTATTCCGCCCTCTTACAGTGGGGAATCCCCGCGGAAAGTGCAGACTGGAGTTTCACACAGGCATTCTTCAAACTAGAGCATCAAATAAGGAATGGTTTTGCTGTCTGGGGCCTTTCCCTCAGTAATACCATTAGTGTTCAGGCAGGTCTAGAGAGCTGTAAATCATGTCTTTCACCATTGCTTCGGGGACTGTTGCAGATGCCTCAAATGCATTGATTTTGGAAATAATTGGGCATAACTGTTTTCCCGTTTCCCTTAGATTAGGCGTCACTGCTGTGCACCAGATGACCGATGGTGTGCCAGTAAAGCCGGTAACCAAGCAGGGCAAAATATGGCTGCATCTTTTCAGATTCTCAAACAAAGTGGGAAATTATTGCCTCCCAGCGATCCCCCAAGTCTGTGTTTAGTCCACTTTGCGTGGCACTGGTCAGCACCATGGAGAGTTCCACCGTGGTTGTCATTTGTCTGATGATTTCCCTCTCTGGATGGGTATGTGAATCATTGGGTTTAAACAGATTCAGATGCTCAGATCACACTTCAGACCTACTGAATTAGAATCTCTACAGGTGAAGCCCTAGAATCTGTATTTTTGAAAAATCCTTGGAAAGTGCTGACACAGCTGGTCTGCAGATCAGTGATGGGGGTGCCACTGGCCAGAGGCCCAGGAATAGGAAATAAGTTGCTCGAGGTAACATGATGACGTATTCAGAGAGCCATTTCCCCTCTGTGGCTTCAGCAGGCTCACTTATTCTCAACCTTGTGTTTCTGTGCCAGGGTTTCCAGCCAATATCTGGCTTGAGATTAACGATATCAAATAGGACCTCAAAGGATGGTTTCAAATTCTGTGTCATATCTACTGTTTCTAAATATCTTGCCACTCAAAGTGTGTTTTTTGCACCATCGACATCACCTCACCTGGGAGCCTGTT
This sequence comes from Neophocaena asiaeorientalis asiaeorientalis, assembly GCF_003031525.2. NCBI lineage: Eukaryota > Metazoa > Chordata > Mammalia > Artiodactyla > Phocoenidae > Neophocaena > Neophocaena asiaeorientalis. Next base: position 13,223,924 of record NW_020173198.1, on the reverse strand, counting down.
AAAAATGTGGAAACCCATCCCCCCCTCCCAGGTCCAGTTGACTCAGAATCTACATGTTTAACAGGCTTGCCAGGTGAACTGATACACACCAAAGTTCGAGAAGCAATGTTCCGGGGTTTTTGCTGTTCACTGTCTGACCTGGATGCTTCCAGCAGGGCTCTTCACCACTCCTTCCTTTTCCCCTCCAGGGGGAAGATTTCTGCTCAAGCTGTCAGGTGGGCAGGCTCTGAGCCACACCTGTCAGCGGGCAGAGTCACCGTGTGTTAAGCTGGTGCATCAGGTTGTACCTGTGTCCAGCCCCAGCCTCCCAGGTTGAAACAGGAAGCTCCCTAGAAGCAGGCCGGCTCAGTCCCTTGCTGCTTTTCCTTCTTCTTATGTGATATTCATTCGTATGCATTAGGTAGTTGTGTTTAAGTCAGTAGGGAAAGACGTGGTCCCTGCCCTTGTGAAACTTTTAGTTTAGCAGAGGCAGACATTAACAAACAAACCTATAAAGAGAGATACTTTCAAGTGCTTTTAATGAGCTTTTATGTAGGAACAGTGCAGAGAGCTATAACAGAGAAGATCTGATTTAGTCAAGGGGTCCGGGTAGGAACATTTAAAGTGAAATAAAGGGGGCCATGTAGCAGTTAGCTAGGAAACAACCCAGAAAGCCCACTCCAGGCAGAGGCAGCGGCAAACGCAGGCCTGCAGGCAGCTCTGTCCTGGGGACTGGGTCAGAGTCTCTTCTCTTCTAAGCTCATTTGGCTTTTTCCTCTCTTTGGGTTGGACAGATTTTAGTTCTTGGTGAAAACTTAGGGTCTCTGTTGTCTCCAGGCTCAGGACTGCCTGACCTGGGGTGAAAACATGTTCCATATAGACATGCAAGGTTTGCAACCAAGGCCTCAAGCTCGAAATCAAGTCCGACTCAGCCTTTGGGCCTTTATCTCCCTTGGGGTGGTGGGAGTGAGAGGAACTTGGGTCTCTGGGGTGATGGAGGAGAGCATGGGTCTGGGGTCCCCTGAGTTTGGACTTGAGTCTGAACCCTGATATACTGGCGTAAACCAGCACGTCACCTCGCTGTGCCTTGGTGTCCTCAAGTACTTCCCTTCTGAGGTTGCTGCCAGGGTTAAGGGAGGTAACGGGACAGGCTTAGAACACGCCTGGCCCACAGTGAGCTCAGAAACTGCTGGTGGTGGTTGGTACTAGGCCGTCTCCTGGGTCCCCTGGCCACACTGCCCTCTTAATGCCATTCTCCTATACCCACCCCCCACAGTGGGCAGGTCACCGTTCCCAGCCCCATTTTACAGAGGGGAAACCGGCTCAGAGTGGCCTGCTCGAGGGCTCAGCCTGATTTAGCCCAGGAGTTCCTATCCTAGTGTCTGAGGATACAACCCAGGTGGTCAGTGAACAAGGATCACACTCCATTTTCACCACTGTCTCACTGACGTGTGAACTTAGGCCACAAGCTGTACCAGTGGTTGTGGCATCTGTGACTCTGTCCCCAGTAGAAATCAGTTACGTGGATTTCCCTGTCATGTGCTGCAGATGGCTCACCGTCCTAAAGCTCGTTAGCACTTTGCAGGCAGTGATTAGACCTGCCATTAGATCTTGTTATCAATGCCCCAGCTGAGAAACACTTGCACTGGTTTTTCGCAGTTGTGATAGCTGTGCTTAAAATATAAAAGCCGAGCTTTTCTGTCTAATCCTATGTATCTTGTTTCGGGAATTTAAAAACACATTTCTGACAAAGGGACGGTGGGCTTCACCAAGGCCATACAGAGAGCCCTGCCAGCGCCCCTCCCTCGCGTCCCCAGGGCCCTGGCGGAGGGCTACCACCCACCTCTGCTGTTTCCAGCTGCCTTGCTCTTTCCAGGCTCTTCTCCCTATTCCTTCCCCTCCAAGTTCCTTTTTTGTACAAGCAGGTGCTGGATAAATAATTAATAGGGTGGGAAAACTTGTTGGAAATAGTACAGCTCATGTTTATTTTTAAGCAGCTGAGATATAGAGCTCTGGTCTAGGTGGGGAAAACATCTTTGGCTAAAAAGAGGTGCTGTGAGGTTGATGAGGGCTGCTGTGAGCAGAAGGCAGAGGATTTTTGGATAAGCCTGGGCGCTGGGAGGCTTGAGGGATTGGGTGGGAAGCCCAGGGAAGGAGAGTTCTGTGACCTGAACAGTGAGTGGAGGATGTCAGGGGAGAGCCACAGTTTCAATGAGGACCTGAGCAAAAACCCTCCCAGACTGGCAAAGGCGTGAGAGGAATTTGATTTACGTGATTGAAGAGAGCAGGAATGGATTGCAGCTTCAGACATAGCTGGTCCAGGGCTCATAGGATCCCATCAGAACCTTGTCTCTCCCTCCCCCTTTCCCTCCTTCCCTCCCTCCTGTGCTTTCTCTGTGCTGGCTTCGTTCTCAGACAAGCTTTCTCCAAGATGGACTCTCTGGCAGTTCTAGGCTTATATCACCCCAACAACAACCCCAGAAGAAAGAGTTTCTTTTCTGGTAGTTCCAGCAGAAATCCTGGAATTAGGCTTCATTTATCTGCCTGGATGTTGTGCTCTTTCCTTTTTTTTTTTTAACAGCTTTAATCTACTTTTTTATCTACAGATTTGCCTATTCTGGAAATGTTATATAAATGGAGTCATATACGATGTGGTCTTTTGTGACTTCACAGAAGCATGTTTTCAGGGTTCATCTGTGTTGTGATATGTATCAGCACTTCATTCCTTTTATTGCCAAGTACTGTTCCATTGTATGGATACAGCACATTGTGTTTATCCATGCATCAGTTCATAGGCATTTGGGTTTCCACTTTTGGGCTATGATGAATAATTCTGCTACGGACCGTCGCGTCTAAGTGTTTGTGTGGGCATATGTTTTCCTTTCTCTTTCGTTTCATTCTTTTGTTTCATTTCATTCCACCTAGGAGTGGAATTGCTGGGTCATATGGTGCGTCTTTGTTACACATTTTGAAGAACTGTCTGTTTTCCAGAATGGCTGCACCATTTTATATTCCCATCAGCAACATATGAGGGTTCTAATTCCTCCACATTCTTACCAGCACTTATTATTATCTTTTTTTTTTTTTAGCACCACCCTAGTGGGTGTGAAGTAGTGTCACCTTGTGGTTTCAGTTTGTGTTTCCCTAATGACTAATGATATTGATCATCTTTTCATGTCCTTATATATATCTTCTTTGGAGAAATATCTCTTCACATCCTTTGCATTTTAAAATTAGGTTACTTGTCTTTTTATTGTTGAGTTGCAGTAGTTCTTTATGTGTTTTAGATACAAGTCCCTTATCAGATAGATGATTTACAAATATTTTCTTTCATCCTGAGTTGTCTTTTCACTTTCTTGATGATATCCTTTGCAACACAGAAGTTCTTAATATTGATGAAATCCAATGTACTTATTCTTTCTTTTGTTCCTTATGCTTTTTGTTGTCATATGTAAGAAAGCTTTGCCTAACCCCACAAAAATGTATTCCTGATTTCTTCTAACAGTTTTACAGTTTTAGTGCTTTCATTTAGTTTTGTGATTTGTTTGGAGGTAATTCCTGTGTATGGTGTAAAGAAGAGAGGTCTAACTTCTTTCTTTTGCATGTGGATATCCAGTTGTCCCAGCACCATTTGTTGAAAAGATAGTTCTTTCCCCCATTAAGTTGTCTTGTCATCCTTGTGGAAAATCAGCTGACTCTAAATGTGAGAGCTTATTTCTGGACTTTCAGTTCTTTTCCATTGATCTAAATATCTGTCCTCATGGGAGTACCACACTGTCTTGATTACTGAAGTTTTTGTAGTAAGTTTTGGAATTGGGAAATGAGTCCTCCAGCTTTGTTCTTTTTTTCAAGACAGTTTGACTCTTCTGGGTCCCTTAAATTTCCATATGAATTTTAGGATAAGCTTGTCAGTTCTGTAAAAAAGGCACCTGGGATTTTGATAAGGGATTATGTTGAACCTGTAGATAAATGTGAGGACTATTGTCATCTTTATAATATTACGTCTTCCTTTTTATGAACATGAGATGTTTTTTATTTATTTAGGTCTTCTTTGATTTCATTCAACAATGTTTTGTAGTTGTTGGAATACAAGTTTTGTACTTCTTTCGTTTCTGTGCCCATCCTTGAGCCAATCTCTGTGTCCAGAGGGAATATTGCAGTAGCTGGACCTGTCTCATGTGCCTGCTTCTGCAGCTGGAGTGGGGAGGGCAGCCCTTCCCCAACTACGTGAACTGAAAGTGAGAAACAGGAGATCTTTGAAAGGGTTATTATAGTCCTCTAAACAGAGGCGTGGAGGGGATGATTGCTGGGCAGGCAAAAATAAGAAAGAAGAAAAATTGGCTGTTATAAATTCTTACAATCACAGCCTCAGTGAAGGCATCTAAAGGGATTCAGAGGCAATGGAGCCAGGATTTCAAAGGCCATTGTCCACTAGATTACCCCTGAAAAGAAGAGATGAAAGGAAATCACTGACACCTCTAGCATCTTAGGGTACAGAAGGGATTGTTTTTGGAATCTGACGTTCAGCAAAGACCTAAGACATCAAGGCTTCATCAAGGGCTTAAGACAAGGCCAGTTTAAGAGGATAGTAACAAAGAATTAGCTGGGGAGGTGGGATCTCCTGCCTGGAAAACTTATACTAACCACACCTCCCTCCCAACCAACCCACCAAATCTAGTTGAAACCTGCTCATTCCTTGATCCCTTTCCTGGGGCTTGTCAACACAACACACTATCTTCCTTCTAATTATCACTCAATTTTGCATTCATTTCTCTGACTAGAGCGTGAAGACCATGTCTTTTGTGCTTATCAGTCACTGGGGATAATTATCATACTGAACCCATAGGTTATTGTGAAAAGTAAATGGTCCAACAAAGAACATAGTAATGATGGTAACAGGTCGCCCCGACTGAGTGCTTGCTTTGTGCCAGGCACTGCAACTACTACTCTTATCCCTCTTTCAGAGATTATAAAACGGAAGTAACTTTTCCAAGGCCACAGATCTAGGGAGCAATAGAGCTGGGCTTCAAACCCAGGTGGTCAGACCCCCCATCTCAGGTTCTTCACCACCAATTCGAAGCACTAACACAGGGCCTGGCACAGAGCTAGCCCTCAATACGGGTCGGCTGCTGTGTGTAGTCAGAGAAGGAGAATCTTTACTACTGTGCAGAGTTCCTGATATTTGTGCCCTGGCCCCATTGTCCCAGGGCTGGACCCTCAGTGACCAGGGTAGCAAGGAGCCCTCTACCTCATCCCTTTCTCCACATGTATTAGTTGGGGCAGAGCCAGCTGCTGTGGCAAATTTAAACCCCAGACTCAGTTTGTCCCTTGTTGACGTTATTGTCCCACGTTTGTGGTCAGAAATGGCTTGTGCCTGGGCCCAAGTTCTTTCCATCCTGAGCCTTCATTATGCCCTGGGGCAGGACTCAGCAAACTTCTGCTGTAAAGAGCTTTGACAGTAAATATTTTCGCCTTTGTAGACCCGATGGTCTGAGCAGCAACTACTCAGTCCTGTTGTTGTAGCATGAAAGCAGCTACAGACAGTGCAGAAACAAACCGGTGGACTGTGTTCCAATAAACTTTATCCACAGAAACAGGCAGCGGGCCCGATTTGGCCCATGAGCTCTACTTTGCCGACCCTTAGGGCCTTGGAACACTTCACCAGGGGTAGAGAAGGGAGGAGAGAGTGTGAAAAAGACACATCCACTTGTGCCTCGGCCCAAGAGTAGAGCATTGCTTCTCCTTACATTTGATTGGCAGGAGCTGGTCCCTCGGCCTCACGTAGATGCAAAAGGGGCTGGGGAGCGGAGCCTCTGTCTGGGTCACTGCTTTCCAGAAACAAGTCTCCCTCTCGGAGGAGGAGCATGCATTTGGGGGTCAGCCAGCTGGAGCCTCTACCCCAGGGGGAGGCACCTCCCCATGCTGCAGCGAGTAAACCGGGAATGTCATGGGCCCCCAGTTTGAGATACATTTGCCTCTTTATTAAGTCGACAGGCCAGGGTTGGACTTCTGGTTCCCATTGTTCAATGGATGTTTGACCTTGGACAGGTTCTTCACCTCAGTGCCTCCATTTCCCCATCTGTCAAACGGGTCTAATAATAGTGCCCACCACCCAGGATGTGAGGATTAAACAAGGTAATATATGAAAACTGTTTACCTTTGAGCCTGGCACAGAGCTGTCAGTCCATGGCAGCTGTCGTTGTCACCGCCATCACCATCTGCAATTCTCTAAGCAGACACCAGGGGAGCTGCCACCCAAGACACTTCCAGGAACCCTTCAGGAACCTCCTTTGAAGACCCCTGAACTCCATGAGATCAGAAGGCCCTTTGATTCTCGGGGACTCTGAGTCTAGGAGTCTGGGTTAAATCTTGGCTGCCAGGCAGGTCTGTGCTTCAGTGGCCCCATCTGTGCAGTGGGGTTGGCAACAGCTCTTCTGCCGTCAGCACGTCAGCTGAGGCTGGAGGGGAGAAGGGCGGAGCACGTTTTGAAGGAGCGTTGAAGAGAAAGAGGAGGAGGGCAAAGTAATGGCCCCCAGGTCACTGCAGCACCCCCTGCAGAGAGAGGTGGGAGAGACACCAGCCCTGAGCCGCCACCTCCCAGTACCGGTAGGGACCACTTCTGTTCACCGCCCGTTGGCCAGAACTGGTCCTGGGACCCCGCCTCACTGCAGAGGTTACTGAGAAATGGAACAGAGCATATAGATTTTTTGTGAGCACCAACTTCCTATGCTGTAGTCTTAGTCACCACTGGATCTCAGCCCCTGGCACAGTGCCTGGCACGTCGTGTTGGTTGAATAAATGCATGATGACAGCACCCACTCTCATTTTACAGCTAAAGATGCTAAGACCTCGAGTTGGGACATGTCTTGACATGTGGCTCCTTATTTGACTCTGACTTTATTTTTACTTTGCTTCGGAGAGGAAAACTCCAGAGGCCTTGTCCAGGGTAAATCAAGTTCCCAAGTAAAACTTTAAAATAATCCCTTTATCCTCCCAACTTCATCTTATCCATTTGGTTTTATGATATTGTGATATAATAAGAAACACACATTTGCTGTTTGTCCCTGGTTCCTGGCAGAGAGCTCATAAAACCCTTGCAATCTCCTGAGTGATAGGGGTGAGAGGAGCATCTTTTGGTACAATATTTGGTCTGACACAAGAGCTTCTAAGACCCTTAGAAATCCCGGAGTGATAAGAGTGGGTTTTTTGTATGCTAATGAAATGACTAGTGGCTGGAGCCCCAGATAGCTTCAGGATGGGGTCTGGTCCCCGGAAGGACGGCATGATTAGAAGGTTGGAACCTTTAGCCTCTGGGTAGGGAGAAGAGCTGGAGTTTGAGTTATCACCAGTGGCCAATCATTTAATCAGTCACTGCTGTGTAATGGAATCTCCATAAAAATCCTAAATTCTGACGTTTGGAGAGCTTCTGAGTTGGTGAACACATGGAGGTGCTGGGTGGGAGGTACACCCAGAGAGGGCATGGAAGCCCCATTTCCCCCCCGCCCAGTACCTTGCCCTATGCATCTGATCCATTTGGCTGTTCTTGAGTTGTATCCTTCATAATAAACCAGTAATAGTATGTAAGCTGTTTTCCTGAGTTCTCTGATCCATTCTAGCAAATTATCGAACCTGACAAGGGGGTCGTGGGAACCACTGATTTATAACCAGTTGGTTAGATGTTCCAGTGGCTCAGGCTTGCACTTGGCCTCCGAAGTGAGATCAGTCTCATGGGGCTGAGCCCTTAGCTTGTGAGATCTGATGCTAATTTCAGGTAGTTAGTGTCAGAATTAAGTCGAATCGTTGGATACCCAGTTGGTATCCAGAAAGTTTGAGAATTGGTTGTTGGTGTGAAAAAAAACCTCCACATGTGTGGTGTCAGAAGCACTGATGCCAGTAGATAAGTAGATAAAACAGTGGAGGTTTGTGTTCAACTCAGATGGCCTGAGCAGTAGGGCCCTGCCCTCTACCTCCTCATACCTCCAGCGTCCACCGTGGCACCAGGCGCACGGTAGAGGCTCAGTAAAAGTTTTGGAAATGGATGGATTTTTTTTTTTTTTTAGATTTTTTTTGATGTGGACCATTTTTAAAGTCTTTATTGAATTTGTGACAATACTGCTTCTGTTTTATGTTTTGGTTTTTTTGGCCGTGAGGCATGTAGGATCTTAGCTCCCCGACCAGGGATCGAACCCACGCCCCCTGCATTGGAAGGTGAAGTCTCAACCACTGCACCACCAGGGAAGTCCCTGGATGGATTTTTTGTAAACTTCCCCTGTGTAAACAAAGGAACAGCGTGGAACAGCAGAGTCGCTGGGCCTGGAAGTTGTCTGGACCTGGGTTAAAATTCTAGCTCTGACCATTCTAGCGTGACCATGGACAAGTTAACTCATCTCTGTGAGTCTCAGTGCCCTTACCTGTAAAATGGAGAGACCACCACCTCCCTGAGAAATGTGTTTGGAGAGTTAAGAAAGATTCTGTATTCTGAATGTCTAGCCCTAGGTGCGTGTGCTGGGTGTTCAGTCTCTAGGAGTACAAGAGCAAGGGTAGAAGTCCCGAGGAGCGGGCCGTCGTGTATAGTCCCAGCCCTGCTCTGGAGGGTGGGCTGGGCCTCACCCTTTCCCAGGTGTCTGGGTTGTTTCTGTAGAAAGATGCTGGGCCCTTGGAAGCATGGAACCATCCCCACCCCGCCTCAGTAGCACAGCTTGGCGGGACTGAGTTTGCAGAGATCTGTTTTTGAAGACCTAATGATTTTATTCTCTTGCTTCTGATGGCCTGTGGATGTATGTTATTTCGTCTGCACCATCATATTCAAGCATGTGAAGTAGCTGCCAACTGATTTGAGAATCGAGAGATTTCACCTCACAGTCCAGATCTGCCGCTTCCCTTAAAAAGCGGGGAGTGGCTCTGCAGGCCCCCGTCCCCCCGTCGCAGTGGTCTGCGGGAGCCTTCTTCGCCAGCATTGCTGTCGCTCTTGTGTCTCACGCATCAGGCCTTGGCCCTGGCCCTGCTTGTGCCCCTGGCCGCTGAAGTGTGGGTGTGGCGGGCGGGTGTTGGCCTCTGTCCGCTTGCTCTCGGGAGGGACACAGCTGCCTCACCGCCTTCTCTTCCTTGGCTTTGAAGCCTGCCTGTCCCTCCCAGCCGTGTCCCACCTGAAGGGCCTCCCCAGAGGGCGTGATGGCTGAGCAGAGCTGAGGAAGATGGGCTCTCGAGTCAGTTCCTGTCCTGGCACTGCTGCTCCTCAGCTGTGTGGTCCTGGCCACAGTACTTAACTTCTGTGAGGCTCATCTATGAAACGCAGTTGGAGTCAGCAATGATATTCATAAGCGTCTCCACTCAAGTCCTGGCATTCGACACGCACCGGCTGGTATTAACGTTTTGGCTCCATTTATGCCTCTCTTTGCCCAAACAGCCATATCGGCCTGTGGCATCAGCAGTTAAGGATTTATACTGATCGTAGAGGCTACACTTAAGACAGAAATGGCCCCACGTAATGCCGCTGCTGCTGCCGCTAAAACCTTCTCTAAACCAGACCCTGTATGACCATCACACTTTCAACAGGCTGTGAAAGGGACCCGGGCATTGTGGGGGGACTCTCTCGGCGATAACGAGGAAGTGGCTATGTGGGTGCCATCTGTCTGCCCAGCGATCACCGTGTGGTCGGGAGCCAGCACAGGCAAAACAATTGCATGGAGGAGGGAGGGGGGCCCCATGGAGGCCGCAGGAAAGACGGGACATAAAATTTTATATATGCGAGCACTCTGAATTTCTGGTTGGGCTTTTACAGCTCAGTCTCAGCCTCTGGAATTGTTGGACTTGGAGATTTTCAGAGCAGGGCACATCTGAACCCAGGATCCCGCTGGGGTCTTTGGGTCCAATGGAGGGAGGTCCTGGCAGTAAACAGGTACAGACAGGAAAATACCACATCTCTCCTTTTTGATTTTCCTCTTTGGACCTCACGTACAAAACAGCAAGTTCATGCTATCGCCCAGCTCCTGATACGCGGATCTCACTGTTCACTCTGAAACCTTAAGCCTCAAGTTCATCATCTCTTATCCCGTCAGCCTCCTGCTCTTCTCGCTGCCACAAGTAGCTGCTCCGGTGTGTTTGGCTCAAGCTATAAATTTGTGTGTTTCCTTCTAGAATATGTTGCATTATTCACGTTCTTAATTGATTTACGTGGCATTGTGCTGGAGTCTTCATTCTTTCACTGTTTTCACCCAGCATCCTGTTTACGCTCTGCTCGTGTGGCCGTGTATGCCTGTGCTTTGCTTCCGTAACTGTTCAGTATGTTTGGGGGAGTGTATCCACCACAGTCTGCTTGCCTTTTACTCCAGAGATGCCGCCAAGTGGCTCCTGATTCCTCCCCACTCAGACCCAGCGCGGCAGCCAGTCTCCTTGTATGTGACCTTACGGTCCCTGTGAGAGTTTCTCTGGGATAGATGCGCAGGCTGGAACTGCTGGGCCGTGTAGTGTACCATTTTTTTAAATTTTATTGAAGTACTGTTGATTTACAGTGGGTCATGTAGAGTACTATATTTAATTTGACCAAATACTGCCAGACTAAAGAATATGGTAGTTTTAAAGGCAGAGGAACCTGAATTGTGTCTGCTTCTAAAAAGGAAATCACGTGTGTTGAGTGTCTACTGTGTCCTGGGAACACATTATCTCATTTGATCACACAGTAATCCTCTGGGACAGGCACTCTTAACATGTGTGTTGCACAGGTGGAGAAGTTGAGGTCCAGAGAGGTGGAGTGACTTGCTCGGGGTCACCCAGCTAGACAGTCGCTGGGGCTGAGCCTGGCTCCGAGTGATTCTTGTGGACATACCATGCTGCTTTCCTTAAGAATCCCAGGTCCTAGGCCTGGCTTCCGTAACTTTGTAGAAAGCTTTCTAAGTTAAGGAGCATCTAATTAGATCAGACGTCTGGAATTGGTGGCTTTGTGTGGCCTGCACTCTTGTTTTGTTTGATCCACCTGGTCTTTAAATCTTTTATAATTTTCAGTATTTAAAAATCTGGGATTTCACAGAAAAATCGAGGTGACCTGGCAACAGTGGGCCCACTTTCCCATGAAGCAGCAGTTGCTGGGATTAAAGTCGTGGCTGCATCTTTCCAGCTGACCCTGTCGCCACCGGCCCCTCCTGGCCCTGGAGCTCGCAGCTCTGGGAAGAGGCATTTTTGCACGAGGGCAAGGACTTTATTTTCCGCTCTTGAGTTCTTCCCAGTAAGTGCACGAACCAGCCTTTCGCCCGTCCCCGACTCAGCTGTCCAGCCTGCAGCTTCCCTTGGCTGCAAAGTCAATAACAGAGAAAAAGGCTTTAGCTGTGACAGAGCCAGCTGCTCTCCTGCCGGGAGATCATTTGTTGTGTCCTGTCTGGGACCCAGCCTGTGCCAGGCACCGCGGAGGGTGGAAGAGACATTGCAGATGGGCTCCCACCTGTGGCGGACAGGCCACCGTATCCAGCCCATCTTGAGCAACAGAGGCTGCTATGAAGCTTCTGTCCGTAACCCCCCCTCCCACAGAAGGTGGGGTTCTGATGGTAGGAAGACGAGACTTCATCCAGACACAAATACGTAGCTCTGTGCTAAGAGGAGAGTTTTTAGAGCCATGGTATTTGGTTCACCCCATGTGAACTAAAGGACTACTTTGTTTTTTTAATTCCTGTTTTTAACAAAGCTGTAGGGCTCCTGCTGTTGTGAACACACTGACCCTAAGAGCCAGGACAGCATCCTGGTTACGACCTGAACTCAAGACAGACATGGCTGTAAATCCCAGCTCTATTCCTCCCTAGCTGGGCCACCTTATTTCTAGGAGCCTCAGTTTCTTCATCTGCAAAATGGGAATGTTAGTATCTACTACACAGAGCTGTAACAGGGGTACATTGAAATAATTCAGGTAGACACTCCACATAGTGCTCAGCACATAGTAAGCTTGCAGTAAAGGGTATTACTATTATTATTATCGTCACTTTGAGAAGCACATGGGCGGAGAATGTCAATGTACCTTGAGCCCTGGAGGTGGGGATGGGGGCGTGGGGGCGTGTTCCTTTTCTGAAATAGAGACTTGCTTTCTTTCCTGTGTTTGCAGTCAAGGTGTGGAATGGGCATGCCTTCACTGCAGGTGGGGGTCAGGATCTATCTTCTGTTCTGACATTTAGCGTAGTTCACTGACATCACGCAAGTGCTGTTTTATAGTCTCGAAGCTCTGTCACACATTGTATTCCCTCCTTGAGCTGCCCAGCCCTGAGGTCTGATCTGTTTCCCCCATTTTAGAGTAAGGTATCGTGAGCAATGGGGCTTGTCCGTAGCCTCACTCGGGGCTTTTTGAGCAGAGGAGGAGGGTCTCTTGGATCAGCGGGAAGCACAAGCTTGCATTTGGTGTGGCACTAAGCCCCTGGCCTTTCTCGTGAAGCAAGTGTGGAGAGGACTTTGGGGTCCGTGGTGTCCCCTTGAGTCTGCCCTTTCTCTTCCTGTCACAGGCAGCGTCTCACCCAGAGGCCATCAGAGCCTTGGGCCTGCCGACAGGGTCGTACAGCTTCCTGTGTGTCGTATGCGAAGTCCTGTTTCAGATATGATGGGGGAGGTAGAGGCAGTTAGGTCTTCAGTAGCCCCTTGCCCTTCCCATGGGAGCATTAGCATATGCCATTGATGGAGCCAGAGGACCTGGCTCCCTAATTTTCCAGATCCATGGGCTTGGGCAAGACTCTTCCTTTCTCTGCACCTCTGATTCCTCATCTATGACACGGGGGTGATAGTAGAACCTACCTTGGAAAGTCGTTTTTGGATAGGTGCAAAGGACTTAGTAGGCGCTCAAAAGTCAGCCGCTGCTGCTGCCGCCGTTACTGTTGTTGTTCTTGCTGTCGTTCTTTATGCATCTATTGTGAGGATGTGTTTAGCTTCTTGGGAGTTCCTGTTACCCGTTAGAAAGCGGTGGGGGGGGGGGGGGTGTTCATGGCTTTCTTTGCCTTCCCCACACACAGTGTTCCGCACAAAATGGGTGGTGGCGATTTAACAATTCAGTGCAAAAACAGGAGTAGGGTTTGGATCAGAAAGTCCACAGTTTGAATTCTGGCCCTTCCCCTTTCTGTATGGCCTTGCAGAGGGTGAGTAGCCTCTTCGACTGTCTGTCACCACCTCCCTCCCCCACCCCGTCCCTGTGCAGCAGGGATGAGCCTGCCTGGGGTGCTCAGTGGTTTAGGGGGTTATACGCACTCCCAGCTGTAAATGTGCCTCCTGGCTGTAAAAAGGTCACTGCCTTTAAGAAATGTTGATCTTCTCTTTTAAGTAAATATTATTGAAAATGTTACCAGGTGAATAGGAGCAAGGGCTCTGATGTTGAACCACCTCAGCTCAAATCCCAGCCCCATCACGTTCTCCTTGTTGGCTTTGGGCTTTGATGGCATGTAACATCTCTGAGCCTCAGTTTTCCCAGCTGCGAAATGGGGATAATAATTCCAGCCTCACTGGAGGCCACAGGAGTAAATAGCTAAACTCATGTAAAGCACATAGAGGGATCCATGTTACATGGCAGGCATCAAATCGTCAACTCCTTTCTATTCCTGCCCTGAGTCTTCATCTCCGGGCCTCCTGAACCGCCAGCATGTGCACCTGGTCTCTCTCCCAGACCCTCTGCACTGACTTCATGACTTACCACCTGCCTCTTTCCAAAGCCTGGCTGCTTCAGTCCGTACGCCGCCCCCCACCCACTGAGAAGATTTCACCCCACACCCTGAGCCCAGGCTCTCCTCACTCCCTTCAGTCACTCGGTCTGGATGCCTTTCCTCCCGTCACCATCTGCTGAAATCCCACCCACCCCTCCAGACCCAGGCCGGAAGTGCCTGCTGATTCCCAGCAGCCCAGCTCAGAGGGAGCACCCCCCCCCCCCCCGGCCCCAGGAGCTCTCCTCCTGTCTGCCACAGTTTTGTCACTGGCCTCCCGGCCTGCTGTCCACCACTGGCCCATGAGCTGACACCAGGACTTGTCATCTCATCTCAGGGCCCCCAGCACAGGGCCTGGCCTGTCACTGTTGGAAGAAGGAAGGGGCTCTCGATTGCGACCTCCGTGAGGGCATCTATCCTGCTCACCTTCTCTCGCACCTGCTCATCACAGGCCCTGGCGTGAGGTGGGCGCCCGGGGCAGGCGTGGATGGGCAAGTGGAACCTCCTCTACTCTGGTGTCTGGTAGATGCTGGAACATATGAATGAGTGAGGTGCCATTCATGCCTTTAGGGCAAGAATTGGGTGTTTTTTCATCCCAACTAACTGGGCCTGGCAGGAGAGGTATCAAATAAATGTTTGCTTGGATGGATAACTATGTAATATCTCCGGGACTCAGTAAATGTTCCAAGCAGGAGACACTGCGCTCCCCAGGGCTAGGCCTGTTTCCTGTCTTTCTCTGTCCATCCCAGCCCGTTACCAAGCTACTTGCTTGGTAAATGGTGGCCCAGCTGAGTCACCGGGGGTAAAGTAATTCAATTAACAGGACTTTGCTTCCCTGTCCCTGCATGAGGGGCAGTGACTCTGGCCTCTAAATTAGTGGGTATCTCTTGAGGTTTAGGGCCTGAATTTCTCACCAAGGGTGCCTTAGAGACACATGGGCCTTCCTTTCCCCTCCTCTGCCATCCCCTCCCCGAAACCGCTCCAAAAAAGGCCTCCTCCTTCCCCTCTCATTCACACCTGGTGCCATCCAGCTGCTGATTACTTGGGAAAAAACTTGTTAAACAAAACTTGTTTAAAGCAGCCAGGCTGCTCCCCATCTGTTTGACCCAGACGAGAACATCAGGACCTCCGTCCTGACCCCTTGCAGCCCACTCTCAGCTTAAAGATTAGGAGGAGACTTCCCTTTCTTAAGTTCATGATTTTATTATTTCTGAGTTAAGCAAGTGAAGATATTTGGTGTAGTTTTGCTAAAATCACCCAATCAGACGCTTATCAGAGGGGCCCAGTGATGTTTGGGAAGCTGCTACGAGGGTCCTTCATGCCCGGCCATTCATTGCTCTCAGAGGTCTCCGTCCAGAGTGTTTAGAGTGGCAACAGCAGTCATTGTCTCTTTTCAGGTTCCCATTAACAAGTGCATGACGGTCACCCTAGAAACAACCTTCAGGTGTCAGTGTTGGGAACCCAGGCATCACCCTTGTAACAAAGCCGAGTTCATGGGTTGCAGCATTTGCCCCAGGATGACAGGATTGGGCCTGCAGTTCAGATGAGCTGCATCCACACCTCACAGCTGACCCACACTTGAAAGAGGAAGGGCAGATTTCAGCATTCCAGGGACAGAATAGAGTGACCGGGACAAAAGAGGGCTTTTTAAAACTGAAGCATCTTCTTTCCATTCTCATGGAAGGAAGAGCTGATTGTCACTCTCTTGCTTAAAATACCCGTGGCTCTGAGGGTAGGGTCCAGATTCTCTAAAGTGACTTCCCAGGTCTGCCCCTGCCCTCCCGCAGCTCCCCCTCTCTTGGTGCCTGCTCCAGTCCTCAGTCG
This sequence comes from Neophocaena asiaeorientalis asiaeorientalis, assembly GCF_003031525.2. Lineage (NCBI taxonomy): Eukaryota > Metazoa > Chordata > Mammalia > Artiodactyla > Phocoenidae > Neophocaena > Neophocaena asiaeorientalis. The sequence continues at coordinate 13,208,466 of NW_020173198.1, read as the reverse complement.
CATGGTTCCTTCTGGCTGTGGTCTTTGGAATCTCCGGGCGGTTCTCTCCCTCTGTCTTAGAGCAGAGCACAGGCTTACTGGGGCTGAGTCATGTCTGCACCCCTCAGTCGTTAGTGTCTGGGCACTGGCCCTTACCCGCTCTGAGTCTCATCTTCTCTCTCTGACATGGGAATACTAAAAAGTACCTATCTCAGTGGACCTCTGAAAATTCAATAAGATAACATATAAGTGTGATCAGCCCAGTGCCCGGCAGAGAAAATGCTTGGTAAAAGTTAATAGTAACACTTTCTCCCGCTGCTGCTATTATGATAACTATTACATCACACGATCCCTGGGGAGGGCCCACGTGCCCGTGTGCTCCCCACACATCCCCCCAGCAGACCTTGTGCGCACATTTATCCTGTGTTCCTGGCTTTATCGCGCTGTTTTGTAATTACACCGACTGTAAGCTCTGTGAAGGCAGGATCCGAGTTGCATTTATTCCTTCACTCACAGCACCTGGCTCACAGGGGGCCCCCGAGGAGTATCTGTCACGTGAATGAGTGCATTGAATAAACGAATGCAGGATTCCAACCCATCAGCACGTCTCACCTGGGTCGTTGACTCTAAACTAGAACTCGAAGTCATTCGCTAATGCTGGGCTACTTGGGAAGCTAGTCATTGTTCTGGAATTCTCGCGCCATTGAGGTGCCCTGAGATCCGCTGATTGTGCAGCAGCCTTTCTTGACAGGGCCCTGAGCTGCCTGCTGTTCCTGATGGACAGGACCTTCCGTTTATTTTATAAAACACCATGATAGGGCTTCCCTGGTGGCGCAGTGGTTGAGAGTCCGCCTGCCGATGCAGGGGACACGGGTTCGTGCCCTGGTCCGGGAAGATCCCACATGCCGCGGAGCAGCTGGGCCCGTGAGCCATGGCCGCTGAGCCTGCGCGTCCGCAGCCTGTGCTCCGCAACGGGAGAGGCCACAACTGAGAGGCCCGCGTACCGCAGAAAACAAAAGACACCATGATATCCTTAGATGAAAATAAAAAGGAACTCTGGAAGTGCAGAATCGTGGGGGAGGTCCCCTTCAAGAGGCGGAATGTGGTCTAGAAAGCACTGTTGTCAGGAACGGCCCAGGAAAGAAAATGTCACAAAGCACAGGAGGCAGGGGGTCTGAGCATCAGTTCCAGGAACTGTAGCTCGTCATCTTGTTCACAACATTCCATCATTTTTAAAATAGCTCATATTCATTTGATGGCGTCTTTATCTTGTTGAAGCTCAAAATAAAACTAACCTTTTCTGGAGGGAAAAAAAAAAACACTCCCATGAAAATAGTCCTGAATGTTCTTTTTTATTTTTTATTTTTATTTTTTGTGGTACGCGGGCCTCTCACTGTTGTGGCCTCTCCCATTGCGGAGCACAGGCTCCGGAAGCGCAGGCTCAGCGGCCACGGCTCACAGGCCCAGCCGCTCCACGGCATGTGCGATCCTCCCAGACCAGGGCACGAACCCGTATTCCCTGCATCGGCAGACGGACTCTCAACCACTGCGCCACCAGGGAAGGCCCTGAATGTTCTTTTTTAAAGCGAGGACAAACTCCCAGTTCTATTATTAGTCCTCAACCATAACTGACAATACTATTATGATAGGAGTGCCGCACAAAACGACAGCAGGGCCACGGGCAGCGAGGACTCATTAGGCGGCCACCAGAGGCGTCTGGCAGATTCCACGAGCTGGGCTTCGGTCCAGCCCATCGCTTCTAATGCTGCGTTTTGGCTGCCGCCTTAGGAGCGCAACCAAAAAACTCACAAACGTTCCTTGGCCCTTTAAGTGCTGGCCCCTCCCCAGCGGGGCAGGCCCTATGTGGGTGCTCATGTCCTCCCAGGGGTCCTGGGTGACAGACGGGGTCCCTGCGGGACCAGCTCCCTGTCTTTGCTCACTCATTACCTGTTGTCTGCCCTTTACTCCCTGCCCACGGGGAGCTGGGAGCCAGGGGGCGCGCTTGCAGCTGCTTCTGTCCATCCTCCCGGGTCAGGGGGCTTTGTCGTCTCTGTTCTGGCCTTGCTCTCCCCGGTGGCCTGCCTTGCTGCTCCTCAGTCCACCTCCCACATTTCTAAGTTCCTGCAACAAATGCTGATGGGGCTGCTGTGATCTCCAGGACGCGGGGCGTGTTGCTGGGGTGGGGGCGGGGGGCGGCTGTGAAGGGAAGTGGTCGGCAGGGCACGCTGGGGCCATGTGGAGAAGGTTCCTGCGAGCCACGCTAAGGGTTTAGATGTGCGTGTTGGGAGGGGGCAGAGTTCATGGGACGCCACTGAAGAATTCCAAGCAGGGGAGTGGCGTGAAAGCTCTCTGCCTCAGGCTGCTATGGCTCATTCCCCACCAACAGTCTTTCCAAATGCACCTCCTGGGTCCCACCCCGTCGGCTTCTTTCTTGGTCCACAGGCTGTGCGTGATCCTGCTGCTCCAGCTCCAGCTCTGGGGAACCACTAAGCCTAGCCACGCGGGCCTGCTCTCTGCTGCTCCCGTAAGCTACACTCCTTCTGCCTTCGGCCTTTGCGTTTGCTGTTCCCTCCGCCTGGCGTGCCCTTCCCCCACTGAGGGCACCCACCTAGACCCCTGACAGGTGTCTGTCCTCCAAGAGCTGCTGGAGCAGCACCTTCAGGAGGCCTCCCCTGAGTGAAACGCTCTCTCCGTTCCTCGTGCAAACCTCCAGCGCACTTCCCTGATCACATATGGATGGCGACGTCCCAGCACTTGCCCCTGCCTGGCTCCCCACTGTCTGTCTGCCTGCCTGGCTCCACCCCGTCGTACACATAGAAACTCTCTGAGGAGAGCTTCCTGGCTGAACGTCCAGAATCATCAGCTTCTGTCGCAGAGCCTGGCAGGCGATGCTGGCTACCGGGCGCTTAGCCTCGGCTGCCATGAATGACGTAGGCACCATCCTAATCCCCAGTTTACAGGTGAGAAACCCCAGCTCTGCGTGGTTTAGCTGCCAGACAGCAGAGCTGGCCAGTGGCAGTGCAGGCCGTTCTGCCTGAGGGAACGTCACCTGGAACGTGGTCACCTGGAACGTGATTGTCTCACAGGGTGGCTCTTGGATGGCTCTGTAGGGCCTCAGGCAATTCAGGTGGTACAAATTCGGGGTCCCACAGAGGCCAGGCCCGGGACGGGACTGAGGGGAGGAGGCTGGGTGGGATGGTAGCCCTGTGCTTCCAGTAATGAGGGCCATTTCTCAAGGGAGGCCAGAAACCTGGATCTGAGGCAGATACACATTGGTTTTTAATGTTTTTAGGCCATTCAAGCTGTTAGCAGCTTGTGGTGAAAAAGGCACCACCATCTTCACCTTCTGGTCAGAGCCCACCTGATCCCCGAGGGGGAATCTGATCTGAACGAGGCTGCGTTCACCCTGCTGGAGAATTGCCAGCTTCATCCTGGGATGGAGTCCGCCCCTTTTTAAGAAATCCCAGAAGCAGTAGGCACATTTGAAAATTCAAACGTTCAAACACCGACTAGGTATGAGGTAACACCAACAAATTATCGTTCATTTTGTTAGAGGTGATCATGGTATTGTGGTTCAATCGGAAAATGTTCTTAGTATTTTAGAAATACACCTTGAAGTGTTGAGGGGTAAAATGTCATGATGACTATAATTTACTTTAAAACACCTTCGCAAAAAGGTAAAAATGATGTAATGTGGAAAAGGGTTAAGACTTTATTAGATAAAGGGTCATGGGGGTTCATTATACCATTTGCTCTGCTTTTTGCCCTAATTTGAAATTTTCATAGTAAAAAATGAAATGACAGTAATGGGAAAGAATATAGGCTTCCTTGAGTTGTTCTGAGATCTTCCCGGCCCCACTGTGTCCTGCCAAGTTGTGTGCGGCCACTCGAGGTGTCCATACCTCCAGGATCATATTGAGCCCCAAAGGCAGGACATCTAGGCAGAGGCTGGCCGTCAGCACCCCCATCCCCTCAGTGACTCGCTTCCTTCTGCTACAGCTGACGGGCAGGTGCAAGTTCTGTGAACTGCATCTTGGCTGGGAGACACCTGCAGTTTAGAGGACCTGTAGATTTTTCTTATGTAAATTGGAGAGTGTCTTCTGGATTGAGGGCAGCTCTCACTGCTCACCCACTGATGACCTGGGACCCTGCTCAGCCGCCTGCAGGTCTTGAGCCCTGGGGCAAGTGTCTTACCCTCCCTGAGCCTCCGCTGTGCTGTAAAGATGCAGTGCTAGGAAAGTGCTGAGCGCAGATCGTGAATAAAGACTCCACAAACACCATCACTTGTTCTGAACAGCTCAGGTAGAAATTGCTCGGCTGTCAAACTCAGATCACTGCCATGTTGGGTTTTCTCAGGAGCTGGCTGGGGTTTCCAGGGACTGCCTAGCTTGAGGAATCAGTAGGATTTGTGATTCCTCCAGGGTGATAACCTTTCTGCCAAGTCCCTGTTGGCCCTGGGACCTGGGCGAGAAGAGGCCCAGGTGAAAATGGGCAGATTCGACTCCTGGGTGGGATCCTCTGACCTTCACTTTGGGGGATCCTCACCTTCCTAGGACCCCATAGCCCAGCCCAGCCCCACAAGCAGCACAGGGAGCCATCCCCAACCTCCCCTTGGTGCTGAGAGAGTTTTGAGCATCCTCCCCCCGAAAAAGGAGAAATCTCCACGAGTTCTTCCAGGGATGATTAGCCCCTTTCTTGCCTTCCTGCAGCAAAGCCTCTCAAGCCATCCTTGAGGGTATCTTGTGCAGATTGAAAACCAGGCCTGATTAGCTCCTTTGGGCACTAACCTAGCATATTGACCACCTTCCCAAGGAGGAGCGTCTAATTGCTTAACAATGGGTTGAAACTTGGAGACTGTGGAGCGGACTCTGGTATCAGATGGGTGAGTGGAGCCGGAGTGGCTGAGCTCCAGCTGCAGACCCACAGCTCTCCTAACCTGGTGCCTTCACTCCCCGCACTCAGCGCCCCTCCAACCAAGCTGCAGGAGATTTCAGCCCCAGACGGGGACTGCGCTGGCGGTCAAGTTGGAGCGGCCAGCAGCAGTGTTTGAGCGCTGTCCCCCCTCTGGAGAAACGTCTGGCTGAGGCAGTGCATCAGGGGGTGGTTTCGGGTGAGAGGACCTTGATGTGACCTTGAAGTGGCCCCCAGGGATCAGCAGCTGCTCTGTGTTCCTTCCTCCCCCCCGCCCCCCCGGTACTCGGAGGAGGATTGCCAGATGAAAGACAGGATACCCAGTGAAATCTGAATTTCAGATAAACAATGGATAATTTCTTAGTATGAGTGTATCCCAAATATTACATGGAAAGGTTTTATTGTATAGGCCATACTTGAACCCTGAAAAATTATTGAGTCATGAATTATTGAATATGGAGTCATGAATAGTGAAAAATTCATTGTTTATCTGAAATTCAGATTTCACGGGGCATCCTGGCTTTTTATTTGCCAAATCTGACAACACTTAAGAGGGAATCTCCCTGCTGTGCTCCGGCCCTTGGCAGGGCCTTGTGGGCAGGGCATGTCCTCGGATGTCTCTGAGCACATGGGCTCATTCTGCACACTGTTCCCGAGCCCCAGGCTGGCGGGAGGTGGAGAGGGGGGATGATTGTACTGCTCCGTCTCTGGGGCCTCGTGGGCGAGCGGCCCGGCCCCGCTCTGGGCCACAGTTTCCTAGTGTGTCATGTGAGGCTTCTCGTGTCCCTGTGAAGCTGAGTGACCCTGTTCCTTCTGCCGCCCTCGCTCTGCTCTCCCTTATTCACCCCACTCAGCCTTCAGTCTGGAAGGAGCGTCACTTCCTCAGAGAAAGCCTTTCCTGCCCCACACCGGTCCTGCTTTCCTGGGTCTAAGCCAGGCCCCCAGTGCAGCTGTACATGAGCAGGACAGGCTCCAGGCTCTGTGGGTCCCAGGGCAGCAGGCAGAGGTGAGGTCCCTCGTGCCAAAATTATTGAGTTTCAACATGAGGACGGCAGATCACCACACAGGTCGACTTCTGACCCTGAGGGACTGACCAGAGCACACGCCTAGGAGCTGGCCCTGCCTACGAGGGCCAGGCAGACACGGGGGTGGGTGGCAGTGTGAGTCAGGAGGGTCCTGAGCGCGGATCTGGGGCCCTGTGCCAGCCTCGGGGCGCACCGAGCAGCCCCGGCCCGGAGTAGCCCTGGGGGTGGGACTGCGCTGCTACCTCTCCTAGTTTTTCAGAGAAAATGGAATTTGTTTATTAATGAAATCTTTCTTAAATAGTGGCAACTGATCCATATTTCAGAAAATTCCCATGAAGGCAAAATTAAGCATCCTCTCTGGAGGGTGGCATTGAGTGTGATGAATAGTTATATGCTGACCTGTGTGGTCACTGGCTTTATTGGTGTCTCCCCCACGGGCCCCGTGACCTCCACCAGGGCCACAGCCGTGACCCTGTGTGTTTATGGTCTGTCCCGGGTCCCAGCACCATACTCGGCATGTTGCAGGTGCCAAGATTTCATTCATTCCTGGGAACACACTGTAGGAAGTTTCGTGGACCTGCCTTCCCCCACTTAACAATAATACCATCACGAGCATCTCCCATTATTAAACGTGATCACACGTGTAAAGCCCGAGGCACCACTTGCACTCGCTCTGGGTGGTGATGATTGATGGTTACGTGTTCTCCGGGTCGTCCGTCTCCGGGTGGGTGAGGAAAGCATAGCTGAGCACACCTGTCTGTCCGTCTTCCCAGGACGCCAAGTTTGTGGAGGAACGCAGGAAGCAGCTCCAGAACTACCTGCGCAGCGTCATGAACAAAGTCATCCAGGTGGTCCCCGAGTTTGCCGCCAGCCCCCAGAAAGAGACCCTGGTCCAGCTGATGCCCTTCTTTATGTGAGTACCGGCCGCGTTCACGTGCTCCTCCCCACACCTCCTTCCTTCTCTCTCCGGCGGTTGCATGTGTCTGCGTCCTGGACGCCCCAGGACCTGGCTGTGCCCCAGAGCCTGCGAGGTGCTGATGTGGAGACTTGGGTCAAGGCATCTGGGAGTTTAAAGGGCTCACGAGAGAATGAGCCCACAAGTGAGCGTTGTTGATTTGAGGCTCGCGAAAAACGCAGGACTCTGTGGTTTTATACTTTCGTACATTTTGATCAAAGGAAAGCTTGCAGCTCACAGGTGTTCCAGAGCTAAAGTGGTCTCTGTCAGGCTTTCTTCAGCATGTGGGCAGTGAACCCAAGGAAACTTCTCGCAGACTCCCACTGGTGCCGACTTAGGTTACTTTCATGTTAATATTACCTAAGTATGAACCAACTTAAAACTAGGTATAAATTCCTTTTTCTTATATGTCTTATAAAAGTAAAAAAAAAAAAAAGAAAATTAAAGAAGTTTACATGTTAAGCACTTACAAAGTCATTGCAATTCAGAATCAGCAGTTAACAGAGCGAATGCTGCTTTTTCTGAAACCAAACCTTTGCTCACGACGGCGTGCAGCAGCTTCTCCTGAGCTCGCCACGTGCCGTGTACCGCGCCGGTGGTCCGCATGCTGACCACACCTCCCCCGCCATGACTTTCCTTGGGTCACGTCGCTGGGAAACATGTGTTTGGGCCTCACCTTGGGGGCGGGTGGGCCTCACTGGTGTCACTACGTTATCACTGATCAGTTCCCTCTGTTCTCATAAGTCTCTCATCACACTGCGACATTTATACCCTTGGATTCAGGGAACCCAAATGATGAAGCATCCTTAGTTTTTATAAAGTCTTCAGATGCCAAAGAATATAATTACACTCGACCCTTGAGCAATACAGGGGTTAGAGGTGCCAACACCCCCTGTAGTTGAAAATCTGTGTATAACTCTTGACTCCCTCAAAACTTAAATACTTATAGCCTACTGCTGACCTTACCAATGACATAAGTAGTCACTTAACATATAGTTTGTATGTTATTTGTATCTCTACATTGTATTTTATGCATTCGTGACATACCTAGCTTTTGCTTAATTTTTTCAATATTTCTAGGCTATGCAGTTTATCTGCGAGTTTTTTCAAATTGTTGCAAATCTCCAAAAATTTTTCCAATATATTTATTGAAAAATATCTGTGTGTAAGTGGACCTGTGTAACTCATACCCATGTTGTCCAAGGGTCAACTGTATATTATTTCTAAAACGTTACCATCATAGTGGAAATGATCGATATAAGAATCCATATCGCTAACCTGTGGGCCTCTGAAAGTGGGTTGGGACTTGTCACTTGAAAAACACTGATTTGCTGGGACGAAGCAAGAGTTTCCTTTCCCCAGAGCTCTTTTAAATGGTGTGCTGAGGGTTTGGGGATCTGTTTTGTCCTAACGGTGATGCTGTGACTCAAGCCGGGGCTTATTTCTGCGTCTGTCTGTGGGGGGAACGGTGTGCCTTTGGCATCACACTTTCCAGAATTTCCAAGTTGAACTTCCAACCAGACAGACATCGGCAGGGCTGCCCCTCTTACCTGCTTAGGGCTTTGAAATGGCAGCCAAGCCACTTGCTTATGTCTTTCTAATTGTTTCAGGACCTTTATGAGAAGGTATAATTGTACTGTGCTATCTGTGATAAAAAGATGCCTTTCTCCGCGCACCCCCCCACACAGAATATACCATATGGAAAGCTGAATTTTTCTTTTACTCAGTTATTTGTGATGCTAGGGCCTTGATCTTGCTGTTTTGAAAATGCCACTATAGTTCATGAGAGGAGGTCCCCTTCATCTTTTAAAGGCAGCCCCCTGGCCTGTGATGAGTGTTGGAAATCAACCTCTCACTGGGTCAGGTGTGCTTTGGCCAAATTTCCTGATGAAAATTGAATCCGAGAGGTAGTCCTGAGACCCCAGTGCTAAGAAAGGTTGCCCACCTCACGTGTGAGAAGAAGAGGCTGCCTCGTACGGGATAGCTGGTGCCCCTACTGCCAGGGCAGGTGGTCCAGGCAGCTCTGGTGGAGAGTGCACCAAACATCAGCCTGCCGACTTGTGACAACTGCACTTTAACTCAAGTGTCTCGGCGTGTTGTGCAGTCCCAGCCACTCTGGTTGTCGTTGATGAGAGCTGAGAGAGAAGGCGTTGTGCCTAATTAGCAGAGAGAATGTGAGGTTCAATTTCATGGGCTTAAAAAGCACAAAGCATTTTGGTAGGAGATTGTGGCAAGGGGCGCAACATTGACACGAGACTCTGGACTCAACATTGGTCTCGACCCCAGGTGAAGTTAAACAGCTTGGCCTGCGGCTTTCCTTGCAGTTCCATAGTTGGCTGCCCTCTCCTCCTTTGTCTTTTTTGAGTGAGATGGGATTACAGGTTGGAGCTTGCAGATCGTTTCATTTGGGGGTGACGGAAGGTGAGCTGCAGCCCAGTTTGTCCATGCTGGTGAACCTCCACGTGATAACTTCCTTTCTGTGCAGCCCCAGAAAACAGCAGGTCTGGTGTCTCAGTTCAGAATCTCACCCTGAGAGATTCCTACTTAAAAAAACATCTCTCTCAACTAAGGAAATAAACTCCCCAAAGTGTGATTATTATAATCTTGACAGATTTCCTCAGGTCTTTCAAATGCTGATTCAGGGCCCTAAGGATCCCATTCAGCTACTGAACATGAGTGGACTTGTTGACTAAGGATGGCCTTGCCCGGCTTCCTCCCCTCGCTTATTGAGCATTTACTATAAGCTCTGGCTGTAGGTTTCACCTCATCCAGTCTTCCTGAGAGCCTGTTAATTAGGTGGACACCATATCTTCATTTTATTACATGGAGCCTTACAAAGTTGCCAATGAAAGGGCAATTTCATAAGGTTCCACCTAATACTGACAAGGAAAATGAGGCCAGAGAGGTTACCTTGTGACCCCATGGTTACCTACCAGCACATAGGGGGCCCGGGCTGTTTGGTGCCAGAGCCCATGGCTTGAGGACATGGGTGACAAACCCGCAGCCTGTGGATGGAGCCCGACCCTCCCACCTCTTTTATTTGACTCTTCCGGTGGGGTTTTGTTATTTGTTGCTGTTGTTTTTCTTTTTTTAATATCTATTTTATATATAGTAGTGTGTGTCTGTTAATCATGGACTCCTGACTTATCCCCCACTTCACCTTTCCCCTTTGGTAACCATAAGTTTGTTTTCTATGTCTGTGAGTCTGTTTCTGTTTTGTAAATAAGTTCATTTGTATCATTTTTTAAGATTCTGCATGCAAGTGATATCATATGATATTTGTCTTTTGCTGTCTGACTTACTTCACTTTGTAGGGTAATCTCTAGGTCCATGTTATTACTTTTTCTTAATTAAAGTGTTGCCAACATCAAAAAATTAGAAGGTATCATATTTTTTAAAAAATCATATATCAGGCTTCTCTGGAAAACTCAGAATTGGTCACACCCTATTATGGACTGAATGTCTGTGCCCCCCCAAATTTATATGCTGAAGTCCTAATCCCCAACGTGGTGGCATTTGGAGATGGGGCCTTTGGGAGGTGATCAGGGTTAGATGAGGTTATAAGGGCGGTCCCCATGATGGGATTAGTGTCCTTAGAAGAAGAGGAAGAGACACCAGAGTTCTCTCCTCTGACACATGAGGTCACAGTGAAAAAGCAGCCATCTGCAAGCCAAGAGGAGAGCCTTCACCCAGGACTGAATCTGCTGGCACCTTGATCATGGACTTCCCAGCCTCCAGAACTGTGAGAAATAACTGTCTGCTGCTGAAGCCACCCGGTCCGTGGTATTTTGTTATGGCGGCCAGAGCAGACACATACCCACCTGCATTCCCGCTGGACCACACTTGGCTACAGTCCCCGCCACTCTGCTGCCTCCTGCACGCTGAGCCGAGCCTTCCCTGCCATGCGCTCTTAGCGCTTGGCTGTTTCTCTCCCATAGTCACTCGCACTACCTGCCTGGCCCCCCGAGACGCCTGAGTTTGTGGTGCTGGCTCTTACCTGCTGCTCAGCAATACAGGCTTTGACTGGGAGGCACCCATGATGCACTGCTCACACTCTGTGCTCCAAAGTGTGTTCAACAAGCTCATCCACTGCTGACCGTCACTCAAGGTGGTGCCTTTCCCATACGGGGCGGGAGACGGAAGGTGTACGGGGGATTAAACCTAGTGGGTAGAATTTGCTTGTTTTTCTTCACCAAAACCCTTAAAACCTTCAGGCTCATGCAGCCTGGAATCCAGTATTCCATGGCACCTGCTTTTACACACACTTTTCCATTTCGTCTTTCCTTTTTACTGTGTCAGTATCTCACTGTGTTCTGCAAGGGGCAGCATGACTTCCAAGGATTCTGCCATCTGCACAGATCTGAGAGTTGAAGAGTCAGCAGGTTCAGTTTTCTTCTCCAGATCTCTCTGCCGCCCATTGCCTTCCTTGCTAATGCCAGCAGCAGTCTGAATTAGAAAGTAGGACAGTAGGAAGTGGGCCATTTCTTTCCCATTTTGAACCCTGTGTATGTCTGGCCCACGTGGGGACCAGAACCTGCCTCCAAACTAGTGAGCAGACAACACCCCCTAATGCCCTCTTCCTTTGGGGGCCCCGTGTTGTTTTCATCCTCCTGGCGTGTTGGAGGGAAAGACGAGAACCCCAAGATGTGACACATGGCAGATGTAAGCAGTTACTTAGGGAAATGTCAGGTGCTCCTTTGAAGGTGCGTTATCGAAGGGAGACCAGGATTCCAAGAATTCACTCTGCGGAACTGGACTGCAGATTGGTGAAGACTTAAGTGATTTGTGGTGCTGTCATTTAGCACGTTATTAAAACGGATTTCTGCAGAGTCACTCATCCTTGGGAAATGCACCGTGTTCTGCCGTTCCGTGAGGGAAGAGGAAAAGTTCCGGGGGTGGAAGCCAGAGTCATGTGGGTCACAGCACAAATTCTCCACCGGATTCTCAGCAGAAAACGCAGTCGATGTTTTCCCCACTCCCCACCCCCATCTGCTGCCATATTTACTCTCAAAGCTGTTAAATATATTTTTGCTGAAATAGGAGCTGCCATGTTCTCCCAGCGAGTGGGGCTTTGGCATGGGGTTGAGACGCTTCAGCCTGGGTAACACCAGGGTCACGTGGACCCCGGCGGACACGCTGCTTTGCCAGGGGCGCTCACAGGAGTCACGTGGTTCCTTCCTAGGACCCTAGACTCACGTTGCTTTTGTGGCTGATCCACACCTTCAGGTTCCAAAATGGTCTACGGCAGCCAGAAAGGGGTGCAGATCCTGTTCAGAAAATCTCAGTTGTGTGGCCAGACTGGCAGACTGGTTAGGTGTGGGCTGTGTTTTAAAATAAAACAGCAATGTGAGTGACTGTTGATGGGAGGAGTGTGCCCCAGCTGGCGCCTCACCCGCCGCCGCTCCCTCTCATATCATCCCTGGACCTGCTTCGCTGACGTACCTCAGCTTCCTGGCCCTCGAAGGCAAATGAGCCTGAGACCCCTGGTGTCCAAATGGAATGCGTGGGGATTTGGGAGTCAGCGCTGTTCCACACTACCTCTGCCATGAAGGAGGAGGGTGATCTCGGGCAAGGATCCAGCCTTTTTGGGTCTTAGTTTCCTTATGTGTAAAATGGGAAGATAAGTATTTGACATCACTGTTCTGCTGGGATGTTAGGTGAGGATTCTGTGTGAGAGCGGGACACAGCAGCTTCTCCGTGTCAGTGGCCATTGATAATGAGACTCGTGAGAAAGACCAGGAGAGAAGCCCCACAAAAACCCTACAGACATTTCTCCATCTGTCTCTTCATCCATCCATCCATCCATCCATCCATCCATCTATCTATCCATCCATCCATCCATCCGTGTCTACAGGTGAAAAACTGGAGTGCCAGGAAATTTAAGTGGGTTGCCTAAGGTCCTTGTGAGAGTAAGTGGCAGGCCAGGGCAAGAGCCCGCTGTGCTTCCCTGAGATACAGGGCACATAGTAGGTGCTCATGAAATGCTGACTTATAACATGAATTATTCTGAAAGTCAGTCTTTCCCTTCCTCCTTCCCCTGTGGGGATCTCTCATCTAGATGGAGTGACTCAGGGCCTGCCCCAGGGAAACTGGGTGCGACAGCTAGGCTCTGGCTTTTCTGGGAGCCCAAGAGCTCAGCCGGGCCTGGATGGCAGTGCTCCCCACTAGGGGCCAGGCCTCCCCTGCAGGAGGATGCCCACTCCTCAGAAGCTCGTTACCCGGAGGCCCCTCCCCAGGGAGACCTGCCAGCTTGTCGCCTGGAGAGATGATATGTAAAATGACACTTAATCACCTCCATCTGCCAGCCTGGCTATTCCAGGGGCCGTGTTAAGGGATGCAGAGAAAGTGCAGTCCCCAGGGTACTGGTCTTCCACGCCCTCAAGGCTCCCACCCACAGAGATCAGAATGAATCACCCTTTCTGAAAATGACCAGGGCGACAGCTACTCTTCTCTGATACTGAGATGGCCTCCCTACCCCCTATGCATCCCACTGGTCACAGTAATTATGTTCTACTCCTGCTATTTCTTTTCTGTTTGGTGGTGAAGTGGGGAGAGATCAGCTCTACAAAGAGGAGGGAGAAGAGGACGATCGTGCAGCTTTTACAAGTCCCAGAAAAAGTGGGCGAGCCTGGAACGTCTCCAGGGCAGAAACGCTGCTGAGCGGATACATGGAAAGCCTCTGTCAAAGGGGCTTGTGTTCAGCAAACACCTTTTTCATCCAGTCAGTGTTTACTGAGCACCTACTAAGGACTCAACAAGCACTGGGGATGTAACAGAGAACAAAACAGAAAAAAGAGGATAAACCACCTTTATGGAGTCGGGGAAATGGAAAATAAACATATAATACACTGCTAAACAAGAAGGTCTTTGAAGAAAAATAATGCATAGTTAGAGGCCTTAGAGAGTCACAGCCGCATGGGCAGTGTTTCCACCAAATGGTCAGGAAAGACGTCTCTGAGGGAAGACCTTGTGAATTTCTGGGGAAAGGGTGTTCAGATAGAGGGAACAGTAAGTGCAAAGGCCCTGAAGCAGGAGCAAGCTTGGTGTGTCAGGTAAGGCCATTTGGCCAGAACAGAGAGAACAGGGGAATGAGGCTGGAAACGTCCCCAGGGCTGTATCACACAGGGCCTCGGAGGCTGTAACAATGACTTTGGGATTTACTCCAAACTGAAGGGTTTGGAGCAGAAATGTGGCATAACCTGGTTTGTGTTTTTAAAACTTCACTCTGGATGTGGGGTAGAGAATGGAATCAGCGGGGGCCGGGTGGGGAGGCTTTTGTAGGGCCCAGCAGGAGGAGGGTGGTGGCTTGGCCAGGGTGATTGGACCCTGGACATATTTGAGGACTGGTTGTCGGGAGTGAGAGAAGAGAGTTATGACACACCTGGGGTCCTGACAGACCAGGCAGATATAGAGATGCACCAAGTTATTCCATACAGACGGCCCTGTATTCAAGTCAACACTCCTAAGTGTTCAGATGGAGCGATGGTGAAATAAATTATGGAACAGCCACTGCAGTGAGTACTCTGTAGCTTTCAAAGGGAATGAGCCAGCTTTATTAAATTAAAAAGGCAAACTACAGAGGGCTGGGTAGTACTGAGCAGCTACTCCATGGAGGCCCCTGGGGTAGTGGGGGAGGTTGGTGGGGGTATTATTACACATATGACTAAGACAGCGCCCCAGCCCTCAGGGTCAGCAGGTGTGTGGGTCATGTTATCATTCCATGGCAGCATTTCTTTCCCTCATTCCTGTTTTCATTCACTAGGAATTTGCAGAGTGCCTAGACAGGTGTCATACTGCCCTGTTTGTAGCCCAGCTCTGCTATGCCCTAGCTGTGTGGCCTCAAGCAACTAACTTAAGCCCTCCCGTGCCTCAGAGTCTTCCTCTGTACAGTGGAGATATTGCCAGCATCCCTTCCTGGGGCTGCCGAGAGGGTTCCACGCGCGCATGCATGTCAAGCTCGTAGAACAGCGCCTCGCATATAGTAAGCTCTGTATGTGCGTAACTATTTTCTACCAGCAGAAAGGGAGCACGGGAAAAGGAGAGTCTGGGGAGCAGACGTTTTGGAGGAAGTGATAAAATCATGGTATTAAAAAAAAAACCTGAAACGCAACAGAAAGATATAAGAGGGAGAAGTAAACATCACACCCCACTCTGCTATGCATCGTGCCCCCCACCCCTGTGATCGCTGTCAAGTTTCTTATGTAACTTTGCAGAAATCGTCAATACTTATGTAAGCCAAAGCCAGGCTCTACCCAGCCCTCTGTAGTTTGCCTTTTTAATTTAATAAAGCTGGCTCATTCCCTTTGAAAGCTACAGAGTACTCACTGCAGTGGCTGTTCCATAATTTATTTCACCATCGCTCCATCTGAACACTTAGGAGGTTTCCAGATTTTTCTCCCTCAAACAGTATTGCCAGGGATGTTTCAAATAGATGTACAGTTTGGCAGGTAGGTCTGTAGAGTTTCTTTTTAGAAGCGGTTCTGGCTCAGGGGGCAGGTGCGTGTTTAAATTTTGACAGATATCACTAACCCCTACCCTCTCATATCAATTTGATACTCACCATTTTGTTAGGCATGAAGGGGGAGATGTTCTGTCCAGATATGCAGAACAGCTGCAAAGCTCGGGGGGCCCTCTGTCCTCCACTGGCGGAGAGCAGGCGCCGCCCTTGTGGCCAGGATGCCCTGGAAAGCAGGGCTGGGAGCTGGGGGTGGAAGGTCTTGGAAACCAATACCATCTTGGTCTCCGGGAAGGGAGCCCTCGCAGGTCTCTGAGCTCAGGTCCATGCCTTAGGAGGATCCCACTTGCAGCTGGGAGGGGGCAGTGAGAGTGGTGGGGAGATGGGGCAGGGTGCTTTCGTAAGAGTCAAGAGAAAGCGTGGGAGGGCCTGAGCCAGACGATGCCAAGATTTTGAGGCTAAATATCTGGGCAAAGGGTACGGAGGGGAAACCGGTTTGGGAGCAGCGAGGTGAGCATGAGACGCGGGATTTAGAAACCACTCTCTGGGGGGTCCTCAAGGCAGGAGAGAGAGCTGAGTGTCTCCTAGCATTGCAGCCTGTGGCTTGGCATCAGGCGTGAATTCCTGACTGCGTTTCTCAGGAAACATAAGTTTTTCCAGGTCTCAAGAAAGATCAGTCAGGAAATCAGGAAAAACTATTGTCATTCTCCTGTGAAAATTAAAGTGTAACAATCCCTGGTTTGAAGGAATCCACGCCGATGAGGTAAAAGCAAGAGCAGGAAGTGCCACGCATGGAGTTGAAGGCAAAGGTCGATGGTTCCTGGAACCAGGACTGGAGCTCTTAGGAGAGGAACGGTCATGATCTACTTACTTAGTCTTGCCTTTAGCTGATGCCATGTCATAAAGTAGTGTGTTCATGGCTCTGTCTGCTGCAAACAATGAATCATTCTTGCAAATAAAATAAATACTAATAAGTTTATGTACATAGTATACTGCTGTGAGTGGCATTCCAATAACTACGTTTTAGAAGCACAAAAAGTCCTTAAATTGGCAATTTCGACACAGGAGATTCGCGTGTTACATTATTATCCGAACATGACCCAATAGCGTTCGCTAGCATTTCCCAGCATTTGAATATTTGCTCTGGGCTACGATTCTTTGTGAAATACCACTGAACTTAATACTTCTTATTTATTAAGCAGATCATGTTAGAGTTCCACAATGATGAATAAATAGTATGAAGAATGTTGGGACTATTTTTAAGAATAACGTATGAGTTGGGGAATTTCCGAGAAAACACCCAGGAATTCTGACTTTTGCTCTCCAATCCCAAAGAGTCACGTCCTTCAGGATTTTGGAAACACTCCTTGGGAGACAGTTCCCTAATATGAACTGGGGACTGGGTGTCACAGGTGGGGAAGGGCGCTCAGAGAAACAGGAGGAGGTGACAGGGTGGAAGCTGGGACAGAGTAGGCCAGGAGCCAGCACAGCAGAGGGGAGGGGAGGCGGAAGCTTGGAGAAAGCTGGGTCAGGGTTGCGAGGGGAGAGAGCGTTTCCCAAAGAAGGCTTCCTCTGTGTGAAAGAGCTGCCAAATTAACGCCTAGTCCCAGAGCAGTAAGAATAGCAACCTGCCACCGAGAACAAGTCATCGAGGGCGGCAGGGGGAAGCGCCTGCTAGAGCCCCAGCTGCCTGTCGAGCCTCCTGGTGGGGGGCAGGTCAGCTCCACAGCCCTGCTTAGAAATGTGTGCCTTCCACGGGCAGGCCTCGCTCTGCAGGGACCCATTCGGGACCTGGCAGCTGTCCGAGGTCCTGAAGGACCGCTGGCCTCGTCTTGCAGGATGGGGCAGTTTACTCTGGTGTGGAGCACTTTGCACAGGTCAAAGCTTCCTCCTGGGGAGTCCGCTCTGGTGACTTCGGGGCTGGTACCTGGCCCCCCTTTCAGGAACCATGACACTTTAGGGGTCCTGGAATAACTCACATCAGATAGAGGTCAGCTGGGATTACAGACTCTTTGACTCCTTTTCTGATGTGTTGGTGCTTTGTTTGCGTTCTGTGGGGGCAAAGCACTGATGTCTCGCCCCCAGCTCAGAGGGGGACCATGAACAGACTTGGATAAATTGTACAAGTCTTTTTTTCCATTTCAGCCTTTGTCATTGTCTCTTAGCTTCCACCTCTTACCTGCATGATTAGTCAGGTGATTATTGGGAAAGGAGGCACCTCACCACCAGGACTGGCACCCTAAATGGGACAGATATGCCCCGGTGGGAGGCTGCCTTCTGACTTATTTCTGTGATCTTTCAGCATCTTGCTTATCTGGGTTTGGCACCTTCCCAGCATCCAGGGTCAACAGAGCAGACAAGTACCCCAAATGTATCCCTCTTGACTGGAGGACCATGGCAAACTCAGATGGCTGTAGGGTCCAGGCAGGTCATATAAGTGAATAAAGCCAGTGAGCTGGGACAATAGAGAGGGGTGTGGAGTGGAGCTCAGAGACCACGTCTAAGAGTTGACCACTACTCAGCCTAGTTGATTATCATCACGTGAGACTGCAGGTTGCCGATCTGTGAATTTTCCAAGAGATGGCAGAAGCCCATACCTTGATATAAAATCGGACTTTTAAATTAGTTGGCAACTAGTTTGTCTGTGGGCCAAACACAACAGCTGTGGGCTGCATGTGGTCCACTGGATATCACACGCCTTCTAGAGCCCAAAGGGCCTGCACTAGATGAATCTGTCTAACACCTGAAGAAACGCAGGGCAGAAGCAGGCAGTGATCCACTCAGTTCCAGAGGACAGTGATGACAAGATATCTGCCAGGGTAGCTCTGACCCCAGGCACTCAGGACTGAGGTTCTGACCGAGGCCTGAGGAGTGACGGGTCCACCAGAACAGGCCACGGGCAGTAGACGTCAGCTCAGCATCCAAGTGCATGCAGCCCATCAGTCCTGCCCTCTCCCTCTGTATGGAAGGTACCGTGTTCCCAGAGAGAGGCCCTTGGCCAGCCAGATGTTCAGCTCCTCCAGGCAAAGCGCCCGCCTGAGTCTCCCACGTCTTCTCTAGGGTGGTTCTTTTGTTTCTTGTCATCTTCGTGTAACCATAGGCCGTGCTTATTTACCTGTAAAAAGAACGCAGCCAGTAATTATGTGGTTTTCGTCTTAGTAAGAGGAACGTGGGTCCTTGGAGGACAGTTGTGTCTATTCCAGGGAATTGGTCACAGGTTGTCAGGGTTGAAAAGGAAGTCTGGTAATCTCACCTGCTAAGTTCAAGGAACAAATTCTGTTCTTGAGTGCAATTTACCTGAAGGGGTTTTGTGCAGAGCAGCTGTTGTGGGACATTTTCTTACGAGTTTGTTCGTGTTGCTCATTTTTCTCACTCACTGCTCCTGCCCTTCTAAGCCCTGTTGGGTCTCCTTGTGCCTCTGACTTTATGGGGGCATTATTACCTTCTTCCCCAACCCCAGGGACAGTTGGCAATGAATGGAGACATTTTTGGTTATCACAACTGTGGGTGGAGGCCAGGGATGCCGCTCAACATCCTACAGTGCACCGGACAGCCTCCCACCACAGAAAGCCACCTGACCCAAATGTCAGTCGTGCCAAGGTTGAGAAACCCTGATCCAGCCCAAGAAGCTGGTATATCATTGGATCTTGTAGAACCAGCTGCAAACCCTTGTGGTTCCATTGCCAAGAAAGAGATAAGAAGGATACACCAGGAAATGGGCAAGGAGCTGTTCTTTCATTAAGTCCCCACATCTACCCTCTGAGGTTGGTGTTATTATTGGTTGAGGTTGGTCCCTTTTATTCAGAGGAGGAGACTTGAGCCTCTGACAGTGACGTGGCCTGCCGTAGTCTCACAGCTGGAGGCGGTGCATTGGGGAGCGTAAGCTGCGTTTGTATGGTTTGGCAGCCTCCACTCTGTGTCACCATTACGTCAAAATGAAGCACATGATACAGCATTCCTAAGTATCTTCTGATGGGCTGTTTCCAAGTTCAGGATTCTAATTGTGGGTCCTCCACGCCCCTAGGAAAGGAAGCCTGGCTTTGTCACACTTGTCTTTGGCCACCTGCCTCTCCTCTGGAGGGTCTCTGGCATGGGCTACAGCCACTGGTTTAAACCTATCCCCACCGTGGCCTCTTACTGTGCACAGCTGTTGTAGGGCCGCTGCTTGGTGTGTCTAAGGTCCTACCCTTCTCCGCCTCTTTGGGATTAACTCCCAAAGTAAATGTTGCAGAAAGAAAGGGAAATGGGGCTGAGGCGGGTTCAGGAACTCATGAGGGCTTTGACCCAGTTGAGAAAAGCCGCCTTAGATACCTGTTCCTCATACACTTTCCACCCCCCTCCCCATTCTGAACCGGTTTGCTCACGAGCCTCGGTCCCTTCTTGTTCCTCATGAATCTAATAGTGGCTGTTTTTACTGGACCAGAAAGGAGAACCGAAGTCCTGCTTGGGCCCTGGGAACACTCTCCTTTGAACACGTCATCTGCTGGCTTAGCAAGCATCACTCAGAAGATAAAGCAGGTCACGGGCTGACTGTGATCCCTTGTTTTTATTTTTCTTTTTCACACATGAGAACTTGATGTGACAGAGTTGTGGATGTTTTCCTCACTAGCTTGTTCTGGGAAGGCAGGTTGAGAAATTACTAATGTGACAGGAAGCAAGCCATTCTGTCAGGGTTTGGGATGCGGCGTGTTTTATGACTTCCACATTAAAGGTACAGGCTAACGGTGTCATCGTTAAGAGAAAGAGATGCAGTCATGCAGGCCTGGGTTCCACTCGAGGCCATGCTATTTACTAGCTCGGTAATCTCGGGTCAGACCCTTTAAGGGCTTTGTGCCTTGACTTCCCCATCTGTAAAGTGGGACTGAGAATAGGCCCTCCCTCAGAAGGCTGATTCAGAGCTTTGACAGGACAGTGCTGAAGCACCCACACCAGGCACGTAGTAAGCACTTAATGGGTTAGCTGCGGCTGCGGGAGTAAAATGATCGCTTTTGCTGTTAGCAGGATACACAGCTCATTTCTGGCTCCTTAGAATCAGGGCAGACCTTGGAGCTACGGCATGATGGCCAGAGGAACACACAGCAAGCACACTCGTCGAGGATGTGTGGGAGACAGTATAGATTTCTCTGTGACTCTCCCAGCCATGGTCCCTTTCTCCCCAAATATCAGTCAAGTTGATCTGGGAGGCTGAGGCTCTGTGACCGTGTTACTGTAAAGGTGGCAGCCCCGTGGCCAAGCCCTAAATTGCCAAGCCCAGTGACCAGGCGGCAAAGTGCCAGGTTCCTCTCAAGTAGCAGACCTTCTGTTCACCCCAGTAACTGTTCAGTATGATGGGTAGATAGCATGGTAACAGATGAGCCAGAGCTCTGTTATTAATTTCTTACAGAATTTAAGCAGCAGCTTGGTATCTAACTGAAAGAGCAGTATTTTTTAATTTAAATTGAAGTATAGTTGATTTACAGTGTGTGTCAATTCCTGCTGTACAGCAAAGTGATTCAGTTATACACAGATATACGTTTTTTATATTTAAAAAGAGCAAGACTTGGAGTCAGACAGATCTGGGCTCAATGTCAACTGCACTACCTAGTGGCCTGTGCCCTTGGCCTCTCTGTGCCTCAGTGTCCCCATCTGTAAAACAGGACCAGTAGCACAGAACTTGCTGCCTTGCTAAGAGGATTACATGAAGTATCGCCTACTAGGAGCTTCTCCAAGGGGAGCTGTTTTCGCTGCAGTCACGTTCCACTTACTTCTTTGTTCAGGCTCTCACTTCAGTCTCAAAATGATTTGAGTTGGCAGCTTCGAGATTATTCCAATCGCTTGCCCTACTTCAGCAAGGGAAGCCGATTAAGTTATTTTTGGCACCATAACCTCCATCCAATTTGGTGTTAGTAAAAAATAATAATAATAAAAGTTTTCTAATATCAGGGGGTGAGACCACGACACGCGAGAAGTTGATCGCTCGTTGTAGACAGAATTACTCTATTCATTATAATCAACCTTGGTAACAGCTTTCTTCTCAGTGGGTCAAACAATTTCACAGCTTTCTGCATTTCCCCTTGCACTTTTCAAATGATATCTCTGAGTGGTAACTGAGAATGGTTACTTAATTGGGTGATGTATCAGTTACCTACTGCCACGTTAATACTGTGTAATAAACGACCTTGACACCTTGGTGGCGTGCCATAATAATAACGTATCGCTCATGTATTAGGTGATGGGCTAGGAGGCTCAGCTGATCTTGGCTACATTTGCTTCCATGTCTGGGGGGATCAGCTGGCTGTCAGCTGGTCCAGGATGGCCTTGACTGGGAATAATGGGGCAGCTGGGACCAGCGGCCCAGCCTGAGAATGTATGGCAGACAGTGAGAACAGGGAAAACCCAAACACTGCAGCACCTTCCAAGCTCTGACTGTGTCACGTTGGCTAACATCCCATGTCGGGCAAGACACGTCCACAGCAGAGACCAGAGTCAGAGCAGGAGAGCTCTGCAGAGTCATGGGCAAAGGACAAGACACAGGAGGGTAAATAATGGGGGCCATTTGTTCAACTACCACAGATGAATAACTTGTTCTAGGTAGAAGGTGAAAGGGTGTGGGGGAAACACAGCTGTAAAGTTCTACGACAAATAATATTTCAGCTAGTAAGAAGATGGAAGGGAGACCAGTGATTAGAGCCCCAAGAGCCCATAAATCAACAATGGGGCTCAGAGAGGGGTCATTCCACTGCATTCTGGGCAAGGGCCAAGTTAGTATCTTTCATATATTGACCAGAGTCCTGCTGGCCTTGACTTTTTAAAAAAACTTCTTTTTAAAATCAGCATACAGGGAATTCCCTGGTGGTCCAGTGGTTAGGACTTGGCGCTTTCACTGCCGGGACCCGGGTTCA
The DNA here is from genome assembly GCF_003031525.2 of Neophocaena asiaeorientalis asiaeorientalis. Classification (NCBI taxonomy): domain Eukaryota; kingdom Metazoa; phylum Chordata; class Mammalia; order Artiodactyla; family Phocoenidae; genus Neophocaena; species Neophocaena asiaeorientalis. The sequence goes on along the minus strand of NW_020173198.1, from coordinate 13,186,260 downwards.
GTCCCTGGTCAGGGAACTAAAATTCTGCAAGCTGCAGGGCACAGCCAAAAAAAAAAAAAAAAAATCTGCATATAGTAAAATTGAATTTTTTTTTTTGTATTCAGTTCTATGAATTTTAACACATATATGGATTTGAGTAGCCACCATCACAATCAGGATAAAGAACAGTTCCATCACCCCCCAAAAGCTGTCTTCTGCTGTCCCTTTATGGTCACACACTCCCCCATCCCTAAGCCCTGGCCACCGCTGCTCTGTTCTTATCACTAGTTTTGTCTTTCCGAGAATGTCATCTAAATGGAATCACATAGTACCTAAGCTCTTGAGACTGGATTCTCTCACTTGGCACAGTTCCTTTGAGATTCACCCGGGTTGGCAGGTATATCAGTTGTCTGACCCTTCTTACTGCTGAGTAGTGTTCCATCATATGGATATTCCATAGTTTATCTGTTCACAAAAGACACTTGTGTTGTTTCCAGCTGTCAACAACTTTGAATGGAGCAAATATAAACATTCGTGTGTAGCTTTTTATGTGAACTTAAGTTTTCATTTCTCTAGGGTAATACCTAAGAGTGGGGTGCCTGTGTTATACGGTAAATGTAAAAACTGCCAAACTGTGTCTCCGAGTAGCTGTGCCATTGTGCATTCACAGTCAGTGTGAGAGTGTCAGATGCTCTGCACCCTCGTCAGTGTTTGGTGTTGTCACAGCTTTTATTTTAGCCACTTGAAAGGATCCATTGTGGTATCTTGTCATGGTCTTCATTGGCATTTCCCTAGTGACTAATGATACGGAGTATCTCTTCGTGTGCATATGTTTCTTTGCTGTGTCCTCTTTGGGGACGTATCTATTCAAGTCTTGTGCCCATTTTTAAAAATTGGGTTGTTTGTTGTTTTACTGTTGAGTTTTTCTTAAGTATATTTGATTTATATAATTTACATGCTGTAATGTTTTATTAGTTTCAGGCGTACAACAGTGATTTGCTATTTTTATAGATTATGCTCCAGTTAAAGTTGTTATAAAATATTGGTTATATTCCCTGCATTGTACATTGCATCCTTATATCTTATTTATTTTATATTTATTTATTTATTTGGTTGCGCCAGGTCTTAGTTGCGGCAGGCGGTCTCCTTAGTTGCGGCACGTGGGCTCCTTAATTGTGGCATGCATGTGGGATCTAGTTCCCTGACCAGGAATCGAACCTGGGCCCCCTGCATTGGGAGCGCAGAGTCTTAACCACTGCACCACCAAGGAAATCCCTATCTTATTTATTTTAGACCTAGTCGTTTGTACCTCTCAATCCCCTTCCTGTATCTGGCCCCTCCCCCCACCCCTCTCCCCACTGGTAACCACTAGTTCTCTATATCTGTGAATCGGTTTCTGTTTTGTTATGTTCATTTGTTTGCTTTATTTTTTACATTCCACATGTAAGTGAAAACATATAGTATTTGTCTTTGTCTGACTTATTTCACTTAGTATATCCTCCAGGTTCATACATGTTGTTACAAATGGCAAAATTTCATTCTTTTTTATGGCTGAGTAGTATTCCATTGTATGTATATACCACAACTTCCTTATCCATTCATCTGTTGATGGACACTTAGGTTGCTTCCATATCTTGGCTATTGTAAATAAAGCTGCTGTGAACACTGAGGTGCATATATCTTTTCGAATTAGTGTTTTTGTCATCTTGATATACACCGAGAAGTAGAATTGCTGGATCACATGGTAGTTCTATTTTTAATTTTTTGAGGAACCTCCATACTATTTTCCACAATGGCTGTACTGATTTACATTCCCACCAACAGTGAACGAGGGTTCCCTTTTTCCACATCCTCACCAACATTTGTTATTTGTGGGGTTTTTTGACAATAGCCATTCTGACAGTTGTGAGGTGATGTCTCTTTGTGGTTCTGATTTGCATTTCCCTAGTGAGTAGTGATGTTGAGCATCTTTCCATGTGCCTCTTGGCCATCTGTATGTCTTCCTTGGAAAAATGTCTATTCAGGTCTTCTGCCCGTTTTTTAATAAGGTTTTTTTTTTTGATATTGAGTTGTATGAGCTCTTTATATATTTTGGATATGTTGCATTTTGATGGTTCTTTATATATTCTGTATGCAAGTTCTTTGTCAGTAGGTAATTTGCAAACATTTTCTCCCCGTCCGTAGCTTGTCTTCTCATTTTCAAAAGTGTTTTTTGCTTTACAAAGCTTCTAAATTTTGCTGAAATTGCTTCCTAATTTTTTCTATTGCAAGTTATGCTTTTGGTGTCACGTCTAAGAACTCTTTGCCTAAACCAAGGTCACAAAGGTTTTCTCCTAGGCTTTCTGCTAAAAGTTTTATAATTTTATATTTAGATCTGTGATTCATTTAGAGTTAACTTTTGGATAAGGTGTGACGATTGGGTTAAGGTTCACATACCTCCCATGACAGTATCCGTGCCCAGGACCAAGTGTAGGGGGACAGAGAGATAAAAAGCACTGAGGGTTTGTCCTGCCCTTGTGGGACCACAACTCTTTCATTTGAAGAATATTTCCCCCATATTAGTTTCCTATGTCCACCGTAACAAACCTACCGCAAACTTAGTGACTTAAGACAGCTCAAGTGTATTGCCTTCGAGTTCTAGAGGTCACACAGGACTGAAGTCAAGACGTCAGCAGGGCTGGTTTCTTCTGGAGGTTCTAGGGCAGAATCTGTTTGCTTGCATTTTCCAGCTTTTAGAAGCTGCCCGTGCTGTGGCACCTTCCTTGCATCACTCAGCCTCTGCTGCCATCAGCTGCTCTGTGACTCTGACCTCCAGTCTCCTTATGAGAACCTTGTAATCACACTGGGCCCACCCAGATAATCCAGGATCATCTCCTCATCTCAAAGCCTAAAACTGCAAAGACCCTTTCATCATATAAAGTAACAGGGATTAATACAGGACATCTTTAGGGAACTGTTATTCATCTTATCTCACCCTCCCTCAGAGTTCTAGGTGTTTCAGGCCCAGACTGAGGCATGAGAGCATAGAGGAAGGAGAGAAAAGAAACACAGGGGACTTCCCTGGTGGCACAGTGGTTAAGAATCCACCTGCCAGTGCAAGGGACACGGGTTCGATCCCTAGTCTTGGAAGATCCCACATGCTGTGGAGCAGCTAAGCCTGTGTGCCACAACTATTGAGCCTGCGCTCTAGAGCCTGCGCGCCACAACTACTGAGCCCGAGCACCGCAACTACTGAAGCCTGTGCGCCTAGAGCCCGTGCTCCGCAACAAGAGTTGCTTCTCACCGCAGTGAGAAGCCCGCGCACCACAATGAAGAGTAGCCCCTGCTCGCTGCAACTAGAGAAAGCCCGCGTGCAGCAACCAAGACCCAACACGGTCAAAAATAAAAATAAGAAAAGAAACATGGGTGTCCCCTACCCTTTCTGACCATTAGGAACCCCCTTTCCTGCCTCTTGAGTAGAACCAGAGGGCTCGCCCAGAGCGCTCTCTGTCCATACCCTCCCCACTCTCAGGTGTCCGGCTCCCTTGAGTCCAGGCTGAAGGATTCCAGAGGTTAACAATGGTGAACTCACTTGAGGTTTAATGGTTCATCAAATTCTGGTCAACTCCCTCAGTCCACCTGCTACTATGACTTTGCAGGCTCCTTGAATAGCTGCCTCGTGCATTCTCTCCAGGTTTTATAGCCACATTTGGTGGGAGGCCCAGGATGGGGTGAGATTACTCTATCTTCCCCAGATCTGGACGCCTTCTTTTGCATTTTCTGCACCAAAGTATCATGGAATAGTTGTTCATGCAAAGAAGAGTATGCTATGTAAACATGTATTATGTCAGGGAGTGAATGCTCAGTGCTGGGGAATGTTACTAGGAATTATGATAGTCAGCATTTATCGAGCACTTTCTGTCTGCCAGAATTCTCTCTGTCTGCTTGAATTATCTTAATTTTTGTAATACTCCCTCTGAGGGCAGTTACCATGTTTAGGCCCATTTTACAGATGAATAAACTGAGGCTCAGAGAGGCTAATGAACTTGCCAAAGGATCCGTCCATAGTAATGGGGACAGCATCTCAGACTCAGATGTGTGTGACTCCAGGGTCCCAGGTCGTAACCACTCCATCGTGTGGTTTTTAACCACCCTGCCCTAGCAGGGACTGCCAAACCTCTCTCCACAGCCCGGTCTCTCTCCCGAGTTCATACCTTGGCCACATCTCCATCTGGCCCTGTCAAGTCTTCCTTTAGCTGTCCTGATACCCTGTTACTACCACCATCAGGCAGGGGTGGCGGGGCCCTCTCCTGATTCCCATCACCTCGTGTGCTTCCCTCCATCGAGGCCACTAGCGCCTCGTGCTGACCTGCCATGTGGACGTGTGTCTCTCACCCGCTCCAGTGTAACCATCCAGAGGGCAGGAACCCCCCTCGCCTTTTATCTCTGCTGTGGAGCACAGGGCTGGGCAATGACCAGTGCTCAGTGAATGTTTATTGTAATGAACCAAAAGCTACTTTCCATTGATTCCCCACAGTGGGGACCTCCCCAGACGAGAGGTCCATTTAAGGAGACTTATCTGATAAATCCAGAAGGGTTCCTGTTTGGGATACTGCCTCTCTCTGTTTTCTTTTTCTTTCTTTTTTTTTTTTTTCAAATTAGTATAGCAGAGATAGACCTAATCACCAGTTAGCTCAAATTCTGCAATATTGTCTCTTCCCAGGCCGATTGATCCCTGAAAGGAGCCACCATTTCAGATTCAGCCACGTCACCCCAGTGCTCCTTCCGTGTGTCAGGCCTTGTGTTACGCATTTTACAGGCAGGACCTCATTTCATCTGCAGTTCTAAGAGAGGTGGGACCCATCCTTATTCCCAGTCTGTAGATGAGGAAGTTGAGTCCTAGAGTGATTGAAGGACTTGCCCAAGATCACACAGCTGGCAGGTTTCAGAGCTGGCATTGAACTTGGGTCTAACTCCTCAGCTTGTGCTGTTCGGAGGCAAAGTATTAGGAGCATGGACTTTGGTCCGAGGCAGGTTTTGATCCCTGGCCTCTGACTCGAAGGTCATTCATGCATGGAAACACTATATTCTCACTGCTTTTTACAAAAATAAATTATTAGCTAAGTGGAAAAATGAGGTAAAGGCATCTCGTCAGGTTATCTGGACCCATGATAGGCATTCAAAATGCTAAATATCGGAGTCTCTAAAGGCCCCAGAATCATGATATATGTCATGAGGGACTCTGGTTTGTAAAATTTAAGAAAGCTACTTTGAATTATCCTCAGCAGAAAAGAAGTATTTTTTAGTTCACGTAACTATAAAGCCCAGGGATAGTGGTGGCTTCAAAGGCTGGATCCAAAGTTTCATATAATGTCAACAGGACACTGTGTTGGCTCCATTTTCAAGCAGGTTTTCTCTATCAGATGGAAGATGGCCCCTGGCAGCTATAGGCTCTTATGGACCCTACAGATGCAGGTCCTGAAGAGTAAGTATCCTATTCACTGGCTTCTGCTGAAGTCCTAGGGAAGATTCTGATTGGCCAAGCTTTGGGTCATTGGCTCGTCTCCAAGCCAGTCACTGTGGCCCAGGGAATGGAGTGCCTTGATTAGCTGAATCCGGGCCAAAGGGGAGGGGCATTCAGCCACCTTGACTCATGGACTGAGCATAATGGTTATAGAAGGAGGGAGGGTGGTTTCCTGAAGGAAGAGAAACATATGTGGACAAACATATGTTCGTTCGGTAGGTCTATTGTAAAGCCACAGCCAACTACTGTGGTAAATTTTTGTGTGAGAAGCTTGTGACACCTCTGGGCCAGCCTTCCATGCCCACTGAGCCACGAGATCAGACTTCTGTGCAGGAATCTTCTGCATGGCCCCAGCTTATCACTCCTCGTGGAGTGGCAAGTGTGCCTTACCGCTACCAGCAGGCGTCATCTCTCTTTAGACACGCTTCCAGCTGTGTTGGTAGGGCATTCTGAGTGTAACATGTTCACCAGGATGGATTAGTGGATTTGGGGGTTGCATGGGTTTGATTGGGATTGTAGAGTAGATTTCCCAGGTCATTTCCTCCCAGCCCCTGGGGTGGAGGTGTGAGGGAATCTCTCTGTGTTTGGAGGAGGGCAGTCTAGGCTGAAAGGTCTCTTACCACGCTACAGGAACCCTCGTGTCCCTTTGCCCTGGGTCACAGAGGTAAGATCCGGTGCCATCTTGTTGCAGATGAGGAACAGAGATGGTGAGAGAGGTGGGGGACGGGAGGGAAGGGGCTCAGCCAAGGTCACACCACAACTCAGCTGCAGAGGCCCTGGACTCCAGACCTCCAGCTCTGACTTGTCACATCCCAAAGCCACAGGAATTCCTGTTGCTCACGTCAGCAGGGGCAAAGGTCTTTCAGCAGGTTTGGGTGCTGAAGGCTGTTGTGAAAAATAAGTCCACAGTCCTAGATTTTAAAATAAGGTTTCGTCGTTTAGAACACACAGCAGGAGGGAGGGGGAGGCGTGTGCATCAACCGGGAACTAGACACCTGGTTCCTTAACCCCCAGGGCACAGCTCAGGGTGTTAGACTTTCCCTGAGAACTGCCTCAGGGCTCCCAGGGACAGGTGTCCCCTGACACTCAGGCAAGGTCGGGGAGGCAGACCCTGTAGTCTCGGGGCAGCAAACGTCAAGAGTGTTGGGAAAGGGGAGCTGATGTTGGAAGGGGTCCTGGGGCTTGTCTGCTGAAACTCAAAGTCTCTGTCATCTGTGGAGACTCTAAACTTCCTTTCTAGCCTTTGTCTTCTGAAGAGGCGGGTCCCTTATTGAGGCCTGGATGGAACGCTTATGTGCGCACTGCGTGGACCAGGGCCGTTCTCCCAGGATACTCCATTAAGTGGCTCATTTGTCCTGCAGGTGTTTATTAATCAGCGCCATTCCTTATTCTCTGTCAGACCCTGGGATTGGTGGGTTCGTGGGAGATCCCATTTATTTCTCCCTGCAGCCCTTGAGAGAGCTACTGCTCGAATTATCTTCACTTACCATCCTTTCCATAGGGGCAGGAAAATTAAGCCCAGAGATGTGGTCACTTGCTGTGGGTCAAACTGCTGGTGAACAGCAGAGCCGAGATTCCGAAGCTCAAGCTCTTAACCCTTCCAGGGCCTCGTGCCAGGGAATTCAGCAAGATGTCCTCGGTGGGATGCCCAGAGCTTCCGAGGGAAGGGTGATAAACTAACTCATTTATATTCAAGTTGAAGAATTTCGGAGCTGCACGAATCCCAAAGGGTAGGTGTAGCAAGGGATGTAGATCAGGCTCAGAAATCCAGGAAGTGGGGAAGGTCACTAACAGCTAGTTCCTCAGAGAAGAACCCTGACGCATCAAGGCGATAACACACCACCTGTGTGTGGACTGCCCCTTGCCCGTGGTGGGTGGACCAGTAATCAGCAGCTGTTAGATATTATCATCACCATTCTCTGTGCGCATTATTTCCAGATGAGGAAGCTGAGGCTCACAGAAGTTAAGCAACTTGCCCAAGCTCACACAGCCAAGAAGCAGCAGGACTGGGCTTTCATAGCCATTCTGTGAGGCTCCACAGCCCAAGCATGCTCTTACCACTCTACTAGCACAGTTACCAAGTGCACACACTCTGCTAGTCCCCAGAGAAATAGCAATGATTAGGAAAAAGGGTGGGGGGGGGCAGGGAGAAAGCCCCTGGTCCCAAATAGCTCCACAGAGTTTTGATGAGTAGCTGGCTTGCCATGTGGACCTATTTAAACATGGAGGCCCTGCAGCCCCAAGGAGGGGGCGACATTGCCTCCCAGTGCACACGGTGGCACCTCGCTGCCACGTACCAGATACACAGTCACCTTCCCAGCCAGCCCCCGCCTGGCTCCACCCCCTGGGACTATTTCTGTCTGGCTCATGGGCTGATATAATACCACTTCGCTGGCTCTAGGGCCTGCAGCCTCGAGCAGGACTTTGCCCTCCTGTAGACGGTGTGTCTTGAGAGACCAGCGTTCGGCTCCCAGTGGGAACTAGTGATGAGGGCCTCTACCAGCAGGGGGTTTTTGGAAAGAGCTACTTGGAAACAGACCGAGGAGCCTGTTTCCTCCAGAATCTGTACATACCGAAAACAAAGGTCTGGCTGTTTTCTTCTGTTCTCTGAGCCCAGACTGTGGCCCTTCTCTGGCCTGTGGCCTCCAAATAAAGGAGAGTGGATGGTTCAAAATTGGCCGCATTATTGCTTAAACTAGGGGTCCACAGACAAAACCCCAGGGCCAGGTCCACCTTGCTGCTTGTTTTCATAGATGAAGTTTTATTGGAACGCAGCCACGCCCATCTGTTATGTACAGTCTGTGGCTGCTTTCACACTGCGGTGGCAGACGTGAGTGGTTCAGAGACTGTGTGACTCTTACAGCCTAAAATGTTTACTATCTGGCCCTTCACAAAAGCTTGACGACCTCTGCGCTACACAGTTCCCAGCAGTGATCCCGGGTGTGGTTAATCCTGGGAAGGATGACCTTATAATTCAGAGTGCAAGTTAAAGAGGGCCACCTCAGCAGACAGTATAGGACAGTGACCAAGAGCATGGGCCTGGGAGCCAGGTCTGGGTTCCAGCCTGGACCCTGCCCCCAACTAGCCATCAGACCTTGATCAAGTTACTTCACCTCTCCGGGTCTCAGGTTCCTTGTCTGTAAAGTGGAGTTAACAGTAACACCCGGCTTGCTGGCTTGTAGTGAGGATCGCACCTAGAACAGGGCCTGGCCCATGGTAAACGTGATATATGCTTTTGCCGTGTCCACTGCTGCTGCTGCTATGATTGTTATTATCAGGAGCATGGACATGATGTCAAAGCATGGACCAAGTCTTCCGTTGTTTAATAGCTGTCTGAATCTGGGTGAGTCACCTAAGCTCACTGGGCCTCAGTCATCACCTTTATAGAACGGGTACAATTGTAGTTCCTCCCTCTTGGGGTTGCTAAGAGGACTGAGTGAGACTAACGCATTTAAAGTCCTTGCTGCACATTCAGGCCCAGGGTTGTGCTCCAGAAGTCAAGGGTGCAAGGGTGTTTTTATTGTGAAAGAGTGTCGAATTTTGTCAAGTACTTTTTCTGCGTCAATTGAGATGATCTTTTTTTATCCTTCATACCGTTAGTGTGGTGTGTTACATTGATCAATTTTTGTATGTTGAGCTATCCTTGCATTCCAAGAATAAATCTTACTTGGTCATGGTATGTAATCCTTTTACTATGCTGCTGAATTTGGTTTGCTAGTCTTTTGTTGAAGGTTTTTGCATCAGTATTCTTCAGGGATTTGAGTCTGTAGTGTCTTTGTCTGGCTTTGTGCCAGGGCAATGCTGGCCTCATAGATGAGTTAGGAAGTGTTCCCTCCTCTCCCATTTTTGGGAAAAGTTTGAAAAGTATTGGCATTAGTTCTTTAAATGTTTGACAGAATTCACCAGTGAGGCTATCAGGTCCAGGCCTTTCCTTTGTCAGGAAATGTTTAATTACTGATTTATTCTCGTTACTAGTCATACATCTATTTGGATTTCCTATTTCTTTCATGCATTCAGTCTTGGTAGGTTTTTTGTTTCTAAGGATTTGTCCTCGGTTGTCCAATTTGTTGGCATACAGTATGTCATAGCACTCTTATAATCCTTTTTGTTTCTGTAGAATCAGTAATAATGTCCATATTTTCATCTCTGATTTCAGTAATTTGAGTCTTTTTTTTTTTTCGTAGTCCATCTAGCTAAAGGTTTGTCAATTTTGTTGATCTTTACAAAGAACCAACTTTTGGTTTCATTAATTTTCTCTACTGCTTTTCTGTTCTCTATTTTGTTTTTCTCTGCTCTCATCCTTATTTTCTTCCTCCTGCTAACTTTGAGTTTAGTTTGCTCTGTTTCCAGTTCCTGAAGTCATAAAATTAGAGTTCTGATTTTACATCTTTTTAATATAAGCATTTATAGCTATAAATTTCCCCCTTAGCACTGTTTTCACTGCATCCCCTAGGTTTTTGGTATATTGGGATTTTGTTTTCACTCCTCTTGAATTATTTTCTAATTTCCCTTGTGATTTCTTCTTTGATCCAATTGTTGTTTAAGAGTGTGTTTAATTTCCACAACAATTTGTGAATTTTCCAGTTTTCCTTCTGTTATTGATTTCTAACTTCATCCTCTTGTGGTCGAAGAAGATACTTTGTACGAAATCCATCTTTTAAAAATCTGTTGAGACTTGGTTTGGGGCTTAACATACGGTTTATCCTGGGTAATGTCCCTTGTGGCCTTGAGAAGCATGTGCGTGTGGTGGTTGGGTGAGTGTTCTGTGTGCGTCTGTTATCTCCAGTTGGCTTCTCATATCATGTCTTCTGTTTCCTTACTTATCTTCCCTCTGGTGGTTCTGGTCCACTGTTGGGAGGCGGGGTATTGAAGTCTCCACCTGTAACTGTAGAGCTGTCTCTTTCTCCCTTTGATCCTGTCCATTTTTGTTGGTCTGTTATTAGGGGGGGAAATGTCTATAATTTGTTTTCTTTATAATTATTTCTTCTTGCTGTATTGAGCCTTTTGTTAATCTATAATGTCCTTCTCTTTGTAACCTTTGATTTAAAGTCTATTTTGTCAGATATCAGTGTGGCCATATCAAGGGTGCAGGGGTGAAAAGGAGACTTGCAGTCCCCCCGCTTTGAGATTAATTCCTTTATTTAAAGCTACATGTTGAGCCCCCTCTGCCTCTCCCAGGGCCCAGGCACCATGCTGGGCTTAAGGAAGACACACAGTCTGTGGTCAGGGAGCTTTGGGTCAGCCTGGAGGCTCAGTTGGGGGCCAGGAGGCACAGTCGGTGGAGGGGTCTGTCTGACTTGTGCTTTACACCACTGGGGATGGGTGTTATGAGGGTGGCCCCTTGGCACTGGCGCCCTTAGAGCAAGGCATGACCCCCTTACCCAGGGAAGGGTTAAAGGGGTCAGTTACACCTGTAGGTGCCGCACAGGACCCACATGCAGTGCCCTAAGACATGACATGGGAGCCTCGGCTGGTCCGGGGTCAGGGAGGTGTTTGCTGAATGGGGAGGATGACGGGAGTCAGGCAGCCAAAGAGGGCGGAGGGAGAGAGGAGTGAGGAGTGAGGCTGGAGGGTGAGGACCGTGAGCCAGGGCCGGCAGGTGGAGGAGATGAGGGCAGTGTCCAGGCCAGGGCTTCAGGGCTCACGGTGCGGCCTTTCGATTCCAGCCTGAGACCCAGGGGCAGCCTTTAAAAACCAGCTGTCTCTCCTTCGCTGGGCACGTGGGCGCTCTGGGTGGCTTCCTCATCAGGCCCTGAGCGCCCGCTCTACAGGCTGCCGGGGGCGGGGAGGGACCACACCAGGTCTGGGCTCCTCCTGCTGTGGCCGGCTGCCTCCAACAGTTTTCCAGATCTGTACTTCGCGGCCTTCCAGCCTCAGCGGGACACAGGGCAGCATCAGCGTGCTGCTGAGCGAGGCCGGCCCCCCTCATCACAGGGGCCCTGTGGTCTGGCTCTCGAGAGGTCCCCACCCCTCCCCCGCAGGGCTGCCTGGGGGCGGAGGGAGGGGGTGTGGGAAACCCTTCTGAGAGAAGAAATTCGGGCACACCTCATTTTATTGAGCTTCACAAGTATTGCTTTTTTTTTTTTTAACCAACTGAAGGTTTGTGGCAACCCTACATTAAGCAAGTCTGTTGGCCCCATTTTCCAACAGCATTTGCTCACTTCACGTCTCTGTCACATTTTGGTAGTTCTCACAATATTTCAGACTTGTTCATGATTGTAACTGTTATGCTGATCTGTGATCTTTCATGTTACTGTTGCAAAAAGATTACAGCTCACTGAAGGCTCAGATGATGGTTGGCATTTTTTAGCGATGAAGTATTTTTTAATTAAGGTATGTACATTTTTTAAAGACATAATGCTATGGCACACTTTATAGACTACAGTATAGTGTAAACCTAACTTTTATATGCACTGGGAAACCAAAAAATTTGTGTGACTTGCTTTACTGCAATATTCACTTTATTGCGGTGGTCCGGACCACTGCACCCACGGTATCTCCAAGGCGTGCCTCTATCAGGAAGGGATGAATCTCGGAGGGGAGCCTGAGCAACCCAGATGTCTGGGGATATTTATTTATTTATTCTTTACTTCGGTGGGGACTGTAGTTTGAATATCTGAATATCAGTAAAATACAACTGGAAAGAGTGGGGCAGTCCTGGGTTCAGGTCCCCAGCCTGTCACTTAGTTACGTGACCTTTAGGCAATTTATTCTCTTCTGTGCACCTCATATTTCTTCACCCATAAAATGGAGCCAATAACAGACCTCACAGCATGGCGGTGGGTGCCAATTCAGTGAATATGAAGTGTCCAGGCATGTAGCAGGTGCTGTCTGCCATAAAGTATCAATAAAACGTAATTTCCCTTCTCCACCCTTTGTTCAACCCAAGAAGGATGATACGAGTTGAGTATAAATACTAACTTGACCTATTGATAATTAAATGATATAGAACAAAGGGGGGAAAACATTATTTCCTAATACATATAGAACCACTGTGATTAAAGCTGTTGTTTTCACTGGAAAACTAAGAAAACATGATGAGAAAATTACAGAGACATTTGAGCAGCTACCTTCTACACAGGTACATTTATTACAGGAGATTTTAAATATAAACAATTAGGACTGCTTTCAAAATACGTAAAAATAAAGAGATTAAAGTTAGTCTAAACACTAAAAGGTACGCTCAGGCTACCTTGGTTCTCCCCAGGATCTGTCAGAGTTCCAGGGAGGAAGAATCACAGCTACTTCAGCCTCGGCTGGGACAGGACGGGGACTGAAGTCACGGTGGGATTGGAGCAGGGATGATGGGGAGGAAAATCCCTCAGTCTGTCCATCTGTCCATCTGTCCCACCCAGGAAATATTTATTGTGCACCTACTATGTGCACCATTTCAGATACTGATAGTTCAACAGTGACTAAAACAAAGTCACTGCCCTCATGGACCTTAAATGAACATGTAAACATATGTATGTCAGATGGTAATTACTCTGGAGAAGAATAAAACAGGAAAGGGCACCCTAGGGGGTGTGTAAGGGAAGAGGCCTACTGGGGGTGTGTCCCGCATGGTTGGAGGAAGGCCACAAGGATAGTTTGACAACGTGGAGACCTGAGGGACTGATTCAGGCGGCAGAAACAGCAAGTGCAAAGGCCCTGAGGCAGAGCCTGTTCAGCCTGCTTGAAAAACAGCAGGGAAGCCAATATAGCAGGAGCAGAGTGAATGAGGGGGAGAGTGTCAGAGGCGAGGTCAGGGAGGCGATGAGGACAGTCGAGGGAGCACTCTGGCTGCCATCTGGGGTGAAATGGGAGCCATCAGAGGGGACCAGAGGAGAAGCAGGCAGGCCAAGCAGGGGATGATGTGGTCACCAAGGAGAGGTGGTGGTGGCTGGGTCCAGCCGGGAGGGGCCGTGGTACGAGCAGCAGTTAGATTCTGGATGTGTCCTGAAAGTAGAGCAGACAGGATTTGCCTGTGGGTCAATGTGGGCTTCAGGGAAAGAGAGCAGTCAGGCTGGCCCCAAGGCTGTTGGTGTGAGGAACTGGAAGAAGAGAGTTGCCATTTACAAAGTGGAGATGGCCAAGGGTAGCGGGGGAGTCAAGAGGTGGCCTTGGACTTGTTAGGTTTGCCATACTTGTCAGACATCTGGGTGGCGACTGAGTCTAAGAGCCTGGAGTTCAGGAAGAAGGGCTGGACTGGGGATGGAATCTTAGGAGTCATCTCACACAGGTGGCACCTAAGGCCACCAGCCATGGGGAGGTTGCCTAGGGAGGGAGGATGGAGCCCTGCCGGCCCACCTTGTAGAGGTTGGTACCTGAGAGGGACCAGCCGAGAAGATGGAGAAGCCTGGGAGTTCTGAGCGGGATCCAACTGGAGACCAAAGGAGAATGAGCAGAGGCAGGGGGGCAGACACAACGAGGGCCGGGCTCTTTCCTCCGGGAACACCCTCTGACCTTTGTCCAGGAGGCTGCCATGTAGTAGGAGGAGCCGCCTTTGGGAGTCAGGCAGCCCTGAGCCTGAGATGCAGTCGCACGCTCGCCAGCCACGTGGGTGCTGCGGCAGCGACCCTCTCTGGAGCCTCGTCTGTAACAGGACGCTAACGTCCATTTCTGTATTAGTTTCTTGACCCTCTTGGTCCACACCCCAGAGCTGCCGTTCCCCGTTACACCGTTCAGGTGACCAGTCTTTGACCCTCGAGAGTAACCAGCAGCCTCCAGACGCTGCTCGGAGCATTTGGAGAGAAGCTTGGTGGGATGGGCGAGGTTGGCGAAGCCCTCGGCCAAGCCGGGCAGGGCTCTTCCCACAAAGCTGCAAGCATCTTCTCTCCGTCACCTATGTGAGGAGCTTTCTCTGCTTCAGCCTGGGGTCTTTTTTTTTTTTTATTGAGGTGTAGTTGATTTACAGTGTTGTGTTAATTACTGCTGTACAGCAGTGATTCCGTTGTACATATATATATATACTCTCTTTTTTTCATATTCTTTTCTATTATGGTTTATCATAGGATACTGCATACAGTTCTCTGTGCTATACAGTAGGACCTCGTGGTCTCTCCATCCTTTATATAAAAGCACCTGCTAACCCCAACCTCCCACTCCATCCCTCTCCCACCCCACCCCCACCCTTGGCAACCCTCAGTCTGTTCTGTCTGTGATACTGTTTCTGTTTCATAGATAGGTTCATTTGTGTCATATTTTAGATTCCACATATAAGTGATATATGGTATTTGTCTTTCTCTTTCTGACTTACTTCACTCTGTATGACAGACTCTAGGTCCATCCACCTCACTACAAATAACTCAATTTCGTTGCTTTTTATGGCTAATATTCCATTGTATATATGTACACATCTTCTTTATCCATTCATCTGTCGATGGTAGGTTGTTTCCACGTGTTGCCTATTGTGAATAGTGCTGCTGTGAACATAGGGGTGCCAGGTGCCTTTTTGAATTGGAGTTTTGTCTAGATATATGCCCTGCTCCATCACCGTCATTCTCTTCCAAACAGTACCCTTGACTTGTGAAAGAAGCAGTGACATCAACAAGAGTATGCTCTCCTGGGGCCACGTTCTACCTCTTCAGCTTCCAAATTAGTAAAGATCCCTTCTTAAGCCAGGAGATGGCCAAGGGCGTCTGATGTCAGGCAAGGAGCCCAGGCAGGGGCAGGAAGAAGGTCCACTGGGCAGAGGAGGTGCTGGACGTGTCCTTAAACAGCTGGAGGGAACCCTCTGATGCCTCACGTCCCTCCTCTCTCTGAGCCTCAGCTCCTGGCTTCTAAAATGGGTATATCGCACTACGGGCATTAAGACCCTCCCTCTCCCGTGCCCTACCTGGAGCAGGTTTTGCAGAGGATGAGAATTAGCAGGGTCTTCCTTGACTCAGAGCAAATACAGCCACGTACAGGCTGATTTATCAGAGCCCAGCAGGCTCCTTGGAGGAGGTGGCTTCAATCCCAAAGCGGCTTTACCTCGGCCGTGTTGAGTTGGCACCCAGAATGCTCATCCATTTGGGTCCAACTGTGGACCACTGTCCCAAGCACGCTGGTATGTGCCATCCCAGGCTGACACCGCTGGTGACTCACAGCCTCTCTCTGGCTGAGCCCAGAGGTGGCATCAGCATGCTTGTCAAGACCATGCTCAGGGCAGCCGGTGCTAGTGGAACAGGGCTGGGTCCAGAGATGAAACTGATTAGTGGTTTTTATACAACGATAGCAGGAGTAATAATAGTAATGGTAGCTGGCATTCATGGAGAGCCCCTTGTCTCTGAGACTGTGAGAGACACCGGATAGGCCTTTTCTGTTCTCATCCTCAACCCTGTAACGTAGCTACCATTGTTGCCATTTTACAGGTGAGCAAGCTGAGGCTTCACAGATTGAGTGACTGGCCTGAGATTCCAAAGCAGACCCTGCTGACTCCAGAGTCCAGGCCTTCCCATTCCCTGCCGCAGCCCCTCTTCAGAGGGTCACCCCCAAAAGTACACGAGGGCTGTGTGTTGCATCGCAGCTAAAAGTAGCATCGGGGCTGTTATGCCTGCTGTATATATAGGAAGAGGGTGGCAGAGAAATCCTAACAGAGAGAGTCGCTCCTTGCATGCCTGACCTAGAAAGTTCACTGCTATTAGGGCTCCAGTGCAGAAAGCGTGGGAGCTGCACCTTGGTTTGCCCTTTTCCAGCTGCGATCGGCTGTCAGCTGCTGCTGTGCCCTTACTGTGGGCTGGTCATGGGCCAGTTGCTCTAGTTACTTTGTCTCAGTTCTGCTTCACGAGACGCTCGCTACTTCTCGCCGTGGGTCTTCTCTGACACTGAGTGTCCTCATCTATAAGATGGGCTTCTTATTACCCTCCCTCAAAGGGAAGCAGCAGTGGTAACAACTCAACTGAGCTTCCCTGCACCAGAGCCTGCGCTGAGCACCTTATGTGTACTCACTCATTTGACCCTTTCGACTTCAGGGCCATCGTGGTCCCAGCCTCACCTCGCAGAGGACAGCACGACAGCGAGGTGAAGAGCCCACCCCAGGCCCTCAGCGCCTCTGTGAGAGCAGGGATGTGAAGCCAGGCCATTTGCTTCAGACCCTCTCACTCAGTTAGACATGATGCTCCAAAGCCTGGCATGTTACTAGGCAAACAGTAGGTGCTCAATGTACGTTCGTTTTCTTTTCTTTAGTGAGCGCTCTAAAGAAATTCCTAAAGGCTACCACGGGAGGGCTGGGCAGCCTGTCCACTGCCCAGGTTGATCTTGAAGAGAATTTGTTCCCCTGGCACTTCTGTCCCTCTGAGTCTGTCCAGAGCTTCTCCACGGCCTTGGGCCGGACCAGCCGGGCTGAAAGCCGCTTGAGTGGCACAGTGAGTGGGGGCCAGGCCGTGGGCAGCCACCCAGCTAATGCATCAGGCCTGCGTTCTCTGCAGAACCTTATTTTCCTGGCTTCCTCCCCACAACCACGGCCTCAGCCCAGCATCCCACACCCCGTGGGGCTCAGCGGGCAGCCTCCCCAGGCCAGGCGGGTCAGAGCACTGACGGGCTCCCCACAGGCAGGGCCTGCAGCCATGAGGTATGGGGTCTCTCCTGCAGCTCCCGTCTTCTGGTCAAGGGGACTGACATGCCGCCCCATTGGTGGAGGCCCCCCTTACACCGTGCTGGGCTCACGCCTGCAGGCGTCTGAGAAGTGGGTACATTGGTTTCCCAGAGGGCTGAGCTCTTACTCTCTGCAGAGGAGCCAGACCAAGTCGGGCTGGATCCCAGGCGGGATGTCATCAGCCTGAAGCAAGTCCCTGAGCTGGACGCTCTCAGCCGCTGCTCGCTGAGGCCCCTTCTCCCTCAGAGGAGAAGGTTCTCGCTTTTGTTTTTCCTACTCCTAGCACCTCTGGGAGGCTGGGCTCCCCCTGAAGGAGGAGAGAGGGTGGGGAAGGGGTGTGCAGAGTGCCCCCATTTGACACAGGCTGGGTTTGGGAGAACATGAAATCAAGGACCCACCTGGGAACTGGGGCACCCACGTCCTAACCTTGACTTCATGCTTCACTCTCCTCGTGTATGAGGCCAAAGGCTGGACTTAGAGCCGGGCTGTCCTGACAAGCAGCCTCCTCGTGCAGCGGCCAGTGAGCCCCTTCCTTGTGCCAGAGACGGAGCAATAATCCTGGCACCCTTGGTCCCCACTCTCCCAGAACTCATGATAAGTGCAGTGAACGGATGGGGTATCCGGAGTCCAGAGGCCACCCCCAGGTCCAGTGATTCACTAGGAGAACTCAAAGACCCAGCATAGACTTGCACTCATGGCTCTGATTCATTCTGCTGAACAGAAGATGAGCAAACAGGAAAGGCACAGGGGCTGGAGTCCAAGGAGGACCAGGTGCAAGCTTGCAAGGTCCTCACCCAGGGGGCTCACACTGGATGCACCTAATTTCCCCAGCATCAGATTGTGACAACACACATGAACTCTAGCCAACGAGGAAAGCTCTTCAGAGACTCTGCAGCCAGGGCATTTACTGGGGGCTGGTCATTCACATGCTGGGAAGACCCAGAGATGGCTTAGGCCAGAGCTGGAGGGTGCAGAGTCAGTGGTCAAACTGCCCTTAGTCCACTGACAGCATCACCGGCTACTAACTCTGGGACCAGAACAAGATCTCCCCCCAAGCCTTCACTGACTCATCTATAAAATGGAGATAATGTTATCAGCCTCATGGGACTGTTGTGGGGGTTAAATATGGGACTGTGGGTAAAGTGTCGAGCACATAGTAGGTGGTGAATGAATGGTGGTTGCTGTTAAACTGAATTACCCACCTGTGGTGAGTGGAAGAGCATCCCTCTACAGATGTCCCTGTCTTACTCCCCAGAACCTGTGAATATGTTACGTGGTAAAGCAGAATCGAGGTTGCTAGTCAGCTGACCTTAACATGAAGAGATGATCCTGAGGTTCCTGAGTGGGCCCAGTGTAATCACAAAGGTCCTGGAAAGTGGAAGAGAGAGGCAGAAGCACAGCCAGTGTGAGAGTGATGCGATGTGGCAGGGACCTGTCCTGCCCTTTCTGGCTTTGGAGGTGGAAGAGGCCACGAGCCAAGGAATAGCAAGCAGCCCCTAGAAGCTGGAAAAGGCAAGATAACAGATTCTCCCCCCAGAAGTTCCAGAAGGAACACAGCCCTGCCAACACTGTTACAGAACCTGGGGTCCACACACCTGCACACAATAAAGCCAGTCTACTGGCTTTATGGATTGTGGTGAAGGAGAAAGTGATGTGGTGAGGGAAAGCACAGCGTTTATTGCAGGGCACCAAGCAAGGAGAATGGGCAGCTCGTGCCCAAGAGACCCGAACTCCCCAGTGGCTTTCCAGGAAGGGGTTTTAACGGCAGTGTGAGGGAGGGAGCTGCAGTTGCATAGTCAGCTCATGCACAGCTCTCTGACTGGTTGGCATCAAGGTGAAGTTTCGAGCATCATCAATCTTCTGGCTTCAACCGGCCTGGGATCTACCTGCTTGCAGTCAGCATTTTCCATCTGGTGAGGGTCTGCTTCTTGGAAAAACAACTTAGGACTGTGTGTCAGGCCTTTATATCCTTCAGGGAACTGGGACTTCAGTGATTCTATACAGATAGTTTAGTCTAAATTGCTACCAGTTTCCTGGCCCTACAGCTATTCTTTGTTTCTACACCTTCACATTCCTTAATCATTACCTCTTGAGCCAGCAGCCCTTTGAGACGCAGGGGAGGTCCAGGAGACTAAAGCAAAAGCCTTTTACTTCAAAGGACAGGGACACTGGGGTTTATATATGGTTTTAATCCCCCCTTTTCTTTGATACTCCTCAACCTTCACAGGAATAGGTTTGGGTCAAGAAAGGGAATAAAATTTTGGATAGAGAAGTTAATCATAAACTCAGCAGAGGAACTCAGTATCACCACCTGGGTTTTAGCCCAGTGAGACCCATCTGGAACTTTGGATCCCCAGAATTCTAAGAGAATAAATACATCTGTGTTGTTGGAAGGAAGTATGTGTTAGGGTCGTATGGCTGCTGTAACGAGCTACCTAATACACCACTGTTTCCCCTCTGTCCTAGATCCTGCTGTCTCCCCTGCCTGATCCTCTTTTGCAATCCCCTACCTTCCGAGGCCCAGTTCAGATGTCACCTTCTATGTGACTGGCCCCACCTGCCCTTCCTGCTGAATTTCTGTGGCAGGTGAGGCACTTTTCTCCGACAGCACTGTCATCATCTGGCTCATACTGGAATGTAGGGACAGTTGGTGACAGTTTGTGTCTCCTCTGACCCGTGTGCCTTGAGGGTGAGGCCCTCTGGGAATTACCTCTGTCTGGTGCCTTCTGTCGGCTCTCGATAAAGTTGGCCTGAATCAGTCTCTTCCCTTTAAGCCCCATGAACTGGCCAGGCCAGTGTGCTCTGCCCAGGCCCCCATCTGGTCCCAGCACAGCAGGGTGTCGGTGTGAGTCCTGCTCTCCAGCTAGACCTTCGGGAGCTCGGAGTCAGAGGATGGCCCTGGCCAGCTCTCTCTCAGTTCCTTGAGTCTCCAGCCAGGGTCCTGGGTGTGTGTCCCGCAGATGCCTGCATTCATTCTAGCAGCTGATGTTTTCCAGGGACCTGCGATGGGCCAGGTGACCGGGAAACCACAGAAAATATGATAGCCGAGTGCCCGCTCTCCTGGTGTTTTGGGTCTGCTGAGGGCAGCAAAAAAAAAAATTGAACAGGGGATTGTAACTGCAGGCCAAGGGGTCAGAGCAGAGATGTCCAAAGAAGGGACAGCTGGTCACATCAGGACATCTGGGCAGGCATTCCAACATGAAGCAAAGAGCGGGGGGCAAAAGTGAACAGGTCCTGGAACGTCCTGAAACTTAACGGCCACACTTGTAGCTGGCTGTTCATTGTAGCATCTGGGTTTGTGTTAAATGATGTCGTTTCTTGGGGAAATGGTAGATGGAAAATCCTGGGGTCGAATTTCGGCCTTTTTTTTTTTTGACCTTTTATTCAACAACTTTCTTCCTCATCCTCATATTGCTGTCTATTGAGCATCTACAGGCCAGGGCCCCTCAAGATGCTTTTTGCGTTAGTCTCATTTTTGATTCTCCCACATGGCTGGGAAGGGTTGGAATGGGGCTCAGACCTTGCCCCAGGACCCAGTCCTAAAGCCCAGGCCTCTCCTACCCCAGGCCTTCTGCAGTCTCAGTGCTTTCGACCTCTGCACGCTTCTCTGAAAAGAAAACAGAGCTGCTTAAACCAACTCAAGACAGTCCCTGTGCCTGGCATTTTGGCGTCCTGGATACTGTTCAGGGGGCCAGCGGAGTCGCCAAGCAAAATCTTTTCCACATTTAGCTTGAAGCGTGTTCGGTGATAAACAGATGGCCAATTTCTGTTTGCAGTGAAGCGCTCGTAGAACAGAGAAAGGCCCATTCCTGGTCCTGCCCCCTCGGTGCTATGCAGCCATTGATGGATGGATCCAGCTGTGATCAGACAGCCACAGAGAGTTTAGAACAGGGGTCAGTAAACTGTGGCCCATGAGCCAACTCCCACCCACTGCCTGTTTTTGCAAATAAAGATTTGCTGGAACACATTCCCTCCCATTTATTCACAGACTGTCTGTGGTGCTTTTGTGCTACAAGGGCAGAGCTGGGTAGGTACAACAGAGACCAGAGGGCCCGCGAAGCCTGAGATGTCTACTATCAGACCCTTTAGAGAAGAAGTTGGCCCACCCCTGAACTAGAACGTTGGGGCTGATGTATATGTAGTGATATGGAAAACCTCCAGGATGCATCTTTAAGAGGAAAAAGCAAGACGGAGCATAGTGCATGCATTTCCATTTTTAGAAATAGCAAACAAGAAATGTATGTATACGTAGTGTGTGTGTGTTTGTGTGTGTGTGTATACACACGCACACCTGTGTACATGCTCTGTATGTGATGGGTAGCTCTAGAAAGATGCATTAAAAAGTCACCATGGGGCTCCCCTGGTGGAGCAGTGGTTGAGAGTCCGCCTGCTGATGCAGGGGACACGGGTTCGTGCCCCGGTCTGCGAAGATCCCACATGCCGTGGAGCAGCTGGGCCCATGAGCCATGGCCGCTGAGCCTGCGCATCCGGAGCCTGTGCTCCGCAACGGGAGAGGCCACAACAGTGAGAGGCCTGCATACCAGAAAAAAAAAAAAAAAATCACCATGGTTGCCTGGAGGATGGGGTGGGGAGACTCAGTTTTTATACATTTCCTCTGCATGCTTTTTCATTTTACACCACTTTATATGTTCCTTATTCAAAAAAAATGAAATAATTTTGTTCCAAAGTACACTGAGGCCAAAGAGTTGAGATAAGGAAGGTGCAGGAAGGAATATCTTTTGCCTTATTTTCTTTAACTTTTTTGGGAAGATGGAGCTACTACTTTTTTTGTTTTTTTGGGTTTTTTTAACGGGACTTTTTTTTATTTGAATGGTATTTTCATAACAGACTCCTTCTGGGACGAAGCCGGCAAGAGAAACTCAGAATTGTCAGTTATATTGAAATAGAAATAAATCTCCAGTTGACCCATAGAAGTAGAGAGCGTTTCTCCATCTCATGCAAACTGATCTGTGCTCCTAAGCGGGTGCATCCTGGTACAAGGAGCAGAGCATCTTCATCTTCTAGTGACGAGGCCTGAATTGGTGTGGAGTGATAAAACCAGGGCCCACAGCTGCTGGGAAAATATTGGAAAGCCCTCGGTACTGTCCATGAGCCGCTCCCACCGGCAAAGTTCCATGCACCGTGCTCAGACCTGCCTTCTTCCAAGGATGGTTCAAATTGTTTCTCCAGAGAGTTCTGACACTGTCAAATGTTCTACCAGTTTGCCAACCCACCAGAAACCCACCTTTGACTTCAGAGATAAAGGGGATCATTCTCTTTTTAGCTGGTCTTTACATTTGCGGCTCTCAGCCCTGGCCTGCACAGCGGATGGCCTGGCACACTTCCGGATAATACAGAGGCCCTGTCCAGTGCTGTGCAGCCCTGGTGGGGGGAGTGTGGCCTTGGCAGCAGGCTATAAAGAGTGTGGGGTTTATTCAGAGCACAGCAGGCAGCCTCTGAAGGGCTATCATCAGGGGAGTGTGCTGTGATCAGCCTTCTGTCTTAAGTTATCTAAGGGACTTCCCTGGTGGCGCAGTGGTAAAGAATCCGCCTGCCAACGCAGGGGACACGGGTTCGAGCCCTGGTCCGGGAAGATCCTGCATGCCGAGGGGCAACTAAGCCCATACGCCTAGAGCCTGTGCTCCACAGCAAGAGAAGCCACCGCTATGAGAAGCCCGTGCACCACAATGAAGAGTAGCCCCCGCTCGCCGCAGCTAGAGAAAGCCCGCGCGCAGCAACAAAGACCCAGCACAGCCAAAAAAAAAAAAAGCCTAGTTAGAGGTGATCATTCTGATGCCATTAGCCGACTCTCATCAGAACTGCCCCATTGTGTGGGTTGTGCCTTGGGGTGCAAGCTGGGGCAGTCGCAGGCATCTGGCTCTGGGGTTCTTTGAATCCTTAGTCAGTGCCCAGCTGCACTTCTTTCTAGGGGCAATGCTAGAGGATGGGGACTCAGGAAAATGGAGGGAGACTCTTCGAGATCACCGTTGCCTGGAGGTACCCAGGCTGTGCAGAAAGGCAAAATCGAGAGAGTGGGTCAAACATGGATGGAAACACAACACGGCTGGAAACTCAGCAACAAGGGAAGCAGAGAAGACACAGTCTTCCCAGAGCTTGCTGGGGACGGTGGTATATTGAACTGAAAAACAGCTCAGACACAGAGACACTCCTGCTGGTTGAGGCCACCCCAGGCCCCCTCAGGCTCTGGACGGCTTCAGCCTGGCGCAGCTGCCCGTGCTCGCCATCCCCGTACAGAAAAATGGAACCCAGCGAAGCTGGGGATCTCCAGGCAGCAGCTCAGATGCTCTTCCATGCAATGTTTTGGGTTTTATTGTGTTATTTATTTACTAACTTACTGTTTTTTTGTTTTTTGTTTTTATTTCGCTACGCGGGCCTCTCACTGTTGTGGCCTACTCCCGTTGCGGAGCACAGGCCCCGGACGTGCAGAGCTCAGCGGCCATGGCTCACGGGCCCAGCCGCTGCGCGGCATGTGGGACCTTCCCAGACCGGGGCACGAACCTGTGTCCCCTGCATCGGCAGGTGGACTCTCAACCACTGCGCCACCAGGGAAGCCCCTAACTTACTGGGTTTTTTTGGCCACATTGGGTCTTCATTGCTGCGTGCAGGCTTTCTCTAGCTGCAGCGAGCAGGGGCTATTCTTTGTTGCGGCGTGCAGGCTTCAGTAGTTGTGGCATATGGGCTCAGTAGTTGTGGCTCGCGGGCTCCAGAGCGCAGGCTCACTAGTCGTGGCACACGGGCTTAGGTGCTTCGTGGCATGTGGGATCTTCCCAGATCAGGGTTTGAACCTGTGCCCCCTCCTTGGCAGGAGGATTCTTAACCACTGCACCACCAGGGAAGTCCCCTATTGTGTTTTTATTAAATGAGTAATGTATTCTAGTTGGAGAAGTTTAAACAAAGTGAATATACAGGAAAAACACAAGTATGGCCTTTCACCCCCATCCTTCTGGTCTCTGCATCTAGACGCATGTTTATGTGCACGTGCATTTTGAGGTTTTTTTTAAATAAAAATAGGATCCTATCCTACACTGTCTTGTTCTGAAACCTGTTTTCACGTAATTGTACCTTGAAGGTGTTTTCTTGTCCGTGCGCGTTGGTGTGTTGCGTCCTCTGTGATGGCAGCGTTGCTGTTTACCCATGTGCCGTCGTGCATTTACTGCGTCTCCTGCCTCCAGGCAGGCAGGTTATTTCCACGCTTCCTCGTTAGAAACCACGCTGTCTTGAACACCCTTGCACACAAGGAGAGACGCCGAGTAGTGTTCCTTAGAGGGTTTGCACATGTATATCTGTGTGTGTAAACACGCACACGCATGCACACACAGCTCCCTCAGCTTTCCTAAAAGCTTTCACCAGTTTGTACGTTTGCAACTGCATGACCACCCGCTTCTCAGCATCCCCAGCAAGGCTTGGTCACGGCTCTCTCCCCCTTGGCCGGTTCGCATTCTCCTGATGACTAACGAGCGGGACTCTCTCTGGGTGTGTTGGGTCCTTCTCTAGGACTCATTCATTCCACAAATCATCCTTGAGCACTACTGTGTCATTGTCTCTACATGCTGGGTTACAGCCACGAACCAGACCCACATCAACATAACACGCCAAGTGACAGAGCAGAGTAGCGGGGGAGAGGTGGGAGGTGGGCGGTGGCAAGGAAGGCAGCACCGAGTGAGCGCGTCCCAGAAGAGGGAAGACCTGGAGGAGGAGGGCGAGAACCCGGCAGGAGATCCCTGCAGGCTTTGGGGCGGAGAGACGGTAACTGCAAAGGCCCCAGGACAGGCATTCACCCAGCCCCCGCTGCGGAGCCCCAGGCAGGGAATGCAGTGAGGAAGGGGATGCCCAGTCGGGCGTGGCCCAGGAGAGCACTAACCATTTTACTCGGCGGTCGGTGAGAGACAGGAGATTTTGGAGCAAAAGGGTGCCGCAGTCGGGCTTGTCTTGTTAGCTGGATTGCTCAGCGCTGGAGGACAGTAGCAGCAGGCTGGACACGGGAGGGCAGGTAGGGGGGTTCAGGCGAGAGAAGACGGTGCCTGGGGTCACGAGGCCACCTCCCCAAGAGCAGGGGCTCTGTCTGCTACGTGGCACGTAGTGTGGCTTGAACAGATAGCAGAATTACTGAAAAACCTAAAACCTGTTTCTTTTTCTTCTGTCACGTGCTCACTGTATCCCTTCCCTGTGTGCTGTTGGGCCGTAGCCTCTTCCTCGTGCGTTCGTAGGAGCCCTGCACACACGCTGGACATTTCATTCCCCGCCCCTCCCAGTCTGTCTGTCATGTAAGGGAGTCACATTTCACAGTCTTTTCCTTTACGTATTTCTGCAGATGGTATTAGGTCTGTTCCCTCCACGCCGAATTTTATGCCACTTTAATGTTCTCTTTGCACCCCTACTGTCATAACCACTGTAGCTTTTGCCTGATGGGACAAGCCTGGGTGATGCTTTGGACGCAGTTATTTTTCTTATTACCAATGTCATAAAAGTACTATTGCCTCCACTTTCTATGAGAGAAGTGAATATGGATTATTACTCGTTTTCCGAATTGAATCACAGAGGCATTCAGCGGCTTTCTCACGGCCACATGCTGGTACTTTACAGAGTCAGGTATCAACCTGGGGCTTTCTGATTCTGAGGCCTCCTCCTCTGAGTTGGGTGAGGACAAGGTCTGGCGGGGATGAGCTTGGCGTTTGCAGGCCACTTTGACCTCACCCAAAAGGTTAAGCGGACCAGGCACAATTCTAGGCACTGGGGTTAGGTTGGTAAAGATGATACTTCAGAGAGTGACGGGTACTGTAAAGAAGCTAAAACAGTGGCGCATGACTGGCGGTGACTTGAGTGAGACTTGAAGGAGGACTTCCGAGCAATCCAGGCGGTCTCAGTACAGCTGGAGGTGGTGAGGGTGAGGTGTAGCCCTGGTAAGGATTTGACTGAATGCAGAGGGGAGCCATGGAGGTGGGGAAATAACGGGATAACTTTGACGAGTTGCAGAGGAGTCAAGTGGAAGCAGGGAGAACACATGGGAATATGTCGCGAGAGTCCAGGCAAGAGGTGATGGTGGCCAGACCTAGGACGGTCACAGTGGAGTGGAGAGAAGTGGAGTATCGAGCGTGTGTCTACAGGTAGAACCCAAAGGGTACGTGGATGGATTAGGTGTGGAATGTAAGGGAAAGGGAGAAACCAGGGTGATGTGTTCGGTCCTGGTTTGAGCAGTGGGGTAGGGAATTGCACCATTTACAAAAGTGAAGACCAGAGAAGGAACAGAAGTTGGACGGGGAAATCAGAATTCCCATTTTGGCCACATTCAAGGTAGGAATGCCTGTCAAACATCCAAGTGGAAATGCCAAAAAGTCCAAGGGGTCCATTGACTCTGGAGCTTGAGGGCAGTCGGGGCTGAAGCGTAAATATGGGAATCCTTGGCATTCAGACGTACGTGATGCCGTGGGTCTGGACGAGATCCCACCTAGGCACTGTAGACAGAGACGAGGAGAGAAGCGAGGCCTTGGGACCCTCCACAGTTTAGTGGCCAAGCAGCAGAGTCTGGAGGAGCATCAGAAGTGGATGGAGATGCTGCTGGGGGGTCAGGGTGACCACTGGCTTTGACAACGTGGAGATAGCCAGAGGGGCTCGAGGCCAAGGAGGGCTTTAAGCTGAGAGATACCAGGACATGGTGACATTTGAAGGGACGGTGCAGGAGGGGGCAGGACAGGGCAGGGCCAAGTCCTTGAGAAAGTCCTGAGGGAACTGTCCCTGGGCCCCATGGAGGGCTTGGCCTCAAGTAGGAGCAGGGATAGGTGATCCTGTGTCACAGGGAGGAGAGGAGCCCCCCGGCTGCTTTCTGGGTGACCTGCCAGGCAGAGCGTCCAGGACGGAGATGGTCTGAGAAGAGGGAAGGAATAAAATAGTCACTTCAGCGAGAGAGGGAGGGGCCAGGTGGGGAACTGGGGCAGGATCGTTGGGGCCTGTAGGGTTAGACGTGAACCGAAAACGCAGCCAGCCAGCCAGCCCGCCCCGTCTTGGGCTTTTTCCTCTCTGGTCTGCTGCTCGGCGTAACCAGGGTAGAGTTTGGCCAGGCTTTATGATCGGGGAGAGCACCGCAAGGGGGCGGGCAGTGATAAGCATGGAGATGCGATGAGGGCTGACCTGTGCCAAGGGGATTGAGAAGGGGTCAGTGGCAGGATTCAGAGAGGGGGGTGTTGAGGAGGGTCTGGCAGAGGAGGTACTAGGGGGAGCAAGCAGGAGAATGATCCAGCCCCTTTGCGGAAGAGCCTTTCAGGTACTGGTCCCCAACCTAGGACATGATGTACAGACCTCCTGAAATGTCAGCCGAGTCAGCTCAGGAGCCCCGGAAGCCCCACGCCGGGTAACAAGGAGCTGTAACTGAAGAGGCTCCCAGCCAGGCACCCGGTGCAGCCCCGCTAGCATCACGGCCATTTGTAACGATCAGAATCTCATCTATCATGGTTTGTAGCCATGAAGTAATGAAAGCTGATGTGTCTGGGCTCACAGGTAGGCAGCGCAGTGTTTGTATGGACTTGTGCGATCTTCCTGGCAAAAGGGTAAAACGTATCTTTACTTTTTTAAATAGCATAATTTATCCCAGAGATACACATGCCCCCATCCACCTGTCACTTTCTGTCCCTTCCCCCCCAAGCTCGGCCACTCCCTGTAATCCAGTTTCCAAGCATAAACAAAACCTGCTCTCACTTCCCCCATCTGATCGGTCTTGGAGCCCTAGGGATGCTCTCCTTCAACACCTTTGGATCATCATCCCCACCCCCGCTGCACTGCCACTGCCCCGTCTCGGGTCTGTCCTCAGGATCTTTCTCCCAGGGGGGCTACACCAGCCCCACAGGGCTCCCTGTCTCTGGGGCTCATCTCTGTCCTATGGCTCCTGGGCCCCGTCAGGAGATCTTTAGAAGCTGTACCTTCAAATGCAGCCCGCAGTGAACGGACCTGTTATAATTACACATCGTCACTGTCACGACTGTTTTCCAGGCCACATCACCAACATCTGTGGCATTCCATGAACAGCATGCCTTGATTTAAAAGAACATCAGATTTCAAAGCAGGTTTATTTAGGAAGTAACCATTTTCATATTGAAAGATCCACCATAAGAAACGCACATAGAAAATGACCTGAAAAATCTACACTCCTGCACTAACAGTGGTCGTCCACGGAGGGCAGGATTACAGGCTATTTCTGTTCCCTTCTTCACACCTGCATGTATTGGTTCCATTTCCTCCCCTACCATGAGCCTGTGTCGCTACTCTTTAACGTCTGTTAATGATGAGAGGGTTCTCTACATCCTCTGCTTCCCTGTTTACCATCATTTAACTCGTGCGTATTCAACTACCAGGCCAGAGCTTGGAGTAGAAAAATTTAAAGCTAAAATATTAAAAATCCGTCAGCAGAGAGCAGCAGTTACATCAGAGCACTATTGAAAGCACGTGCGAAAGATCTTGAGAATATAATACGGGATTTACTGAAATGGGGTTTGTGGTCACCTGGTGACAGATGCGCCCTCCGTAGTTCCAATTGTTTCCAAAGGTCAGACGGTCTGTACTGAAGGGACAGCCTCTCAGACGAGTACCAGCGGCCCCAGCCTGACTGCGTGGTCTCCTGTGTCATCTAGTTGTGGGCGCTGGGGCCAGACTGCATGTTCAAGACCAGCCTCTGCTCCTCACTTGCTCAGGGGACCCCGGACAAGTGGCTTCTGCGCTTTGATGTCCCCAGCTGTGAACCACTCCTCCTTCACAAGGCTGGCGTGCAGATTACATGAGAATTGGTGTAATTTTTAGCCCAGGACCTGACAAGCAGTGGTCCCCTTTAATCTATCCAAAAGGGTTAAATCACCAAGTGCTTTATTGGGGTCAGGAACTGTGAGGACCCAAAGAAGAACAAGACCAAGTCCTGCCTTCAGGGAACCCTTGGTACTGCCACGGCCATTTCTGGGTCACATCCACCAGATGGTGACACTCTTTAGACCCAGGTCAAACAGAGGGACAGGAAACAGAGGAAATGCCACATAGGCCTCCTTCCTCAAATCCACAGGGTACAGCGCACAGAGAGAAATCTTCACGGATGTTAGCAGAGTGACGGAGTGCGTGGGTAGAGGTGGGTCCCCATCGTGTGGTCCTGAGCCTGAAGGTGTGCCTACGAGCCAAGTCAAAGGCTGACTAGCCTGGCGCACCTTGACTGATGGGGGGGGGAGGGCAAGGCCTCCCCTCCCATCCCACAGACCGGAGGGCACGAGATGCAGGGTGTGCACATCCCGGAGGCAGTTCTCCCAACTCCTGCAAACACAGGCTTTGTCAGGGAGCCGGGTACAGGAGGACGGCAGCCACATCTTCTACAGAAGGCCGCTCAGTCCCAGCTGTGTTCCAGGGTCCAGCCCAGCAGCAGGCGTGGCCCCTGCAAAGCCACCCTCCCAGCTGCAGAAGGCAGCTCCCAGCAAATGGAATATTGACCGGCCCTTGAAAGCCACTTTACAAGTGAAATGAACAGCAAATCTCTCCTCATGGTCATTTTCACTGAGGAGTGGTTGAGACCGGCGGATCAATGTCACCGGTGTGCTGGGGATGGAGACGCCATGGCAGTGTGCCCCAGAGGCTTATTAAAAGGAACTGTCCCCCCTGAGGCTCCTGGCAGGGGCCACCTCCACAGACACGGACTCCCTTGGCACCTTGATGGTAGCCAGCAGTGGGGAGAGAGTGTTGCTGAATGTGTCTGAGGAACGGAAGACCTGACAGGAGGAGGGGGCTCCAAACATCCCTGCCAAATACCCATCTCTCTTCCATCTCTATAGATTTTTAGGGCACCTGTTCCAGAAAGCCTAGTATGGTCTCTTCAGAGAAGGTTCCTTCCTCTGCCTTCCAGCCTCCTGCCCCCAGGTCAGACAGATGGAAGACCTGAGTTATGCTGCGGAAAGGAACGGGAGGTTTTGAGGTATATTTCTGTAGTTTTTAAAATCTTTGTAAAAGCCTCTATCCACTTCCCTTGATATATTGATGCCTCAGTCATCAAAGTTCTTAAGATTTTGGTGGCCAGACTTTGCCTGTGCCTCTTTTATTTCAGTGATCTAGGGGCCTTGAAAGAGCCAACTCTATTCCTATTTGTAACAGTCTCAATAAATATGTGTTGAATGGGGCTTCCCTGGTGGCGCAGTGGTTGAGAGTCTGCCTACCGATGCAGGGGACACGGGTTCGTGCCCCCGTCCAGGAAGATCCCACATGCCGCGTAGCGGCTGGGCCCGTGAGCCATGGTCGCTGAGCCTGCGCGTCCAGAGCCTGTGCTCCGCAACAGGAGAGGCCACAACAGTGAGAGAGGCCTGCGTACCACAAAAAAAAAAAAAAAAAAAAATATGTGTTGAATGATACATGAGCAGTAGAAAGGACCAATATTGTGCCCATTTCACAGATCAGAAAACTGAGTCTTGGGGAGGTTATAGATCTTCCTCAAAGGTCCTAAGGTGTCTAACTGAAGGCACACAGGTTTTCTGACTTTGAATATGGAGCTTCTATTATTCCACATGGCCTTTGGAAGTCTATTTTTATGGTGGAAGTGGGGCCTTTCTTGCTCTCCACACTTCCCTTTTCTTGTCTGCAAAACTGGGGTAGACATACCTCCTGCATTAAAACAGAATCGGGTGGATCAGGAACGTAATTTTACCTTGCTCAGTGGTTCTGCTCCTGCCCAGATCCAGAGCCACCAGCCTGCTTTATTATAAACACACAGGCCGGAGGAAAGAAGAGCTTCTCCGTGGCCTGATTCCTATCGATGGGGCTGGGTAAGAAACGGCACTATTCTCCGTTAAATCTCACTAGTGCACGAGGCCAACAAAGGCTGTGAGCAATGAGAATTTCAGCCTGAGGACACAGAAATGTGATGGCATGCACGGTGGCAGCTTCAGTGAGCTTTGGTGTAAGAAAAAATCAGTGGTCCTTATTTAAGGCTCTCCTTGCAACCGTGAGACCTTCCTGCTTCCCTGGAGCTGCATGTGCACAGCCCTGGGCTCTGCTGATGGACCTCAGTCCTGGGGTGCATGTGGCCTTGGCCCTGGCTCTCTCCTAGAGGGAAGGGACCGGGGAGAATCCCAGCTCTCTTTCCCATTCAGAGCAGGCCGCCATCCTTTTCTCCATCCACCCTGGACCCCTGTCAGTCACCTCCCAGTTTATACTTACCAACAATCCCATGCCTTCAGATACTACTGTCAGACCATGTGAAGTTGCTGATACTAGACTTATTTTTTGTTGTTGTTTTTGTGGCAAGAGGATTTAACCTGAGACCTTCCGCCTTCACAAATTTTAAGTGTACAGTACAGGACTGTTGACTGTAGGTAGTGTTGTACGGCAGGTCTCTAGAGCTTATTCCTCTCTTTCTTAAATTTAAATTTTATATTGGAGCACAGTTGACTTACAATGTTGTGTTAGTTTCAGTTATACATATACATATAGCCATTCTTACTCAGATTCTTTTCCCTTATTACAAAATATCGAGGATAGTTCCCTGTGCTATACAGTAGGTCCTTGTTGAGTATTTTATATATATTGGGTTGGCCAAAAAGTACCTTGGGTTTTTTAGTAAAAATAAGACATTTTTCATTTTCAGCAAGAACTTTATTGAGCAACGTATTCACCCTTTTGTTCTACTACTATCTGCCGTTTTTCAGGCAACTTCGTAATTCCATCTTCCCAAAACTTTGTATCTTTCTGAGCAAAGAACTGTGCCAGGTACCTTTTACAGTCTTCCAGGAAATTGAATTTTTTTCCATTAAGAGAATTTTGGAAAGATGAAAATAAATGGAAATTCGAATGTGCAATGTCTGGTGAATACAGTGGATGAATCAATCAGAACTTCCCCGCCAAGCTGTAACATTTTTTTGCCTGGTCATCAAAGAAACATGCGGTCTTGCGTTATCCTGATAGAAGATTATGCGTTTTCTGTTGACTAATTCCGGATGCCTTTCGTCGAGTGCTGCTTTCAGTTGGTCTAATTGGGAGCAGTACTTGTTGGAATTAATCGTTTGGTTTTCTGGAGGGAGCTCACAATAGAGGACTCCCTTCTAATCCTACCATATACATAGCATCACCTTCTTTGGATGAAGGTCGGCCTTTGGTGTGGTTGGTGGTGGTTCATTTCACTTGCCCCACGATCTCTTCCATTCCACATTATTGTACAGTATCCACTTTTCATCGCCTGTCACAATTTGTTTTAAAAATGGACCGTCTTTACGTTTCAGTAGAGAAGTGCTTGTGGAAATACGTCAAGAAGGTTTTTTTTCACTGAACTTACGTGGAACCCAAACATCAAAGCAATGAACATAACCAAGCTGGTGCAAATGATTTTCAGCGCTTGATTTGGGTATTCTGAGTATGTTGGCCATCTCTCGTGTGGTATAACGTTGATTGTTCTCAATTAACGTCTTGATTTGATCGCTCTCAACTTCAACTGGTCTACCCAACCGTGGAGCATCATCCAGTGAGAAATCTCCAGCACAAAACTTCGCAACCCACTTCTGACACGTTTCATCAGTCACAGCACCTTCTCCATACACTGCAGAAATCTGTTTTTGCGTTTCAGTTGCGTTTTAACCTTTGAGATAATAAAGCACGATATGCTGAAAATGTTGTTTTCTTCCACCTTCAATATTAAAATGGCTACACAAAAATTCACCGATTTTGATAAGTCTCCTTTTTTTAAGTGCACGCTGATATGACAGCTGTCACATACAATCTAACGAAATTGTTTCGAATGAAGTTAAAGACAACTAAGTGCTACTAGAGCCAGCTTACGGAAAAAAACCGAAGGAACCTTTTGGCCAATCCAATAGTAGTGTGTATCTGTTAATCCCAACCTCCTAATTTATCCCTCCCCCCTCAACATTTCCCCTTTGGTAACCAAAGTTTGTTTTCCAAGTCTGTGAGTCTGTTTCTGTTGTAAATAAGTTCATTTGTATCATTTCTTTTACGTTCCACATATAAGTGATATCCCATGGCATTTGTCTTTCTGTCTGACCTACTTCACTTAGTATGATAATCTCTGGGTCCATCCATGTTGCTGCAAATGGCATTATTTCGTTCTTTTTTATGGCTACTATTCCATTGTGTATATATACCACATCTTCTTTAAACATTCCTCTGTCGCTGGACATTCAGGTTGCTTCCATGTCTTGGCTATTGTAAATAGTGCTGCAGTGAACATTGGGGTGCATGTGTCTTTTTGAATTACGGCTTTCTCTGGATATATGCCCAGGGGTGGGATTGCTAGATCATATGGTAGTTCTGTTTTTAGTTTTCTAAGGAACATCCATACTGTCCTCCATCGTGGTTGTACCGGTTTACATTCCCACCAACAGTGTAGGAGGGTCTCCAGCATTTATCGTTTGTAGGCTTTTTGGTGATGGCCGTTCTGACCAGTGTGCGGTGGTACCTCATTGTAGTTTTGAATTGCATTTCTCTAATCATTAGTGATGTTGAACCTCTTTTCATGTGCTTTTTGGCCATCTGTATATCTTCTTTGGAGAAATGTCTGCTTAGGTCTTCTGCCCATTTTTGGATTGGGTTTTTGTTTTTTGACAGAGTTGCATGAGCTAGCTGTTCGTAAATGTTGGAGATTAATCCTTTGTTGGTTGCTTCATTTGTAGATATTTTCTCCCATTCTGTGAGTTGTCTTTTCATTTTGTTTATGGTTTCCTTTGCTGTGCAAAAGCTTTGAAGTTTAATTAGGTCCCAGTTGTTTGTTTTTATTTTGATTATTCTAGGAGGTGGATCCCAAAAGATATTGCTGCGATTTATGTCAAAGACTGTTCTGCCTGTTTTCCTCTAGGAGTTTTATAGTATCTAGTCTTACATTTAGGTCCTTAATCCATTTTGAGTTTAGAACTTATTCATCTTATTCAACTGCAACATTATGCCTGTCAGTTAGGAACTCCCTCCTTGCCCCTCCCCCTGCCTCTACTAACCACCATTCCAGGCTTTGGTTCTCCAAGCTTGACTATTTCAGATGCCTCATATAAGTGGAATCATACAGTAGCTGCCCTTGTAACTGGCTTATTTCACCTAGCATAGTGTCCTCAGCATTCATCCATGTTTTCACATATGTCAGAATTTCCTCTTTTTTTTAAAGGCTTGAATATTCCATTGTATGGATGGACCACATTTTTTATCCATTCACGGAGATTAGGTTATTTGCACATCTTCCCTGTTGTGAAGAGTGCTGCGGTGAACATGGGGGTGCAGAGAGATTTCTTCCAGATCCTGATGTCTGTTCTTTTGGATAAATACTTATTCTACCCTAGAAGCCTTGGCTCAAAGCCAGCAAGACACTTGCCTAAGGAAACGCAGCTGGTTAGTGGCTCCACGTGGGGTGAACTCTCCCGCCGTTGCCACAGCGCTGTGAGGGCCGAGCGATCATCATCCCCATGTGGCAGGCAGCCCAGGGCACGAGGCTCAAGGGCAGCGAGCAGAGCCCGTTGGCGGGGGACCCGAGGGTGTCCTGGCTCAGAGGCCCCGCCCTCACCCGCTGCACTACTACCCACACAGGTGCCTTTGGTGAAACGAAATAAAATACCACAGTCCTGGCCCCACTGTCTCGTAACTGTCCCCTCGCGCCAGCCAGCCTCCCGCCTCTCCCGGGCCCTCCCAGGAGCCAGCTCTGGGGACCACGGGCTCTGGTCACTGTGGGCAGAGGTCCTCCTGGCCTCACACATCGTGCCCAGTGATGACAGCAGCCACAGGCACAGGGGCAACTGGCTGGACCCCTGACCCCGGACAGTGTGAGGGGAGGCCAGTGGTTTACAATGACCTTTACACCTGAGCCCACCTGCACACTTGTAATCAACAGCCCCTCCCAGGGGGGCAAAGATTCCTTCCAGCATCGTCTGCCCATCCTCTACGCGGCGTTCGGGGATAGAGAGGCTTTTGGTAATGTGTTTGGGAAGAAGAGAGGGCCGTGCCGGCTTTGGGCCCGTGGCCAGTGTCATTCTGAAGGATGTACCCAGAGGATTTAGAGCAGCTCCAGCTTTGTTCAAGGTCAGATGCTTCTCTTCCCTCCATGTACAGAAGATAACCACACCCTGGCTCCCATGGGAGAAGGTGGTAATTAGAAGGATTTTTCACTTTATTACCTTACTGAGATGTCGTCCCAAATGGGAGATGAGGGACATCTCACTGAGCACAGTGTCTGGGTCCCTGAAAAGGCGTGAAGTGGCCATTTCAGGGACCCCTGCGGGGACCATTCCTCTTTGGATATGATCCATTCCTTTGCCTATCTGGACTGCGCCTGGAGACAGCTGGTGGTGATCCTGGATCTGCCACTTACTAGCTGGTGGCTGTGTCCTCCCTGAGCCTCGGGGCTCAGCTCTAGCTGGGCTCTGTCTTCCCTTGCAGAGTCCTCTAGGACTTGCACCCGGAAAGCCCTTGGCCCAGAGCCTGATGCCACAGAGACAGTCGGGATGTGCGAACAACCTTTAATCTTTGTTTTTTAAAAGCATTTTGTATCAGTGAGATATTTATTATCAACGTTTTCTCTTATTTCTCTTTTATATTTTCTGTCAGCTGTGATCTCACCATTTAGAGGCAGTTATTATTCCATTACCAAGTCGTGTTGATTCTACTTTCTATTCAAATTTCAGTCTGTGGTAGACAAAATGACACCCCCCCCCAAATTCTGCACCCTAACCCCTGGAACCTATAAATGTGTCCCCTTACATGGCAAAGGGGACTCAGTAGATTTAAGGATTGGGGCAGAGGGGAGATATCCAGGTGGGTCCAATGTGATCACAAAGGTCTTTATAAGAAGGAGGCAGGAGGGTCAGAGGGAAAGAGAGTTGAAGATGCTGCCCTGTTGGCTTTGAAGATGGAGGCAGGGGCCATAAGCCGAGGCAAGCAGGTGGCCTGCAGGGGCTGGGAAGGGCCAGGAAGGATTCTCCCTTAGAGCTTCCAGGAGGTACACCTTGAATGTAGCCTCATAAGACCCACTTGGGACTTCTGGCCTCCAGAACTGTAAGACAGCACAGCATGTTGTTTTAAGCCACCAAGTGTGTGGTAATGTGTTACAGCAGCCGTGGGAAATAAGACAGAGTCCGCCACCTCTGCATTCACAGCCCCAGCCCAGGCTTCTGCACGTGCCTGGAGCAGTGGCCTTGGCATCGGGCACTTACAAGTGCAACCAGATCATGGAGCCCCCACCACCGAGGGCCCTCCAGCAGATGCCCTTCACCCTCCAGCTGCTCCCTCTCTGCCTCCCCCCGTGCTCCAGGTGCCCAGAGCCTCCTGGCCCCAAGCTTCACCCAGGCTGGCCCCCTACACCCACTCTCGGGCACTTCCTGCCATGCCCCAGGCTCCCTGCTCAGGGAGGCGCTGGTGGCATTTGTAACCTAAGTCTTTGAACGTGTGATGTTTTTAACCCTCCTTCGGACTATGAGCTCCACGGGTCCTGAGAGAATCCGTTTTGTTCACCATTTATCCCCAGTACCTCGCGCAGTGCTCGGCCCACATGGACGCGCCAGGATTCACGGAGTAAACAAATGTATCCTTCAGGTGTTTTCTGTACACGGCGGGGTTACAGCCTCCCTACTGTGCTTTAACTGTGTTGGAATCATACGCCCTTACGGGCTCATAAACGCACTCCCGTGCCCCTGTGCGTACCGGCTGCTGCTGTCTCGCGGTTATAGGTGTTTTTTCACCAGTATATCCAGTATCAGTGATGCTTGCATTGGACGCACAAGATGTTCCGTATTTTTGACTCTTTTACATACTGCTGTCGTAAACGCCCTTACAATTGGACCTTGGCAGACATAATTCCCTCTCCTGTGTTTGTGCATCTTTTATGACTTTAAATGCAGTGTTCTCCCAAGCATTTTCTTTCTTGGACTTTGAAATGTGCCTTTGCTGGAAGATCAGTGAAGACAGTGAGAAGACAGCCGGGGCCAGAACGGTCTTTCATTGACTTAAAAGCGGGTCCAGAGCTGCGGCCCCAGAGCTGTGCTGGGCGCTGTTGACGGACAGGAAGTTCACACGACAACGTGGACGCCCCTCCCCATTTCTCCACACCGCTCTTGCCACCCAGCCAGGCAGCAGCCATGCCCCGGAGGCCACTCCCACCATCCACCCCACCCCCAGCCCCTGCTGCCCTGCCTGTAGCTATTTGCACTTGGAACCCTGACTTAACCCGATTCTCCCCGCTCTGTCTTACAGTGACGTCACCCCTCCCGGAGAACCGCTGACCAAGAACAGCCGGCCCAAAGTGGCTTCCCGCTTCCCCAAGCTGTCCCGAGGTCACCCCAGGGAGACGCGCAACGTGGAGCCCCAGAGCGGCGACCTCTGACCTCAATGGCCACCCAGACTCGGGCCCTACGTGCTGCGCCAGCTGCCTCCACCCAGGCCACGGCAGCTGGCCCCTTCCACCTCGGAGGGACAACCCTGTCCCCCCGGTGAACCCCAGAGAGCACACCTTCCCCGCTGGTCCCGTGACACCCTGATTAAACTGGGCCGTGTGAGAGCAGGGCAGCTACTCGCAGGACAGACGCAGACATGTGGGCCCTGCTCTCCCCGGGCCCTGCCCTGGGCCATGAGGGCCAGCCATTCCCCTCCCTCCAGCTCAGGGGCCAGCAGGAGGGTGGGCGCTGGATCGGGCTCGGAGCCCCCTGGTTGAGATGCACGAGTCTGATGTCTCAGTTGGTCAGAAGGTTCATTGAGAAACCCCCTCTTAACTCTTGCCCATGTGGGAATTTGAATGACTGGTTTGGGGTTTTTTCCCCCTGTTTAATGTAATTGCCTGTTACAACCTATGGACGTGAAGGGTTTGGGTGGAGGCTAGTTCCTTCCCATGCACTCCCCACCAGTGGTCAGCAGACACCCTAGTTCTTGCCACCGTGCTCCAGGGAGACAGTCCCGTGGCCTTCGTGTGAAGGAGCCATTAGAGGGATGTGGAACTGTGGTTCTTGGAGAACTTCCCTACCTCCTTATGGTTGGTTCTGGAAGGACCAGCCCCTTTAGGAAACCTGAGGCCCCCTAGGCCCATGTGCACCTGGTCAGGCCAGCCAGCAGCAGCAACCCAGTGACCTGTATTGGAGAGCTCTGGGCTATCCAGGAGTCGGTGGCCTTGGCCTCGAAAGCCGCGAGGAGAGCCCTCAGGCTGTTAGAGACTCAGCTCCGGGAAGCATTCCAGAAGGTTCTGTGGACCTCGGGCTTTCAGACCTGGCCCCGGGGCTCCCAGGCGCTCAGCGTGCCTGTGAACTTGGACACAAGTGTCCACCCTGCACAGATCATGATCATCCCCTAAAGACGAGGGTGTGCAACACAGCCTCTGTCAGCCAGCATGTTCTCAGCGGGAGCGGGGCCCTGTGTGCCCGAGACCAATCCCTCTGCTCCTCCCATGCAGAGCGGGGGCCCCCCTGGCAGCTTGCCCCATGGGACCAGAGCCATTTAGCCAGCTTTAACATCCAGAATCATGGAACTTTCTCCCACCCTGGGCAAGAGCCATCCTTAGCTGCTGATACAAAGAGAGGCATTTTCTGGGGACAATAGCCGGCATAAATGTGTGTGAAAGATGGTCGGTAGAAGGCTAACCACTCATCAGCTTACAACTGGGTGAGCGGTGTGGGTAATCATTGAGCATTTCCTAGATAGCGGAAAACTCAGGAAGGAATGGCCTGGAAGGTTTGTGTTGCGTGTTCCTCCCATCAGCCAAAAGGAAACTCATCAGAGCCGTAAAGCAGAGCTGAGATCATCTACGCACAGCCCTCCAGAGACTCGGAGGAGGCCCGAGTGACTTCTGAGGGAACATTCTGCCAGGTGAGCCAGGTCCAGGTGAGCGAAACAAGCCGGCTGTTCTCCGCAGATGGAGTGGGGAGTGTCTGGGGGCCCTGCTGTCAGCTCGTGGGGGTCAGAGGACCCGAGGGACCCTGTGTCCTAGAAAGGCAACGTGGTTTCTCTCTTCCGCGTGTGTGCCGACGGAGCCACTGCACGTGCACTTTGTTGGAATCCCGAGTCCCACAGCGCTGCCTTCAACACAGAGCCCTCCTCGACCAGATCCTCCAGGCCTGTCTGGAAGCTCCAGCTGCCCCAGATCCCAGCCCCCCGCATTTGGGTCCCTCCACAGCAGTCAGTTTGACGCCAGCTGACAGGCTGCACAGCCGGATCTGTTCCCAAGGTGTCTCCTCTCCGGTTGTACTAGACCCAGAATGGAACCACTGCCCCGACACCCCCCAGGGCCAAGGGTTCCGATCAGCCAGCCTTTTCTGGCGCCTGACCCGAAACACATCTGAGTGCAACTCTGGTCTCGCCTTCTCCAGCCACCCCACCAGGAGCCAGCTTTGACATTCTGTGCACGGAGTTAAAAAAAAGAGCCAAAAAAAAAAAAAAAGCATCCATAGCTACGGCGGACAGATGCTGAGCTGGGAGATACATAAAAAAAAAACCAAAAAAAAAAAAAAAAAAGGCATCCATAGCTACGGCGGACAGATGCTGAGCTGGGAGATACAAATGCACTCGCAGCCCATATTTAAAAAGGAGAAACTCTGCCTCCCCATTTTTTTCCTGTACGCGGGCCTCTCACTGTTGTAGCCTCTCCCACTGCGGAGCACAGGCTCCGGACACACAGGCTCAGCGGCCATGGCTCACGGGCCCAGCCGCTCCACGGCATGTGGGATCTTCCCAGACCGGGGCACGAACCCGTGTCACCTGCATCGGCAGGCAGACTCTCAACCACTGTGCCACCAGGGAAGCCCTGCCTCCCCATTTTTTAAAGCTTAATTATTCATGGAAAACTTGCCCTGTCCTCCCAAAATGTGGATTGTAAAAAGTATGTTCCTGGGGGCCCCACGGGGACCCTCCAGGCTGCTTGCTCTCTGTACCTCCGTTTTCGTGATCCTGCAGAAACCCTGATCTTCAATTGCTTTGATTTCAGCTCAGACATGCATGTGACATGCACATTACAGCACCTCCTCAAAGCCTTAACTTCGGAATCACATGGAATGTTCTGCAGTGATTAGTCCATCCAGCTGCTCAAAATACTCCTGCCCTGCTCTCCAGGGTGGCGGGATGGACTTAGAAGGGGCAGACTCCCCAGCTCCTAGAGAAAGAATAAAACGCCGAGGTCCAGGCCGGGATCCAGGACAAATGCCAGCCCCTGAGGATGTGTCATCATCTGCCCATCAATCCACCTCCAATTCAGAGGGTGGGAAATCCCCTGGGACCCATCGCGGGGAAAGACAGCCCTTCAGAAAGGAGCAGTTGGCATTGCTTCTCTCTCCTTGATCAAATTAGAAGATTGTTTGGAGCCTCCAAAGTCGGCGTCTGAGAGAGGAAGCCACCCCCCATTCTGAAAGGAACTGAAGGGCCCGTCTCTCAAGACGGCCTTGACCCTCTGGTACCCCACCTGTACGGGGAGGGAGAGGCCCCTCCAGGTCCCCTCTGCAAAGCCAGGCTGTCTGCTCAGGGGCGGCTTCAGCCAGAATGGGCCGCAGCATCAGCCGGGTCCATCTCTGCCATCATCTTGTTTGCTCCCTCCTTTTCCCCCAGATAAAGGAGACCCAGGAAAAGCAGGGCTGGGTAGAGACATCTCTCCTTAATAGAGAAAACCAAAGCTGCCAGAAGGGCGGTCCGAGGCTGGTGTAAACCTCGCCCAGAAGCGAGCTTTCCCAGCTCCTACTGCAGCTGGTCTGGAATCCTGGCTTGAAACAACCCAGCCTCTCTCCACAGTCAGGCCCTGGGGGAGGCGGCGGCTTTCCTGGAAAAGGCTGTTAAACCCCACGCTGGTCGCCTTTAACGCCGTCACCAGGCCCATCCAAGGGCTTCCTGGCTACAAAAGGCATCACCTGATTGAGCTGTAGAGACAGTACCATCTTGTGAGACCTGGCAAGGGCGTGAAGGGTGAGGCGGAGGGACGCGGACCAGTGTTTGTGGACAAGGTCTGGTCACACAGCATGGGGCCTACTGAGATGCGTTCTTTGATAACCGCTGGATTTTACAGGCTGTGCTGTGCCTTTAAAACAACAGAGGCAATCAGAGCTGTTTAAGTCTGTCCGTGGGATTGATAACAGATGCAGCTAATGCCCAGAGGCAGCAGGCACTGGAGGCCCAAGAATTAATCCCCAGGTTTTGGGCTCAGAATCAGGAAACAGGAGTGAAGACCCACCCGCCAGCCCAGTTGATCCGAAGCACTCCTAACACCCTGAACTAGGGCTCTGCGGCCCAGGCGAGCCGGTGGCCTTCCCTCCTCTTTTTCTCCTATTCCCTCAGGACACAGTTTGCCCACTGGGGGACCAGGTCACAGGGTTTCAGGCCTTGGTCCCCCACACCATCTGCTCACCCTCACAGGGGGTGCCACCAGCTGGCCCCTCACCTGGAGGCCAGGCCCTGACCTCGGGCCCCGGCAGACCTCCCCTAACCAGTCACGTCCGGCATCCTTCCTTCATCCCTCAGCCTGGCAAGTTGGTACCAGCGCCCATTCATGGGAGGTGCTCTCCCCCAAAGGGGGCACCTCGCCTGGGCGTGTCACTGACAGTAAAGAACAGGCTGGAGTCTCAGCCTCAAGCTGCGTGGGCATCCCCCAGGACCTGCAGAGAAGGACCCTGCCTGGGAGCATCAGATCGGCTAAGAGGCATCCTAGAAGAAGCACGCCCTGCTCAAGCTTCAACCCCAAAGGCAATAACTACCTTGACCCTGTCTCGGTGTTTCCCTCGGGACACTGCCACCCGCACTGGACCTTCCCCCAGGCTGGGCGCTTCTGGCACGCAGGCATCTGCTCACGAGCAAGGCCTTTTGCAACGATCATTTTTCACAATATTGTGTATTGTTTCATTAAAGCTAACATTAAATGTTTGCCGTTCAGAGTGGCTTCTGTGCTAATTTTGCACAATTGTAGCACTGTATATTTTATCTAACATTCCCATGCCAAAACATTCATTTTTCATGTTTCCCTAACACGTGGTCTTGATTACGTTTCCAAAATAAAACTTCGGCTACTGGATCGATAGAAGTGAGGGTGGAGCCTTGCCGATCTCCGTGCTCTGAGCAGAGCAGCTGTCGGCTCATCCCACAGGGACTGAAACGCCCCTGCCCAGTTCGTGGCGGGATTTCTGACCTTCCCTTCCGCCATGCCCGTTGCCTGGATGGGTAGTTCTCAAGTCTGTTAAGGAGCCCTTACTTTCATCTCTGAATCCTAATAACTGCATTAAATGGGTTTCCTTATCTACCCAATCAGTTTAGGAAGAGAAGTGGAAAAAGAAATCTGGTTTCTCTAAAAGATGGTTGAGGCTATAGCAAGGATGAGCAACCCCACTCTGAGGACAAGCTGGATCCATGAGTGTTTCGAGGTCCAGGGATTCAGTTCTTACTGGCACATAAATGTTTTGCCATCATCACTGAAAACCACTAGCTGACCCGCCCAGGCTCTCCGCCTGCCCTCGAATCCCATCAGGTCTGCCTCCTGCCTTCATGAACTGCAAGGGAAGAAGCCATGCACCTCCGACGATTCTTTCCACCATCACCTGAGACCATACAAGGGGACGCCCTTGCAAAAACTGGGACTGAGGACATGGAAGGTTACAAAATGGGGGATCACACGTTTGCACCCAGAGTTGCTAGCCCCTCCAGAGATGAGCTGGAGAACAGGCATAGCCAGGAGTGAGGGGGTGGTGGATTTTTTATTATCTAGGATTCATCCTAGAAAGAATGTCTTTGCCTCTGCAGCCTTAGTGGCACCATCCCTGGCATCGCCATTTGGTAGAACACTTTGCTTAACTCATCAGATGCTGACTTCTTGGAGGAGGGAGTCTTTTGACTACACGTGCCATGGTGACCCAGCCGGAGTCACCCACGATCGGGTCCCAGTGAGCCGTCTGTCGCAGGGAACAAGGCGACAAAGCTAGAGTCTAGTGTCTGGATGTGAGGCCTAGAAGCCCGCGGATTCGCTCTGAAACACATAGTATTATCTTAACTACCCTGTTCTGTTAAGGTTTACACAATAGAATTTTTAAACAAATGTGTTTAATTTTCTAAAATCTCTTGTATTAAAATTTTCTTTTGGAATAAGCTGTGGTAATTTTGTTACAATCTGGTTAAGACACACCTCTTTACAACTGACAACATTAAAACAGTGACATTTTCTAAATTAGATACTCGGTTTATGGTCTCTCTGATTCTTTGTGTCCATTCTTTTTTCAGCAGCTGGGGATTAGGTGAACTTTCAATATACATGTTATAAAAACGTCCAGAAAGGTCCTTCACCATTGCACACGTTATCCTGAACAACAGGATTTGATTGGACGAACATCACTTGTATTTGAAGTGGAGCAAAATCCTATTTTGAGTTATTAGGCAGGTCTGTATTAATTGGAGATGTAGAATCAAAATTCTATACAG
The DNA here is from genome assembly GCF_003031525.2 of Neophocaena asiaeorientalis asiaeorientalis. Lineage (NCBI taxonomy): Eukaryota > Metazoa > Chordata > Mammalia > Artiodactyla > Phocoenidae > Neophocaena > Neophocaena asiaeorientalis. Next base: position 13,142,848 of record NW_020173198.1, on the reverse strand, counting down.
AAGAAAAAAAGCCCCTCCTATTCACTCAGAAACAGATAGTTATTGGGCACCTACTATATACCATCACGCGAGGCACTGGGCATGCAGCAGTGACCAAGACAGAAAAGACCCCTGCCATTTTGGACTCACATTCCAAGTAAGGCAGATGGACAATTATATGTATATTTCTTCCTATCTATCTCTCCATCCATCTGTCTGTCTATACACATACACACTTCTTAAACTCAGCCATCCAGATAATTACAGACCACAGTAAGTGCCATGAAGGAATAAGCAGGGCTTGGAGAAAGGATCTCCTGTAAATAGTCCAGGCCAGGCTTTCTCACCCTCGGCACTGCTAACATTTGGGGCTGGACAATTCTGTGTCAAGGGAACTGTCCTGTCACTGTAAGATGGTCAGCAGCCCTGGCCTCTAAGCACTAAATGCCCCTAGAACCCTTTCCGTACTGACAACCAGAAATGTCTCCAGATGTGACCGCACGTCCCCGGAGTGAGGAATGGTCCCCCCTTGAGAACCATGAGGCTAGACCAAGGGGTTCTCTTGGCAGATGTGACATGTAAGCTGTGACCTAAAGGATGAGAAGGAAATACTACACTCTCCCCTGCTCCCTACCCCAAATTTACATTGGCTTAAAAATCCATACCCTATAGCAAGGTACTTAACCTTTTTAACCAGGATGGTAAGAGCCTAGGCATAAGGTCAGTACATAAAAGGCATACCCGCAGATCCTGGGGAGGTTCTGCTCAGGGCCCCACGAAGGGTGCACTGCAGACTGCTGCGCCCAGCTGTGGAAGGGCACTCCAGGGCTGATGAAGCAGGAGAAGGGGTGGGACCAGCTCTGGATGTTGAGGGCACACTCATGGATCGCACTGTGTCCTGTGCTCTACAGCCTCCAGGTTACTTAACCCTACGCCAACCCAGTGTATCCTGTATTTGAACATATGAGAAAACTACACGCAGGTTGAGTGCTGGCCCGAGGTCCCCCAGCCTCAAGGTAGAAAAGAAACAGAGGACCCCAATAAAGATATTTAAAAAAAAAAAGAAAGAAAAGAAACAGAGGACTGTTTCCACCGTGCCCACAGCCTGGACTGTCCTGGCCACACTCTAATCTGTTCTGGTCTCCTCTCCCTCCCTCCCAGTACGGAACAAACTCCCCGATAATCCTCAACCTCTCCTCCCAGCTTCCCAGCCATCTCCAAGCATGGCTATCTCCCAAGGGCCCTATTCACTCGAGCTCCCCCAAGGAAAGGCTGTCTTTTTTATTCTCCCTCAATCCATATTCCCAATTCTCAATTTCCCCACTTCAAACCACTTTGCCTCCTTAAAAACATCAATTCCTTTGACGCTCATGCCATTCACCTGTAACACTCTCTATGCCTACGCTTGGACTTGTATATTGACCTCGGAGCTGCTTCTCACTCACTGATGATTAACGCCTCACTCATCAGGGGCCCCTCCATCCCCTCCAGCCACACCCCGCATCTCGCTTCTCTGAGCTTCTTCCTCTCCGGAGGCTATTCCTCTGGGCCACTTGCAGCTCTTCTAGACCAACGCTGCGGCCATCACTGCACCACCTCTGTAATCTTGACGTCAGATTCTCTGCTCTGATCCACTCTGTCCCCCCAGCACTTTGCTCTAGTGCCCTCACAGCAACAACTGTTCAAATTTTTCAGGCCTGCAATCTGTCATTTTTAAAAACCTGTCCTCCTCACATACTCTTGCCAAGCACCCCATCCCAGTGCTGGTTCTGTGGGCTATGACGATCATCGCTCCCTTCGGGGACATCCCCGAAGGGAGTCCCCTGCCCCTCTTTCACACTTGCTTGGCAAAAACCCAGCCCTAGTCAAGCCCAACTGACAAGCTAGTCTAAAAGCCGGTATTACTTGTAACTTTGGTTTGTAACTCCACATTTTGTTTTCTTCATAATTTAAGAGACTAATGCATTTAAAAAAATTATTTATGTTTGAGAGCACACAATGTACAAAGATGTATAAAGGGGTGGGGATGGAGCTGTAAAGGAGCAGGGATTTTTTTGTTACTAAAGTTAAGCTGATGTAAATTCAAATCATTATTCAAAGTAACTTCAGGTTTTAAATGTAATCCTCGTGGTAATCACAAAGAAAACAGCTATAGAATATACACAGAAGGAGATGGAAAGGAACAGTTCATGCGAAAAACTAAACACCAAAGACAGCAATGCATGGAATAAGGGACAAAAAAGCTAGAAGGCATATAGAAAATGAATAGCAATGACAGAATAAGTCCCTCCTTATCAGTAATTAAATTTAAGTGGATTAAACTTTCCAACCAAGACGAAGATTGGCAGAATGAATAAAAACACATGATCCAACTATATTTTGTCTAAAAGAGATTCACTTTAGATCTAAAACCACAAATAGATTTAAAGTGAAAGTATGGAAAAAGATATTCCATGCAAGTAGTAACCAAAAGAGGAGTGGCTATACGATATCAGACAAAATAGATTTTAAAGAAAGTTTCGATACAGGAAGAAGATATAACAGTTATAAACATTTATGCACCTAATAATAATTATCAAAAAATAGAAAGCAAAAACGTACAGAATTGAACAGAGAAACAGACAGTCCTACAATTATAGCTGGTGACCTCAATAACCCACTCTCAATAATGGACAGAATGACCAGACAGAAGATAAGTAAGGAAACAGAAGATTTAACACAATAAACCAACTAAATCTAACAGACATACACAGAGCACTCTACCCAATAGTAGCAGCATATACATGCTTCTGAAGTGCACATGGGACATTTTCCAGGACAGACCATATGTTAGGCCACAAGTCTCAACAGATTCTAAAAGATAGATTTCATACAAAGTGTCCTCTCCAACCTGATGCAATAAAGTTAGAAATCAATAACAGAAGGAAAATGGAAAAATCACAGATTTGTGAAAAACAGTACAAACAACCAATGGATCAAAGAAATCACAAGGGAAATCAGAAAATACTTCAAGACAAATGAAAATGAAAACACGACATACCAAAACCTACGGGATGCAGCAAAAGCAATGCCAGAGGAGAAATTTATAGCTATAAATGCCTATATTAAAAAACTGGAAAGACCTAAATCAGCACTCTAATCTTACAACTTCAGGAACTAGAAAAAGAACAAACTAAACTCAAAGTTAACGGAAGGAAGGAAATAATAAAAATTAGAGCAGAAATAAAACAGAGTGGAAAAGCAACAGAGAAGATTAATGAAAGTTGTTGAAATGTATCAACAAAATTGAAAAACTTTAGCTAGATGGACCAACGAAAAAAGAAGTTTTGATTTACTAAAATCAGAAATGAAAATGGGGACATTACTACTGAGTCTACAGAAATAAAAGGATTATGAGTACCATGAACAATTTTATGCCAACAAGTTGGATAACCTAGATGAAATGGACAAATTTCTAGAAACACAAAACCTACCAAGACTGGATCAAAGAAATAGAAAATCTGAATAAACTTATGTATAACTAGTAAGAAGGTTGAATTAGTAATCAATCTCCGCAGAAAGGAAAGTTCTGGACCTGATGACTTCACTGGTGAATTCTGCCAAACATTTAAAGAACTAATGCCAATCCTCAAACTTTTCCAAAAAACTGAAGAAGAGGGACTTCTCACTCATTCTATGAGGGCAGTATTACCCTGATACAAAGGCAGACAAAACAACTACAAAATAAAACTACAAACAATATCCCTGGTGAACACTGTTGCAAAAATCCTCAACAAAACACTAACAAAGAATTCAGCAGCATATTAAAAATATTATACACCATGACCAAGTGGGATTTATTCCTGGAATGCAAAGATGGTTCAGCATGTGAAAATTGATTAATATGCCACATGAACAGAATGAAAGGGGAAAAAACCCACTTGATCATCTCAATAGATGCAAAAAAGGCATTTGACAAAATTCAACACCCTTACATAATAAAAACACTCAACAAACTAGGAATAGAAGGAACATACCTCAACATAATAAAAACCATATATTAAAAAAAACACACAGCAAACACCACATATATTCAGCAGTGAAAGACTGAAAACATTTCCTCTAAGAACAGGAACAAGATGAGGGTGTCCACTTTTGCCACTTCTATTCAAACATAGTACTAGAAGTTCTAACCAGAGCAATTAGGCAATAAAAAGAAATAAAAAGCATGCAAATTGAAAAGGAAGAAGTAAAATCCTCTCTATTCATAGATGATAGGATCTTATACATATAAAACCTTAACGATTCTGTAAAACAAAACAAACAAACAAAAAACCCCACAACTGTTAGAGATAATAAACAATTTCAGCAAAGTAGCAGGGTACAAAGTCAGCACACAAAAATCAGTTGCATTTCTGTACATTAGCAATGAATAATCTGAAAGGAAAATTATGAAAACAGTTCAACTCACAATAGCATCAAAAAGAATACTTAGGTATTAACCAAAGAGGTAAAAGACTTGTACAATAAACTATAAAACATTGCTGAAAGAAATTAGATAAGACATAAATAAATGGAAACACATACCATGTGTAATCTTCATGGATTAGAAGATTTAATATTGTTAAGATGTCACTACCCAAAGTGATTGACTGATGAATGCAATCCCTATCAAAATCCCAATCATCTTTTTTTTTTTTTTTTTTTGCAGAAATAGAAAAAATCCATTGTAAAATTCATATGGAAGCTCAGGGGACCCAAAATAGCTAAAACAATCTTGAAAAGGAAGAACAAGTCTGGAAGACTCACATTTCTTGATTTCAAAACTTTTAACAAAGCTACGGTCATCAAAACAGTGTGGCAGTTGGACTTTCCTGGTGATCCAGTGGTTAAGACTTTGCCTTCCAACGTGGGGGGTGCAGGTTCAACCCTTGGTTGGGGAGCTAGGGTCTCACATGTTCACAGCCAAAGGGCCAAAACATAAAACAGAAGCAATATTGTAACAAATTCAATAAAGACTTTAAAAATGATCCACATCAAAAAAAAGTCTTAAAAAAAAAAGTGTGGTAGTGGCATGAAGAAAGACATACAGACAAATAGAATAGAATAGAGAACCCATAAATAAGCCCTTGCATATATGGCCAAATGATTCATTGATAAGGGTATCAAGACCATTTGATGGGGAAAGGACAGTCTTTTAACAAATAGGAAAACTGGTTATCCATGTAGAAAAGGAAGTTGGGGCCTTACATAACACCATATACTAAAATTATCTCAAAAGGGGTCAAAGACCTAAATAAATGTATAAAACTCTTAGAAGAAAACACAGGGGGAAGGCTTCACAACACTGGATTTGACAGTGATTTCTTGAATATGACACCAAAGGCACAAGCAACAAAAGAAAAAATAGATTCAGCTTATCAAAAATTTAAAAAATTTGGACATCATAAGACAATATCAACAGAGTAAAAAAGCAGCTCAGAGGATGGAAGAAAATACTGGCAAATCAAATTTGTGATAAGGGATTAATACCCAGAATATGTAGAGAACTCAAAACTCAACAACAACAACAAAAAAACCCAATTCAAAAATGGTCAAAGGACTTGAATAGACAGTTCTCCTAAGATATACAAAGAGCATGTGACCAAAAGCACAAGAAAAGATGCTCAACACCGGTAATCATTACAGAAATGCAAATCAAAACTGTAATGAGATAACACCTCATACGCATTTAGATGGCTACCATTTTATTTTATGTTTTTATTTTTTTTTTAATTTTTAAATTTTATTTATTTTTGGTTGCATTGGGTCTTCATTGCTGCATGCAGGCTTTCTCTAGTTGCAGCAAGCGGGGGCTACTCTTCGTTGTGGTGTGCAGGCTTCTCATTGCAGTGGCTTTTCTTGTTGCGGAGCTCAGGCTCTAGGTGCATGGGCTTCAGTAGTTGTAGCACGCGGGCTCAGTAGTTGTGGCTTGCAGGCTCTAGAGCACAGGCTCAGTAGTTGTGGCGCATGGGCTTAGTTGCTCCGTGGCATGTGGGATCTTCCTGGACCAGGGCTCAAACCCGTGTCCCCTGCATTGGCAGGCAGATTCTTAATTTATTTATTTTATTTATTTATTTTTGGCTGTGTTGGGTCTTCGTTGCTGCGCGCAGGCTTTCTCCAGTTGCAGCAAGCGGGGGCTACTCTTTGTTGAGGTGCGTAGGCTTCTCAATGCAGTGGCTTCTCTTGTTGCAGAGCATGGGCTCTAGGTGTGTGAGCTTCAGTAGTTGTGGCACATGGGTTCACTAGTTGTGGTTCACAGGCTATAGAGCGTAGGCTCAGTAGTTGTGGCTCACGGGCTTAGTTGCTCCGCGGCTTGTGGGATCTTCCTGGACCAGGGCTCGAACCCGTGTCTCCTGCATTGGCAGGCGGATTCTTAACCACTGCGCCACCAGGGAAGCCCCTGGATGGCTACCATTTTTACAAAAGCGAACAGAAAATAACAAGTGTTAGTGAGGATGTAGAGAAACTGGAAACTTTGCGCATTGTTGGTGGGAATGTAAAATGGTGCAGCTGCTATAAAAACAGTGTGGTGGTTCCTTAAAAAATTAAACATAGAATTACCATGTGATTCAACAATTCCACTTCTGGATATATATCCAAAAGGATTAAAAGCAGGGTCTTGAAGAGATATTTGTACACAGCAGCATTACTCAGAGTAGCTGAAACATAGAAGCAACCCAAGCGTCCACTGACAGAATGGTTAAGCAAAATGTAGTATATACATACGATGGATAGTACTCAGCCTTAAAAAGGAAGGAAATTCTGACAACCTACAAGGTGGATGAACCATGCAGTCATTATGCTAAGTGAAATAAGCCAGACACAAGAGGACAAATACTGTCTAATTCCACTTACACGTGGTACTTACTATAGTGAAACTCACAGGGACAGAATACAATGGTGGTTGCCAGGGGATGGGAAGAGGGGTTGAGGACTATTGTTTAATGGGTACAGAGTTTTAGTTTTGCAGAATGGAGAAGTTCTGGAGACAGATAGGGGTGATGGTTGTACAACCATATGAATGTACTTAATGCCACCAAACTGTATACTTAAAAATGGTTAAGATAGTAAATGTTACGTTATGTGTACTTTTTCACAATTAAAATAATTATCCTGATTTCATAGAAGAGATTATTAAAGCCCAGAGGAGTGATTAGCTTGCCCAAATGTATACAGCTGGGGATTCAAGTCTGCCCACACCCAAGCGTTAGCTCTTTTCACTAAAGGGCATTAAAAGAATAATGAAAGAAAAGTTGAATGAAAGTTCACTAATGTGTGGTGTTTTCTATCCTATGCTACCGTGGGTCTCTCTGTCACTAATTTGGACTTCGAAGTTTGAAGACTTTAAGTCAATATAATGGAAAAACTTATAACAGAAACAATTTTCATGGACTGTATAAAGACTCCTTGAAAGAGGTAAACTTTGTGATCAAATAGAAGTGAGTGGATCACTCTCAAGCGGCTGCTAGAGAATTACTACTCAAGCTGTGGGCTGCAACAGATGACTTCTAAAATCCAGGCATACTTTGTTTTAGTGCACCTCACAGATACTACTTTTTAAAAAAAAAAAAAAAATTGCAGGTTTGTGATATCCCTGCATTGTCAGATGACAGCATTTTTTAGCAATAAAGTATTTTTAAATTAAGGCATGTACATTGTTTTTTAGACATAATGGTACTGCACACAATAAACTACACTATAGTGTACACAGAACTTTTATATGCACCGGGAAACCAAAACATATGTGCGACTTGAGTTATCGCTATGTTGGCTTGATTGCAGTGGCTGCCTCTATCCTAACAGTCCGCAGGGAAGGGAGATGGGCACGAACCAGGGCCGAAAGCATTGAGGAAAGGAGAGAGAGGCAGGGCCGGCTCCTCTGAGAAGCCCGCCTGCCATAAAGGGCCCCTGGGATTTCCCTCTTGGATGACACGGCCAGCGCTTATTGGTTCCTCAGACTTACTCACGTAAACGTGATGCTCAGACCCAGAAACGCTAGGTGAGTGAAGAAAGCCCTTGAGCACCTCTGATGCAAAAGCCTTGACCCCTGCAAGGCAGTGACCTGCATGCCAGCTCTGCCACCTCCTGTGTGACCGTGGGTGCCTCTCTTGCCCTCTCTGGGCCTCAGTGTCCCCGTCTGTGAAATGAGGGTAACAGCACACCTTCCTTATGGGTCATTGTATTAAGTGTGTAAAACACACAAAGCCCTTAGAGCACCAGCCCCGCTCAGACATCCCCAGCATCCGCCAACACAGATGCTGTTCAGCGTCTCGCGTTCATTTATCGTTACCTGTTGATCAGGTATCTTCCCCTGGGCTGCACATGCCGGGTGTACACATTTTTTTTTTTGGCCGCATCGGGTCTTCGTTGCTGTGTGCGGGCTTCTCATTGCAGTGGCTTCTCTTGTTGCAGAGCATGGGCTCTAGGCACGTGGGCTTCAGTAGTTGTGGCATATGGGCTCAGTAGTTGTGGGTCATAGCCTCGAGAGCACAGGCTCAGTAGTTGTGGCGCACGGGCTTAGTTGCTCCGCAGCACGTGGGATCTTCCTGGACCAGGGCTCGAACCCGTGTCCCCTGCATTGGCAGGCGGGTTCTTAACCACTGCGCCACAAGGGAAGTCCTGCCGGGTGTACACTTGTTCCTCACTTTCTCTGCTCTGACCCCACTGCTCTGCCAAGACGCCCCTGGCACGTTTCAGGAGCAAGAACGTTTTGTAAAGCAAGTGCACTACCACATCTCCACGTCCGCCACCTTAACTTATTTAAAATCCTCACAATCCCACGAGGTGGAGGTAACAGATCATCCCCATTCTACCCCGTGGGGAAGGGAAGCGCCTTGCAAACCCAAACACTCTGAAGAAGCTCCACAAAGATCCTGGAAGGACAGGGATTGAGACTCAGGCAGATGCTCACCCCTCTGCAGCCTCAGTCTACCTGTCAGGTGGGAACAATCTTGTTCACCTCACAGGGTGAACGGGGGAACCCAGAGAGAGGACAGTTACAGAGCATGAGCGTACAGCAGGTGCTCAATAAATGGTCCTCACCCCCCCTTGCTGTGGAGACTGGGCAGCCCCATTACAGCGTCCCATGGAGGAAACAGGCCCAAAGAGGTATGGCAACGTGCCCAAGGCCGCACAGCACTGAGGGCCAACTTAAACAGAAGCACAGCCTGCTTGTGGGGGAGGGGCTGCTGTGTCCAAGCCTCTCCTTTGCCTGGACTCCCTCCCCGAGGATTGTGGGCGTGCAGAAATGAGCAGATCCACCTCGATGTGTCCTTTCCAGAAATAATAATAATAATTTCCTCTCACTTCACACAGCTATTCTGTGACCGTTCTGGCTTCTGCATCATCTGTCCCCCTGCCGTGTCCCCTGCTCTGTTTCCTTTCTCTTGCTGTTTCCTAGGCACAGTATTTATCATGTCGTGTTCCTTGTCTTTATGTAATCAGAGTTTTCCGGGAAACAGCTAAGAGATGGATCCAGTAGAGGTCCTGTGTGCGCAGGTTTTTTAATTTGCACACCCCCCGAGGTGGCCTGACAAGCTGTCACCTGGGACACTGGCTGGGGCTGAGGCCCAGGCCCAGGTGGCCCAGAGAGGCCACCTTCTGCCTCAGGGACGTCCACATCGTCACCATCACTCTGGGGGACGGGGCACCTTTCGTGATGAGAACAGGGCCACCCGAGGCCGACAGCCCCGGGGGGCCGGATCCTGGCCCCTCCAGTCCACGACGGGCCTCTTGCACTAAGCATGACGCTTTCAAGGTTCATCTCTATCGTGGCGCGTGTCAGTGCTTCATTCCCTTTTATGTCTGAATAGTATTTCATTGTATGGATAAACCACATTTTATTTACCTACTGTTCCTTTTTGTGGCTTTGTGGGCTCTTCAGTGCTGCCAGCGTCTGGCCCTCAGCTCCTGGTTCCCTGTGAGTGATGCTCCGACACCCCCCGCCCTCAGTATCCTAGTGGGTCTCACATTTGATGGTACATTGCCATCACACAGATGTTAAAACCCAGTCGCTGGGCCACCCCCAGAACTGCCGCTGCGGGACGGCTGGCTGAGGCTCGAGAACGTGCATTTCTAACGGGCTCCCAGGCAACGCCCCTTCCCCCAGTCTGGGGACCACCCTGGAGGACCTGGGCAGCAGAGGTCACAGCAGCGGTGACAGGAAAAGAAGTATTAGGCACAAACAGCTACTGAATGACTGCGAGATTCTGGGCCCTGAATGGAGTCCTTCACATAAATATCTCATCACTCCTCACCCCAACCTTATAAGGCAGGCGCTGTTACTACCCCCATCTCACAGGTGAGCAAACCGAGGCCCAGGGAGATTAAATGGCCTTGCTGCCGATTCTAGGAGTATTTGTACTAGGGACTTCACAGCCTTCCCAAACCAGTGGGGAGGCAGGCATCTGGGTAGAAGGGCACTCATGGCTCCTCCCTCAAGGGCAAATGTTCCAAGACAATGGGCCGCAGATCACCCCACTGGTGACAGCCGAGGGCAGGACTGAAACCCAGGCCTGGAGTCTCCGAAGGTTGTGTTTGCATCTGGAGACGTAAGGATAGTCCCACGAATCCTCTCTGTGCCTGTCTCCCCACCTCCCCTCATCCCTTCTACTCCTGTCCACCCACCTTCTTGATTGTCCCATGGCTCAAGCGTGCTAAGCCCTTACCTACCCCAGTCCCTTTGCACAGGCTGGTCCCCCCCGCCTGGATTGTTCTTCCTGCCTTTTCTGCCTGGCTCACTCATTCTTTGGGTCCAACTTGAACATCACTTCCCCAGAGAAGCCTTTCCTGACCTCCTGGTCTACCATTATTTCCAGTCTCTCATAAACTTTATATATCAATACTTAAACATTTATTTGTAAGTTTACTTACTTATGATGGCAGCTGCCCCTGCTCTAGAGGGAATGGACCATGTTGGTTTTATGCACCATTGCACCCCCATTGCTGGAACGTAGTAGACACTCAGTAGATATTTGTTCAGTGAATGAATAGTGAAGTGAATGATCACTCACTTTTAGGACTCTTCTCCGTATCTCCTGGTTACAAGGAACAATTATCTACCTTCATCTATGAGACTTCTCTGAAAAGCTGGCCAAGATGCTGATTGGACCTTGGCCCTAACTGTAATAGCCCAGAGAGTAAAGGCTCGGACTTAAGCCTTATTGATCACTGCATCCCAGCTCATGCCCGGCCCCCAAGCAGATGCTCTGCGAATGGGGGTGATGTGTTGGTCTTCTCAGGTTCACCCATCTTTAAACACCCCACCCAGGTGGCTATGAAGCCTGAACTAGGGACGGGGTGCATGTGGGCCCCAAACACATCACTGGGACCATGAGACATCAGTTTACCCTCATCCCCGAGGGGCACTCCATAGACTTTCTCCAAGGATGGGGCTCCCTGTATTCTGTGCTGGGGGATCCTGTGTCTGCCAGAGAGCAGGTCTCTTGAAAACTTTTTTGTGGTTCCCTAACCCTGACTAGGAAGAGGAATGCAAAACCTGGATCCCCCAGAGGCCGACAATTTTCTGATGCTGAATATTGTAAGAGCTTTTTCATTCTTTACAAAACAGAAGTGTTTCCCTGTCCCACTTGAAATGAATTAGGTGAATTTGAGTGGGTTGTTTTGTCAAGTTACATGAACACGTGGACAATAATTCTGACTTATCTCTGCAGTACAACTACAATGTCTTAAAGCCCACCTTTTTATTGGTATTACAGTAACTTGCATTTCTGTGTCTGTGTGTTTGAAGATTCACAAATGCTGCTGGGACTTCCGTCTCTACATTTTGAAACCTCTCAGCATTAAGACTCAAGGATGGGTACTGGCTTCTTCTTTTCTGAGGATGTTACCCATTGCTTACTGTCTATACACTCACGATACCCCAGTTTACATTCAGGTCCCACGGGAACGTCTAATGGGCATCTCCAACTAAATATGCCCCAAATGGAACTCCTGAGGCCTCCCCCAAACATGCCCCTCCTCCTTTTCCCTGTGTAGGTGAAGGGCGCCTCTCCCCGGGCTGTTCAACCTGCAACTTGAATCACACGACTCCTCTTCCGTCACCCTCTTCCCACGACATTCAATCCATCAGCAAGTCCCTTCTGCTCTGCCTTCAAATTCTATTCATACTGGTTGTTTCATGTCCGCCCGAAATTCATGTCTACCTGAATCTCAGAATGTGGCCTTATTTGGAAATGGGCTCTTCACAGATGTAATTAGTTCTTAAGATGAGGTTACTGAAGTCGGGTATCCTAACTCCAATGACTAGTGTCCTTATAAAAAGAAGACACACAGAGACAAAGCCTGTGTGAAGATGGATGAAGAGATTGGAGCGATGCAGCTACAGGCCAGGGAACACCAAGGATGGTTGGCCACCACCAGAAGCTGGAGGACGCAGGAAAGGACCCTTCCCTAGAGCCTTCAGCTGGGACGTGGCCCTGCCAGAACCTTGATTTGGGACTTGTAGCCTCTAGGATTATTGGAAAATAAGTTTCTGTTATTTTAAGCCATAAAGTTTGTAGTAATTTGTTACAGCAGTCACAGGGAAGTAAGACACTATCCAAATCTATCTGCTTCTGCCATCACTCCCTCCAGGTTACCATCACCCTCACCTGGAGACCCAGCAGTCTGCCAGCTGGTCTCTGTTCTATTCCCACATGCATATGTACATACGTATGTACATATGTACACACACACATATACGCATATATATACACACAATACATACAAATTATATATAAGCAGGTATGTAAATGTATATGCCATGTGTGTAATATACACTAGTGTATCACATGTATATTACACCTAATAAGATAATTTCCTTCTTCCCAGAAAGTTCTCTCCTATGGATGCAACTAGAGATTATCATACTAAGTGAAATAAGTCAGAAAGAGAAAGACAAATACCATATGATATCACTTACATGTGGAATCTAAAACACGGCACAAATGAACCTATCTAGCAAATGGAAACAGACTCACTGACAGAGAACAGACTTGTGGTTGTCAAGGGGCAGGGGGGAGAGGAAGGGATGGACTGGGAGTTTGGGGTCGGTAGCTGCAAACTATTATATATACAACGGATAAACAACAAGGTCCTACTGTACAGCACAAGGAACTATATCCAATCTCCTGGGATAAACCATAATGGAAAAGAATATAAAAAAGAATGTACATATGTGCATAACTGAGTCACTTGGCTGTACTGCAGAAATTAACACAACATTGTAAATCAACTATACATTAATTTTTTTTTAAGTCTAAAAAAAAAAAAGGAAGTTCTCTCCCGCCCCTTTCCAGTTAATTCCCGCCCTACCCCGCCAAGCACCCACTTTCTGATTTCTATCACCGTAGATGAGTTTGCCTGTTACTTGGCATCATATAAATGAAATCGTATCGTATATACTCATTGTATCCGGCTTCTTTTACTTGGCATAATCTTTGGGGGGCTCATCCATGGTTTTGTGGATATCAATAATTTAGTCTCTTATTGCTGAGTTATTCCACTGGATCAAATAATGTTTTAAAAATACAATCAGATCATGTCATCCCTGTGTTTAAAACTCACTCACAGCTCTCCGTGGGCTTAGGTTGAAATGCAATCCCTGACTGTGGCCCTGAGTCCTGCTGACCACGCTGATCCTATGACTTGGCATGACCTGCCCTGTGGCCTCCTTCCTCTACCTCAGATATGTCCACCTCACCCTGGACTCTTAGTCTGATGCTCACATCTCTGAATCTTTCTCATTCTCTGTTCTCAAGTCATGTGTCTTCTTCTCAGAGCAGCCATCCCTGGCCATCCTGTTGTAAAACAGCATCACACATACCCTCCACCATGTTCTATTTTATTCTGAATTATCTTACCATTTGCTTGTCCATGACTGGTCCACCCCTACTCCACAAGCTCAGCCTTGCTCACCATTACAATCTCAGCCCCTAGAGTAACTCCCCAGCATAGTGGGATATTATTCAATATTTGTTGAATAAATGAAGTGATTTGCAAGAAAGTTTACATAGAGGTTATGTTTTCTGTTATTCATTAGAGCTCTTCATTGATATCGCTGGTTCCCTCCTTCTGGACACTCTCTGATGTTAGGCATAGCCATGGACTTGCTTTGGCCTGTGAAATTTGAAAGGAAGTGATACATGTCGATTCCAGGTAGAAGCTTGCATGGTTGGCCCATGATTCCCCTCCCTTCCCTCTGTGATAGTGCAAATTTGTGCTGAGAGAGACCCTCTACTGGCCTGGGCAACAGGGCAGCTCCAAGGACCAGCACCCTCTTGCTGACCTCTACTGAACACATATTATGAACAAGAAATAAACTTGTATGAAGACAATGACATTGGGGGATGTTTGTTACTGCAGCATAACCTAACCTGTCGTATCCTGACTTGCTGTCTTCTCCAATGCGTTCTCCATATTCCTCTCCTCCCACTCACTCTATTTTTTTTTTAGAAACAGGTTTTGTTTTTTTTTTAAACAAGTTATTTATTTATTTTCAGCTGCATTGGGTCTTCGTTGCTGTGTGCAGTCTTTCTCTAGTTGCAGCAAGCAGGGGCTACTCTTCGTTGTGGTACGTGGGCTTCTCATTGTGGAGCATGGGCTCTAGGCACGCGGGCTTCAGTAGTTGTGGCATGCGGGCTCAGTAGTTGTGGCTCACGAGCTCTAGAGCACAGGCTCAGTAGTTGTGGCGCACGGGCTTAGTTGCTCTGCGGCATGTGGGATCTTCCCGGACCAGGGATTGAACCTGTGTCCCCTGCATTGGCAGGTGGATTCTTAACCACTGCACCACCAGGGAAGCCCCCCACTCACTCTTGAGCCCCTCTGATCTAGCTTTTCTCGGCCTCTGACCTCAAATGACTCTGTTAAGATTACCAATGACCTCCCCATGGTGAAACCTGATGGTCAAATCTTGGTTCTCATGTGACTTGACCATTACAGCATCTGATCATTCTCTCCTTGTAACCTTTTCTTCACTTGGGAGACAGGATGCCACACCTTCCTGGCTTCCACCCTACTTCTCTGGATACTCTCATCCGTTCTCTTTTGCTGGTTCCTCCTCATGCCCCCCAACCTCTTCCTACAGAGCACCCCAGGGCTTGGTCCCAGACCTCTCCCTGCCACTTATGAGTGACTGCATCAGTCTCCTGGCTGCCCCACGCTGATGACCCCCAGATGTATGTCTGTCATCCATGCTGCTCCCTGATCCCCAGCCTGTATTTTCACCCACTCACTTGACAGCTCCATGTGACATCTCATCAACATCTCAAACTTAACACGTCTGAACAGAGCTCCTGATCATCCCCGCGAGCCTGCTGCATCCCTAACTGTTCCTTCCTCAGGGTCCCTGAGTAACTACAATGAGCAGGCCAGAAACTCTGGACTAATCTTTCAATCCCTTTTTTCCCCCCACGGCTCACACATCCTGTTTATTAGCAATTCCTGTCAAAATATATCCAGGGTCCTACCTCTTCCCACCACCTCCTTGGCTACCACCTTGCTTCAAGCCACCTGCCCCTCTCACCTGGATTATTGCGTTAGCCTCATAACTGCCCCGGCTCTCACCCCTGCCCCCATACTGATGATTCTCAACCCAACAGCCTAAAAAAATCCATCAGAGAATGTCACTTTTTCTTAAATCCTTCCAGTTTCTCCCCATTTCTCTCACAATAAAACCTACCCTGTTCTAGAATCACAGATGTAGAAAACAAACTTAGGTTACCAGGGAGAAAGGGGGAGTAGAGGGATAAATTGGGAGCTTGGGATGGACATATACACACTACTACATCTAAAATAGATGACTAATAAGGACCCACTGTATAGCCCAGGGAACTCTACTCAATACTCTGTAATGGCCTATATGGGAAAAGAATCTGAAAAAAGAGTGGATATATGTATACATATAACTGATTCACTGATTCACACCTGAAACTAAGACAACATTGTAAATCAACTATACTCCAATAAAAATTAATTCTAAAAAAACCCTACCATGTTTAACAATGGCCTATAAGGCACTAACCATACAGCCCCGAACACCCTCCTCCCCGGCCCCAGCCTTGCCTCCCAAGACCCTCCCTCAGTTTCTCCAGCCACCATGCCCTCCTGGGGTATCACGCTCCCACTTCAGAGCTTTGCAGTTGGTATACCTTCTGCTCAGGACACGTTGTCCCTAGATCCTTGCTCAAACGTCACCTTCTCAGTAAGGCCCTCTCTGATCAGTCTATTTAAATACTTGGTGGGCAGGATTCTAAGCCCCCAGTGACCATCTAGAGGGGCTGAAACCTATGAAATGATGGGATGTCAGTCCAGTGATTACATTGTCTACACAGGGACGAAAGCGGTTTTGAAGATATAATTAAGGTTACTAATCAGTTGACTTTGAGTTAATTGAAAGGGAGAGCATCTTGTGGGCCTGACCTAATCACAAGGGCCCTTTAAATCTGGCTCTAGAGATGAGAGAGAGGAGGCCAGAAGTCCAAAGCATGAGAAAAATCTGACACCTGTTGCTGCCTTTGCAGATGGAGAGGACCACATGGGAGCAGCTCCCAGCTGACAGCCAGCAAGGAAACGGGGACCTCAGTCCTACAGACGGAAGGGACTGAATTGGCCAATAACAAGGATGAGCTGGGAAGTGGATATTCCCCATATCTTCTAGATGAAAACTCAGCCCTGCTGATACCCTGATTTAGCTTGTGATGCCCTGAGCAGAAAACCTATCCAAACTCTGCTAGACTTCCAATCTACGGATGTGAACTGATACATGTGTGCTGTGTATCAGCAGCTATGTTTGAGGTAATTTTCTATGCAGCAATAGAAAACTAAAACAAATAACCTTCAAACCCCTAGAGTGGAAGAATATATTCGCAATCAACATAACCCACAAACAGCTCAGATCCAGGAGATAAAGAACTCCTACTGAACAGTAAGAAAGAGACAGGCAACGCAATAGAAAAATGAGCAAAACACCTGCTCAGATGTTTCATGAAAGAGGGTACTCAAGTGGCTGATAAAACATATGAAAAAGTATTAAATGTCATCAGTCATTAAGGAAACATAAATTAAAACTGCATATGTCGCGCCTCCCTGGTGGCGCAGTGGTTGAGAGTCCGCCTGCTGATGCAGGGGACACAGGTTCGTGCCCCGGTCCGGGAAGATCCCACATGCCGCAGAGCGGCTGGGCCCGTGAGCCATGGCCACTGAGCCTGCACGTCCGGAGCCTGTGCTCCGCAACGGGAGAGGTCACAGCGGTGAGAGGCCTGCGTACCGCAAAAAAAACAAAAAAACAAAACTGCATGTGTCTGGAGAAAACCATGCTTCAAATAGATACATGCGCCCCAGTGTTCATAGCAGCACTATTTACAATAGCCAAGACATGGAAGCAACCTAAATGTCCACTGACAGGTGAATGGATAAAGAAGATGTGGTACATATATACATTGGAATATTACTCAGCCATAAAAAAGAATGAAATAATGCCACTTGCAGCAACAGGGATGGATCTAGAAATTATCATACTAAGTGAAATAAGTCAAAGACAAATATCATATGATATCACTTATATGTAGAATCCAAAAAAATGATACAGATGAACTTATTTACAAAACAGACTCACAGACATAGAAAACAAACTTATAGTTACCAAAGGGAAAAGGTTCGGGGGAGGGATAAATTAGGAGTTTGGGATTAACATATACACACTACTATATATAAAACAGATAAACAAGAAGGACCTACTGTATAGCACAGGGAATTATACGCAATACTCTGTAGTAACTTATATGGGAAAAGAATCTGAAAAAGAGCAGACATACAAATATGTATAAGTGAATCACTTTGCTGTACACCTGAAACACAACACTGCAAATCAACTATACTCCAGTATAAAATAATAAATTTTAAAAAAACTGAAATGAGACAGCATTCCACAACTACCAAAATCTTAAAATGGAAAAAGACAGGAAATACCAAGTGTTGGCCAGGATGTGGTACAGAATTTTCATCCTGTTGGTGGGAGGACGCATCACTAGAAACACTTTGGAAGACTGACATATCTACTGAGGTTGAACATACGCATCCCCAAGACCCAGTAATTCTGCTCCTGGGTATATACCCAGCAGAGATTAGTACACATGTCCAATACAAGTCAGGCGTAAGAAAAGTCATACATGCATTATTCATACTGACTTACAATGGCCAGGCTCTCCAAGGCCTCTCTGACCTCACCTCCCCCTCTACTCTCCCCCTTGCTCCCTCTGCTCCATCCTTGTTGGCTTCCTCGCTATTTCTAGAACACAGCAGGAACTCTCCTCCCTGAGCCCTTTGCACTTGCTGTTCTGTCTGCATGGGAATCTCTTGCCTTGGAGCAGTAGTCTGCAATTGGGGTGTGATTTGGCCCCCCAGGGGACATTTGGGATGTCTGGAGATGGCTTTGATGAGCACACCTGGGGGATTGCTACTGGTATCTGGTGGGTAGAGGCTAGGGATGCTGCTAAACATCCTACAAGGCACAGGACGGCCTCCACAACGGAGAATTCCCCAGTTTAGAATGCCCAAGGTGCTGAGGTGGAGAAAGTCCCCAACTTCCTTCAAGTCTTTGCTGGAATGAATGTCACTCCCCCCGTGAGGCCCTCCCAAACCGCCCTGCTGAAAATTGTAAATGACCCTTGAACAGGACACTCCTTCCACACAGCCCTGTCTTTGCTTCTCCATAATAGTCATCACACCATATATTTTATCTATGAATTTATTAGTGTCTCTCTCCACTCATGGAAGGTATGCTTTTACAAGGCAGTGATTCTGCTTTGCTCTCTGCATTCCTAGCCCCTAGAAGAGGTGCTCCATAAACATTTGTTGGATGGATACCACACTAAACGAGAGGAAAAATAACCAAACTTTACTACTGTGCCCAGCAATTTTATTTACTCTCCTACACTGACAGCAAAGATTGCATTGAAAGGTAGGAGACTATGGTTGAGAAAGCACCAATAAGCAACAATGAAAAGGAAGGCTTCTCATCTGCCTGTGTGTTACTTGTTACAGTTTGCCTTCAAGGTCTAGTGTTTTGCTATTGAAATTGGACTTCGTTCAAGGCAGCTGGCCATCATTGTCAATAAAACAAACTCGGTGGGGGGAAAGGGAAAAGCAGAGGCAAGGATCACTCGTGTTCAGAGATCAGATCATGACACTATCTGGATATAAAACCTCTGACGGCCAGAGGATACTCTGTGCCGGATGGTGTGACTCCACTAGACAAATGCTTTCCTTTCTAATGCCATTCATCTCACTCCCTGAGCAGAAGGAGTTGAATTAGCACCACTTTTTTTTAGGTAAAGGGACTCAGAACCTGGGCTGGTTCTGACGGACAGGAGGAGCAGAAGGAGGGGCCTGTGAGGGGCCCTACAATGACGTCTGCTTCTCTTTGGTGTGTGCTTCCAAAACCCTTGATCATGTGACCTTGTCTGCAAATTTCTGAGCATGAACTCACAACAGTTTCTTTAATTTAGAAATTATGAAATGTGTTCAAATACGCTGTTTATAATACATACAACCTCCAAAGGAAAGTTTTCAAAGAGTGAGATTTTCGAAAGTGAAACTTTTAGGTTTATACTACTCCCCAGTGAGCTGTCTTAACAGTCCTCTGGGGCATGTGTACTCTGTCTTGGCAACAACTATGTTAAGTGCAGTTTCTAAGATTCTTCTCAACTGGCTCCATTACAGTAATTACAGCAAATGAATTGGAGGCCCAGCAGCAGAAAGTTTTGTCCCAAGAGGGCCATTAACCTCACAGCTGTCAGCAGCCACATTCATCATGATAAGAGGCTTTGGAACTAAGAACAAGAGAACAGGGCTAAAGACATCTGAGACCATTTCCAGCCTTTCTTTTCTTCTATACATCCTTCACCTTTTCTTCCACCCCCTTCTAGAGCTTCCTATGTAAGACTACTGAATGTGGCTGGGCCAAATTCAAGTTCACCCAAATTGGATGGGCTGAGGAAACATGATGGGCCACCTGCACATAGAGGTCAAGGACCCCTCCCCAGTGTGTTGCCAGCCAGTGTGTTTCTGGAGGCTACTGTGGCAGAGACTTGAAATGCCTCAATATCCATTCTTCCCTCCTTCTATAATGACAGAACACCCAATTTTTATGGGACACCTGCCCACCCACCCAGGATATAAACTGTATTTCTTAGACTCTTTGAAGTTAAGTGAGGCCATGTGGCCAAGTTCTGGCCAAGAGGATGTAAGCAGAAGTGAAATGTGTAATTTCTTTAAAAAGAAAGATGTTTGTCCTCCCTCTCTTCCTTCCTGCTGGCTAAAGTGTGGCCATGAAGGGGGGCCATCATCTTGGGCCATGTGGACAAGGGCAACGTCTTAGGGGTGGCAGAGCAACAAGATGGAAGGAGCCTGGGCCTTTGACGACTTTGCAGAGCAGAACCATCTCTGTCTTGTTCAGGCTGCAGGTATTCTGAGTCTCTTGTTTGCAGCTGAGACTATGTAACACAGATGATGACGAACTAGATAAAATCCAGGAAAAGCTCACCATATAATGAGGGGTCTGGGTCTTATGTCTTAAAAATCAACGTTTGAAGGCCTAAAAGCTGTTTTAGCCCAGAAAGAGAAGGTTGAATCGAAACATGGCAACTGTCCTCAAACACCTGAAAGGCTGTCCCCAGCAACAGAAAAGGGTGGCCCCCTCTGTGTAACTCTAAAATATTTGTTGAATTGGTTAATGAATGATTGAGATTTGATGTGTGGCTGTTTCAGTGGGGCATATGTTGGTTCCAAAAGAAAAATCCCTTTTAAACAATTATGATTAATAGAGAAGAAAGGGAAGAAAAGTCACGTTTGAGGACCTGCTGTATTCCAGGTAAGGTGTTAAGTGCTCAGCATCCTTCATACGATGTCACTGCATTCTGACCTGCCCTCCGGTGTGAATTTCCAAAGCACAAATTCATTTATGGTGTACACTTTAACCCAAAGTCCTTCTCAGTTTCTCCAAAGTTGACAAATGGCCAATAAGCACATGAAAAATACTCAACATCATTAATCTCTAGGGAAATGCAAACTGAAACCACAATGAGATACCACTCTACACTTACTAGGATGGTCATAATTTAAAAGGCAGACAATAACAAGTGCTGACAAGGATTTGGGGAGGTAGGAATGCTCAAGCATTGCTGGTGGGAATCTTAAAGGTGCAGCTGCCTGGAAAACAGCCTGGCAGTTCCTCAAAAGCTTAAACATGGTTACTATACAACCTGGTACTAGGTATATATATCCAAGAGAACTGAAACGTGTTCACACAAAAGTCTGTACACAAACATAGTAGCATAATCATAATGGCCAAAAAGTTAGAAACAATTAACATTAAACAAAAGTTAGAAACAACCTAACTGTCCATCAGCTGATGAATGTATAAAAGAACGTGGTCTGGGCTTCCCTGGTGGCGAAGTGGTTAAGAATCCGCCTGCAAATGCAGGGGACATGGGTTTAAACCCTGGTCCGGGAAGATCCCACGTGCCGCGGAGCAACTAAGTCTGTGCACCACAACTACTGAGCCTGCACTCTAGAGCCCGCGAGTCACAACTGCTGAGCCCACATGCCACAACTACTGAAGCCTGTGCACCTAGAGCCCATGCTCCACAACAAGAGAAGTCACGACAATGAGAAGCCTGCATGCTGCAACGAAGAGTGGCCCCTGCTCACCGCAACTAAAGAAAGCCCGCCTGCAGCAACGAAGCCCCAACACAGCCACAAATCAATAATAAAATAAAAATTAAAAAAAAAAAGAATGTGGTCTATCCATACAATGGAATAACAGTCGGCTATAATAGGGAATAAAGTACCAATATCCATTACAACATGGATATGCCTTGAAAACATTATGTGACAAAAACCAGACAGAACAGGACAAATATTGTCTGAGTCCATTGATATGAAATGTCCATAATAGGCAAATTCAGAGAGACAGAAAACAGACTGCTGGTTGCTAGGGGCTGCGGGGAGGAAGGGAATGGGGATTGATGATCAATGGGTGTATCAGCTTTCTTTTTGGGGTGATGAAAATATTGTAAAATTAAATAGTGATGACAGTTGCAGCATCCCTGTGAATATACTAAGAATGGCCTGCTTTAAAGGAGTAAACTGTGTGTCATGTGAGCTCTCTCTCAATAACGCTGTTTCTAAAAACTCCTTTGGCAGCTCTCTGTTGCCTTATGCTATATCCACATGCACCATTATTTACTTAATATTTTCCTTTAAAGCCACTCATTTTTTTTTTACTGAATATTTCTTTTAAAAAGAAAAGTGTTTATTACTCTCTTAAATGAAAGGCTAATATCACTTGAGAGAAATAAGGGAACTATTGACAAGCTCAATCTGTTCCGACTGGTCAGCGTCCATGCCACCCCTGTTACTAAATATTTTGAATTTAAGTAAATAAAACCCACGACTAACTTCTAAGGTGCGTTGTCTGAAGCCTGCTCTCAATTTGTTAAAGAAAAGAAAAAGGTGTTGAAGACAAATTAGCACCTACAAGAGAGTTTCTCTTTGGTGTGATCAGGCTAGAAAGGGACAGGAAAAAGGAATAATTTCCCCTTTATGTGATCTGATAATTTAATGTGGCCGCCATGATGTCTACCTGAAGGATATACCAACCATTTTGGAGACACTGACCTTGATGAGAAAGGCTAGCGTCCAGCCCTAAATACATTTAAACTCCTTGGGTGTTGTGACAGTGTCTCATTCATCCCTGGATCCCCCCTGTGCCTAGAATCCTTTAGAAAACACGCTTAGCACTAACATACTCTAGTTGCTGCTGTCAGTCCTCCCAGGGGTCTCCTATGGATTTGTGTTACTCTAGAGGCTGTGGGTTCAAATTAGTAGTTACCAAACTCTACTCAGTGTCTCGTAACAACACACAGTGGAAATGAGTCTGAAAAAGAATGTGTGTGTGTGTGTGTAACTGAGTTACTTTGCTGTACGCCTGAAACTAACACAACACTGTAAATTAACTACGCTTCGATTTAAAAACAGGTCTTGAAGAAAGATAAAGGCTGTGGTTTCTCTCAATCAGGGCTGAGTTTTCCATGAAGGAACTCTTTTCATGTAGAGGTGAGACATCATCTGTCAGAAATATGCAATGGACTCCTGGTACAGGAGCACCTGTGATCTTGGACAAGCCCAAAGACTCTTCCAAGACTAAGAAGAATGAATATACATGAAATCACCCACGTCTGCTTTCTGCGAGGAAAGAGCAGAAAGCAGCGGAAAGAGCACAGCCTCTGCAGGCAAGGAGCTGTGCTGAGTGCTGTTAGCTTAGCCATCTCCCCCAAACTCAGTTGTTCCATCTGTGAAATGGGGACACCATGCCTAGCTTTCAGGGCCATTTTAAGGATTAGCTATACAACTGAAAGGTGGAGAATTCAGGGGGAAAAAGGACAATAGAAAGGCTCTGAATTGTGGCCAAACCAGTTTTCAAGCATCGCCCTGGTCCTGAGGACAAGAAGGGAAAACAGAAAAAGCAGACCCAGGAGCCTAGTGTCCTCACTGTGTTTCTTCGAGATAGAGGTGAGCTAAGGTTTTGGCTCCATCTTCACTTCTCTTATCAACAAGTACTTCACCTCATCAGGCTGTCCAGAAGTGGAAATACTGCCCTGTCTTCCACCTCCAGCCGTGATGGGATAACTGGGACCCAAATAACCCTCCTCCGTAAACAACTATAATACTGGCAAAATATATGAAATAACTGTGCCCAGACTTCACGCAGCTGACTGTGCTGGACTGTGATCCCTGAGACACAGGGAACAAGGGAGTGCCCAGCTCTCTGCCTGAGATCCCTTCTGTTCACAGCAAAGGAAGGCAGAGTCCAAACAGAGCAAGGAGAGAGATTGGAGATTGGAGGAGCTGAACTGGCTGGAATCTGTGGGGAAGGGTCCTGGAGAGAACGGGCTGCAGAGGTCAGCAACAGGTCCCTTGAGTATCTGACTGAGGCTGTGAACGCAAAGGCCAGCCCTCCAGGACGATGGCAGTGAGCACCTGCTGGGGAAAGAACTACCCAGGAAATAAATGTACCGGGGAGCTGTGAGCTGAACAAATAGCAGAGCTCAGAGGTCTGGGAAGCATGCGTGTTCCAGCCATCCAGAGTGAAGAGGCCCCACTGAAGACATGGAGCTTTCAGGAGAGACCCCAGGGAGGCTGCACTTAGGAGTAGGGCTAATCCAGGCTGAAAGCAAAGGCTAGTCGAGATGCACACTAACTAATTTCTAAGGGATCGAGCTCATTCGCGAGTAACTGCCTGCTGAAAGGCCAGAGAATCCAGACACTCAGCAACACAGCATCCATCGTGCCCAACATACAATGAAACACGCACTACATACGAAAAAGCAGGAAAAGGTAGCCATAACCCAGAGGGTCATCAGTCAATAGAAACACATCCAGAAGTAAGACGGGATGGAATTAGCAGACAGGGACTTTAAAACACCTGTGATCAATATATTCCAGGATTTAAAGGGAAATAAGAGCACGAAGAAGGAACAAATAGGGAATCTCGATACAGAAATGAAAATATTACAAATAATAAATGCTGGAGAGGGTGTGGAGAAAAGGAACCCTCTTACACTGTTGGTGGGAATGAAAATTGGTGCAGCCCCTGTGGAAAACAGTAGGGAGGGTCCTTAACAAACTAAAAATAGTGTTGCCATATGATCCTGCAATCCCATTCCTGGGCGTATATCAGGAGAAAACTCTAATTCAAAAGCATACGTGCACCCCAGCGTTCACAGCGGCACTATTCACAATAGCCAAGACATGGAAACAACCTAAGCGTCCATCAAAAGATGAATGGATAAAGAAGATGTGCTACATATATACAACGGAATATTACTCAGCCATAAAAAGGAACAAAATAAAGCCATCTGCAGCCCCATGGATGGACCTAGAGATTATCATACTAAGTGAAATAAGTCAGACAGAGAAAGACAAATACCATATCACTTATACATGTAATCTAAACAAATGATATGAGCGAACTTATTTACAAAACAGAAGTAGACTCACAGACATAGAAAACAAACTATGGTTACCAGAGGAGATAGTGGGGGGGAGGAAGGGAGATAACTTAGGAGTTTGGGATTAACATATACACAAATATACATATACATATATATATGTCTATCTGAATCACTTTGCTGTATACCTGAGCCTAACACAACATTGTAAATTAACTATATTTCAATTTTAAAAATGGTTAGAAAAAAGAAATGAAAAAAATGTTTTTAAATTAGAAATTTTAGAAATGAAAACTACGATATCTGGGCTTCCCTGGTGGCTTCAAAAAAAAAAAAAAAAAAAAAGAAAGAAAGAAAACTACGATATCTAAAGTAGAGATTTTTCCCGAGATAGAATTAAAAAATGATCAGACATTGCGTGGAAAGAAAGATTAATGAACTTGAAAATAGAGCAATAGAAATTATCCAAACTGAAGCAGAGAAAGGAATAGAAGAAACCAGAGCCTTGGGGACCTGTGGGAGAAAAATCAAGGAGTCTAACTTGTGTCAGAGGAGAAGAAAGATTGGGGCAGGGTTTCGATTGTTACAGCAGTGCTTAGATGGAATGTATAGCTCTAAAAGGAGAAGTCTGTGAAACCAGTGATTCAGGTCTCTATCTTAAGACGTTAGAAAAAAGAAGCATAAATTAAACCCAGAGCTAGCAGAAGGAAGGAAGCGATAGAGAATGAGAATCAATGAAAGAGAAAACATAAAATAGAAACTGCAATTAAAAAAAAGAGACATGGGGAGGGGGAACTGTAATCTGGGACAAAGTGAGAGAGTGGCATGGACATATATACACTACCAAATGTAGAATAGATAGCTAGTGGGAAGCAGCTGCATAGCACAGGGAGATCAGCTCGGTGCTTTGTGACCACCTAGAGGGGTGGGTTAGGGAGGGTGGGAGGGAGATGCAAGAGGGAGGGGACATGGGGATATATGTATATGTATAGCTGATTCACTTTGTTATAAAGCAAAAACTAACATAACACCATAAAGCAATTATACTCCAGTAAAGATGTTAAAAAAAAAAAAAAGAGTCGAGGAGGTATCTGATTGCGGTTTTGATTTACATTTCCCTGATGATCAGTGACGTTGAGTATCTTTTCATAAGTTACAAGGATGTAATGTATAGTAGAGGGAATAGAGTCAACCATTTATAAATTTGGATGGAGTATAATCTATAAAAATATTGAATTACTATTTGAACCCCTGAAACTAATATTGTAGGTCAACTATACTTTTTTTTTAAAAAAAGCTGGAAAAAGAGTTGATTCTTGGAAAACAATGATATAACTGATATGCCACTAGGCTAGACTGATTAAGATATAAAAAGAATAAAATTAATTAATCAACATTAGAAAAAAAAGATGGACATTGCTACAATCTTAGAGATGTTAAAAGGACAGCAAGAGAATTTTATGAACAATTATTTCAATAAATTTGACAACTTAAATTAAAAAACCAATCAATTCCCTGAATGAAACAAATTACCGGAACTGACCAGGAATAGAAAATCTAAATAGCTCTATTAAACTATTCAAATTCGTAATTAAAATGCATCCCACAAAGAAAACTTCAGGCCCAGAGGGCTTCAGTGGTGAATGTTATCAAACATTTAAGGAATTTTGTCAAACCATATGAATGCTATAGAGACCCCTATCTCTCTAGACACACGGGCTTCAGTAGTTGTGGCACGTGGGCTCAGTAGTTGTGGCTCACAGGCTTAGTTGCTCGGCAGCATGTGGGATTTTCCCGGACCAGGGCTTGAACCCACGTCCCCTGCATTGGCAGGTGGATTCTTAACCACTGTGCCACCAGGGAAGCCCGGAAATGCAATTTTAAATCAATAAGATACCACTGCACATGCATCAGAATGGCTAAAATTGAAGATCATCAACCTCATGTTGGCAAGAATGTAGAGCCACTCAACTCCCACACACAGTGGAGGTGTGTAAAATGGTACAACCAGAATGAGCGTTTCTCATAGCATCAAACATAAACCTTCTCCATGATCCAGAAATTTCACTCATAAAATAAATGAAAATACAAATCCAAAAGAAGCCTTGTACAAGAATGGTCACAGCAACTTTCTTCATTGTAGCCAAAACCCAAGAATTGCCCAAATGCTCAACAACAGGTGAATAGATAAATGATGCTACATTCATACCGTGGAACACTGTTTAGCAAGAAAAGAGAATGGACTGCTGATAAAACTCACACCATGGAAGGACCCAAAAACAGGCTGCATGAAAAAGGCTGGACTCAAAAACAGGACACACTGTACGATTCTGTTACATGAAGTCCTAGAAGAGGCAAAACTAGTCCACAGCAAAAGAAATCGGAACAATGGTAGCCACTCAGCTGGGGGTTGACTGGGAAAGGACATGAACCATCTTCTTGGGGATGAAAACAGTCTATATCTTGGTAAGTGTGTGGGTTACACAGATGTGTGAATCTGTCATTGAATTGTATGCTTAAGATCTGTGCATTTTCCTGTAACTCAATCTTAAAAAGATTTAAAACTTAAAAACAAAAAACACTTCTGCCAGTCCTGAAGTTTCTAGTTCCCTTGAGCCAAAGTTCCAGTGCAGAGAAAGCCATATTGTAGATTTCTCGTTTCCATCACCATCATAGCAGCCCCCGTTTATTGAGCACTTACTATGTACCAGGCACTCTTCTAAGTGCGTTATGCAGATTAACTTCCCAATATTCACAAACGGTCTTCGTGATATTTATCATTTTCAGTTTATAGATGGGAAAGAAGACCTACACATTCCCACTGGCAGCCTCACCTGGGAGACCTTTACAGATTTCAGTTAACGATGGTGGCGGCACCACATCCTGGGGTGACCTGGCTTTGCCATTGGCAAGGTGATGTCACACTTTGTGTTTAATTAAATCAAGTTCATGGGTGAAGGTTGTAGTCCTAAGAAACAAAGCTAATCAAGACAAGACTGAAATACAGGTTTTCTGGAACACATGATGCACTGGTCCCCTGAGGAAAAGGACTATTTGGGAGGCTGAGGCTGGTGAGGAAGGGTACTTACTGCCCGGGGGCCCCGGGGGCCATGTACGAGTCATGCTAGGTCCTCCCATCCAATCTTTTACATCCTACATGCAACCCCACCCAGACCATGAGGGACAAACCCAACAGGGCAGGCTGTCATGGAGGGACTTCAGGAGAACCCCAAAGTCCCATGATGTCAATTTGTAAATTTACCATTTACCTTGGGAAACAGCCAAGTTATAAATGGAGCCCTTTATTTTTAAGCACACCAGTAACTGTGTCCATTGCTACATGTGGCCAAAAAGTAAGAAAAGTGCTTTAGGGTCCCTGCTTGCTTTCCAGGCATCTGTTGGACATTGAGGGAAAACTTGCCCCTCACTACCCCAAATACATTAAGAGAGCTCTGGTTGCCTGTAACATGCACTTGTGCAAATGAAAAAGACGTGTGTCTCCCCCTGGGCAGATGCAGCCCCACGCTCAAGCGCACACACTTGG
Organism: Neophocaena asiaeorientalis asiaeorientalis; assembly: GCF_003031525.2. Taxonomy (NCBI): domain Eukaryota; kingdom Metazoa; phylum Chordata; class Mammalia; order Artiodactyla; family Phocoenidae; genus Neophocaena; species Neophocaena asiaeorientalis. The sequence continues at coordinate 13,114,294 of NW_020173198.1, read as the reverse complement.
CAAGTGGGTAATGGGTTGGGTTTCATCTCCCATTTGCCCCACCACGGGACATCCTGGGGTTATGTACGACCTGCCCAGTTACACCCAGCAGCCCTTAACAGAGGTCTAGGATATTTCCATCCAAGGGTAGGTAGAAAAAGGGATCAGAACCCCAAACGGTTGCTGTCTCTTACCCACACAGCTTACCTACGCTAAGTGAACCTCTTTGTAACCACACCTCAAACAAGAGCCCTGCTTAGACAGTGAAGAATCCACCTTTGGCTGATGGCAAAGGGCTGGCTGCTGTGTGGATAATTATGAGTGTTACTGGTCAGTCTCCTGATACCACAAAACTTTCTCCCTTCACAATGAGAAGAATCAAGGCAAAACCAAGCCTACAGAGACAGGCTGGCTGGTGTTTTATTGGGTTCCCAGATCCTGGATTCCTTTGCTCGGGGAACGTCTGTCTTCTTCTCATTCTCACCCAACAGATCCCAACTTGATCCTGTTCATCTTACCTGGTTTAAGTAAAAGTCACTGGTTTTTGTTTTGTTTTTTAATTAATTTAAAAACCACTCTGTAAGGTGAGAAATGAGACCCAAAGAGTAAAGGTGTGTCCGCAGTCACACAGCTGATAGAGTCACAGCCAAATTTAGGCTCAGGGCTAAACTCCAAATTCAGTGGTCTTCCCATGTGTCCATCTCACTTGGGGTCAAGACCAGGAAGGCACCCCCAAATATCAATATTAATGACACTTAAGAAAACGGTGTTGATGCCTCTAAACCCAAAATATGCATCAAGTGAATCCAAATTAAAACCATAATGATCCATCATTCTACACATGCCAGGTTGGCAAAAATTAAAGTCTAATAAGTTGTGGCAGGCGGAAAAATGGCCCCAGAGACGTCCATGTCCCAATCCCTGGAATATACGAGTATGTTCTGTTACGTGGCAAGGGCGAGTTAAAGGTGCAGATGGAAAGAAGGATGCTTGTCAGTTGATCTGAGATGGGGAGATTATCCGGGTGGGCCCAGCATCGTCACAGGGTCCTTCAGAATGGAAGAGAGAGACAGAAAAGGGCAGAGAGATGTGATGTGAGAGGATTCTACCTGCTGTCACTGGCATTGAAGGAGGCGGGAGGGGCCACAAGCCAAGGAGTGCAGGTGGCCTCTAGAAGCAGGAAAGGGCAAGGAAACGCATCTCCCAGAGAGCCAGAAGGAATGAGGCCTTGCTGACACCTTGATTTTTAGCCCAGTAAGACCCATTTCAGACTCCTGACCTACAGAACTGTAAGATGATAACTTTGTGTTGTTAAGCCACTAACTTAGTAATAATTTGTTACAGCAGCAACGGGACGCCAAACACCCAGCATCTTTCCCGGCACATAGTAGATGCTGGGTGCTATGGGAACATAAGGTCACCAAACCCAGTCTTGGGGGAGAAGAAAGGGGTAGAATCAAGGGGAATTTCTAGAGGAGGCAATGTCTGAGCTAAAGCTTGAGGTTCAAGCCACAGAAGGAAGGGGCTGTGGTTTTCACAGAGATCTCTGTGGAAAGGCGAGCTAGGAGGAGGTGCCCAGGGCATTACAAGCCGTTGGTTCTCTGCACGGGAGGATGGAGCGGACACTGAACATGGATGTGGATGGTGGGCACGTTCAGGGTCATGGACTTTATTCCCAATGCAGTGGGGAGCCTGCAGGGGATTTTAGTTGGGTCGTGCTTGGCCTCATCAAATTTGCCTTTTACACAGCCCACCCTAGCTGTGTAGAGTAGATGGGAAAGTGGGACTGGAGGCAGGCCGACCACACGAAAGGCCACTACAGCATCCAAGCAGACGGCGACAAAGGCCCGGACCAGGTGCTGGTCCAGATTCATGCGTTCATGGCGGCGGCTCACCTGGACCTGGGAGGGGTGGAGGAGCTATGTGGAAGTTTTGTTTGAGGTTCTTGGAACGCCCCTTCCACATCCTTTCCACCACAGCCTACCTTGAGTCTCCAAAAGCCGCCCTGTGCTCCCTGAAGCCACCGCAAGCTCCTTCCCTGTCCCCAGAGAAACGTTTGACGCGGAACATGGGTTGTCATTTACCATCTGCTGAGAGAGGCCCCAGCGGAGGACGAGCATGTTAATTAGGAGGGGGGTAGAGGAGAGTGAACGAAAATGACCGCCATCTGCTCTGGTGCTTCGGGGGAAGGGGCAGGACTAGGACGGGGAGACGGAATTGGTGACCCCAATTTAGTTAAAAGTACAGCGGTCTCGAGGTCTGAGCTAGAGGGACCCAGATGTCCTTGGCAGTGCCCTTAGCAGACAGACAGAGTTTCCCACCTAGAAAGTGGCTCTGGGCCTTCTCAAACAGAGCAGGGTAACCGGGTAGGGTCTGTCCACACAGTGAGGTCGGGGGGCGGGGGGGGGGTAGTCCATGGAAGGGCACCTGGACAGGAACCACAACCAGGTAAATGTATGGTGGTGGGATGATGAGTCTGTTGGCGACAGAAGATGCTATGTACAGGGAAGAGGAGGAAGGAAGGGTGGGAAGCTGGCTCCAGGACAAACAGATTCAGGGTCATTCTAAGAAGGATGGACACCATTTTCCAGGCAAAGTTGGGAAAAGGGTAAGAGATTATTTTATCCTAAATACAGTGTGAGTTAAGAATTTAAAAAAAAAATAACTCATTTAGTCTTTACGACAATCATACGGAGGGAAGGGATGAGTTCTATTATTATGACCATTTGATAGATGGGCAAACTGAGGCCCAGACAGATTAAAATGTCAAAGCTAGTCAGTGCACAAGACTGAAGTTCTGGTCTGCGGCTCGCACGTACTTTATCTGCAAAGTGGACCGTAAGCTTCCTGAGAGCAGGGCATGTGTGTTGATCCTGTGACCCCCTCTCCAAACACTGGGCCCATAGCAATTATCTTTACTGGCTGACTTGGCCCATCGAATGAACCTTTGCTAGCTCTGATTACACAAGCTGATAACAGTGTAAATCCCAGCTCAGGAAGAGTTTGTTGCTCTAAGCCAGGGGTTGGCAAACATTTTACTTAAAGGGCGAGTTAGTATTTTAGGCATTGCAGGATGTTAAACCTTCATTTCAACTACTCAACTTGGATGCCTGGGCATGGCCATGTTCAAATAAAAGTCTATAAAATGGGAGGACTGGCTGGATTTGGCCCACAGGCCCACACACTATAAGCGATTTACTAAAAAGCCAGCTGTGGGGATGGGGGCAGATATTAGATCTCAAATAATGAGGCTCGTGTTCTTTCTTCGTCCCTTCTGTAAGAAAATGAGCAAAATCTGCACTGAAGACAGGAGAACAATGACATTTACCCATAATTTGGTGTCTACTGCCTGTCTGGTGCCTTATAGGCATTTGTTGTAATCCTCAAAATCATTCTGAGGAAGAAGGGTTTAGCTCCATTTTCCAGATAAATGAAGATGCTCGGAAAAGTTAAGGAAGTTGCCAAAGATCATACAGCCAGGAAGGGGTAGAGTCAGGATTCCAACACAAAAGCCTCCTCTCTTCCCACTATACCCTGCTGGCTCTCATCCGGTCCTGGCCTCAGTCCCCCTACATATGGAGTGGCTTCGTGATAGCCACTGATGACCCTGAAAGGTCACTGCTGGGCGTTCAGGGCACAGCAGACACAAAAGCTACAGGAGGCGAAAAAATAAGAACCACAGTGCTTTCGTGTCTGCTGTGCCCTGAACGCCCAGCAGGCTGTGTGCTGACCACTTCAACCCAGATAAGAACTTGATGCAAGCATAAAATCAAAGAGGTCGTAATGAGGTCATAAGAAACCTCTAGAGATCTGGGGAAATTTCGGAGGGTACTTTTTTTGTTTTTTGTTTTTTTAGTATTTATTTATGTATTTGGCTGTGCCGGGTCTTCAGTTGCGGTGCATAGGTGCTTTAGTTGCAGTGTGCGGGCTCTTAGTTGCAGCGTGCAGGATCTAGTTCCCTGACCAGGGCTTAAACCCAGGCCCCCTGCATTGGGAGTACAGAGTCTTAACTGCTGGACCACCAGGGAAGTCCCTTGGAGGGTGCTTTGAATTTCCCCAAATCCATGGAATAGGGGGTTTAAATCAGTCTTACCTAGATCTTAAGGGGCTAGGAGACTCCCCAGCTGACTTTGGGGCTTCATACCAAAATATGTATAAAATTAATGAAGGGGGCTGTTCTGGTTGAAATAGGAGATGACAGACTCGGGAAGCTGTTTGCCGCATTTCCCCCTTCTCCCCTGCACAGACCAGGAGATGACCATCACTTGTTAGCCAGAAAACACTTGGGTTTTTCTGCTGTTGAACTCGCGGACTGTGAGATGGATTCTTGCTCATTTCCTTTCCACACCCTGCACCACCCCATTGGTTCACAAGCAACCTTCCAACGGCCACAGGGTCTGGGGTAAGCTATCCAAGAAGAGACTTAAAAAAAAATAGTGCCTTCATGAAAAGACGCTCACCATCACTAATCGTTAGAGAAATGCAAATCAAAAGCACAATGAGGTACCACTTCACACCAGTCAGAATGGCCAGCATCAAAGTCTACAAATAAGAAATGCTGGAGAGGGTGTGGAGAAAAGGGAACCCTCTCACACTGTTGGTGGGAATGTAAATTGGTGCAGCCACTATGGAGAACAGTATGGAGGTTCCTCAGAAAACTAAAAATAGAGTTACCATATGATCCAGCAATCCCACTCCTGGGCATATAACCAGACAAATCTATAATTCAAAAAGATACATGCACATCTATGTTCACAGCAGCACTATTCACAATAGCTAAGACATGGAAGCAACCTACATGTCCATCGACAGATGAATGGATAAAGAAGATGTGGTGTGTATGCACATACACACACACACACACACACACACACACACAGGAATATTACTCAGCCATTAAAAATAATGAAATAATGCCATTTACAGCAACATGGATGGACCTAGAGATTGTCATACTGAGTGAAGTAAGTCAGAAAGACAAATACCATATGATATCACTTATATGTGAATTCTAAAATATGACATTGGGAATTCCCTGGCGGTCCAATGGTTAGGACTTAGTGCTTTCACTGTCGGGGCCTGGGTTCAATCCTAAGGTCCCACAAACCACAAGGCATGGCCAAAAAAAAAAGTGACATAAATGAACATATCTACGAAACAGAAACAGACTCACAGACATAGAAAACAGATCTGTGGTTGCCAAGAGGGAGGGGGTCAGGGGAAGGAAGGATTGGGAACTTGGGATTAGCAGATGCTAACTCTTATATATAGGAAGGATAAACAACAAGGTCCTAGCGTTTAGCACAGGGAACTATATTCAGTATCCTGTCATAAACCATAATGGAAAAGAATATCTATATCTATCTACATATATATATATCTGAGTCACTTGGCTGTACAACAGAACTTAACACAGTATTATAAATCAACTATACTTCAACAAAATTTTTTCTTAAATGGTGCCTCAGGATGAAAGCCGCAGTCATGCGTCCTTGCTTTTCTTTTCGGGTGCACGTGCTAGCTTTTGACAACGTTGTGCAACGTCAGTCTGTCATCTGAAACCAGCAAGAACCCCGATTCTGAAATGTAATGAGTGCTTAACTGCATGCACTAATCTCTTGATATGTGAGCCCCCGATTTCTCATAGACACAGTTCATATTTCACGGCCAGCCAACTTTGTTTACCTCAGGGCAAAAAAACTATAGATGACCATGGTGTTAGTTTAGCAACGTCTATGTTATCTAAGAAAACAAGAGTAACTTTACACATCTATGTGGAGATGACTCAACAGGAAATACTCAACGAAGAGGAAGGAAAGAGCTGGCAAAAGAGGTAAAGGGTCTAATGGAAGCAACCTAAGTGTGAGGCGGTATGGGGATATATGTATATGTATAGCTGATTCACTTTGTTATAAAGCAGAAACTAACACACCATTGTAAAGCAATTATGCTCCAATAAAGATGTTAAAAAAAAAAAGAGGTAAAGGGTCTACATGTGATTTGTCTATTTCCATCCTAAAAGATTATGGAACACTAAGGATGATAGCTATGATAATAATACCAACTAGAAAAAGCCAAAATGTATTGAGCGCTTTCAGTGTGCTAGGGATTGTGATTTATGAGGTGTCTGCTGGGGACACCATAACAAAGTACCTCAGGCAGGGTGGCTTAAACAACAGAAATTTGTTCTCTCACAGTTCTGGAGGCTGGAAGTCCAAGGTCAAGGTGTCTGCAGGGTTGGTTTCTTCTGAGGCCTCTCTTCTTGCCTTGTAGACAGCCTCCTTCTCCCCATGTCCTCGTGTGGCCCTTCCTTTGTGTGCACACAGTTTTGGTGTCTCTTCCTCTTCTATTGGATGAGAGCTCCACCCTCACGACCTCATTTAACCTTAATTGCCTCCTTAAATGTCCCATCTCCATATATTCTTTTTTTTTCTCTTTTTTTGGCCATGCCATGCAACCTGTGGGATCTCAGCTGCCTGACCAGGGATGGAACCCACGCCCCTGCAGTGGAAGCACTACCACTGGACCACCAGGGAAGTCCCTCCAAATACAGTCACATTGGCAGTTAGGGCTTCCATATATGAATGGGGGGTGGAGGTGGGGAGAGACACAACTCAACCCATAACACATGGATTACCTTAATGCTCACCACTATCCCACAGGTAGGTACTATTACTGTCCATTTGACATTTCACAGCTATAGTAACTGAGCCTTTATGTACACAGTGGGCAATCTGAGATTTAAACTACACACTATGAGTCTACAGCCTATACTCCTGACCACTGGGCGGTCCTGCCTTTCACAGGCCCTAGCGTGCACCTCCTATCTGTCAAGAATACTTTTAGGAAGGTACCTGGGCAATTCAATGATCAGCTAATTTGAGGACCAGGAGTTAAGAAACGCAGGCTCTGCCTTCACCAGTGGGTTGTGACGTGAGTAGCTACAGAACAGCCTTAGGTCACGTCATCTGCACATATGGGGTACTGATCCCTCCAATGCATGACTGTGGCAATCAAATCAGATGGGGTGTATCAGAGCACTCAATCAGAAGAGATATGCAAAGGATTCCATTGTTATTCTCAGTCTTCGTGTAAGAGTTCTTAGTAATGAAAAAGACCTTAAGAAATCATTTGTGTCTAAATAGAGCCGTGCCCAAAGAGTCCCTTTTTATAGAAGAGATGAAGAAGTTGAACCAATGACTCAACAGCATTGGAGGTAACGAGCAGAACTGACCCATCAGACAATTCATTTGCCCCACAAAGCAGAAGAAAGGCCAGAAAGCAAAGGAGAAGATAATGATTAGGGAGGAGGAAAAAAAGAAGAGTGACCTTTAAAACTGTTGGTTTTCCCAAGAAATTAAAACAGAAAGAATAAACAAAGACATAGTTGAGGAAACTATTTGGCCCTGAAGAACATTCTTAAGGTTTTTATTATGAGGAAATAAATTCTGAAAATATCCAGGAAGATAAAGGTTAACCCACAATAGGCCAGAAATTTTTCTGAAAAAAAAATCAGAATACAATAGAAAGAAATCTAAAGGATTTTGAGAGGAAAAGCCATGATGTAGCAATTTAATGCCCAACCAAGCTGTTGTTTGTTCTTAAAGCTGAGAAAAAGACATTATCAGAAGAATAAAAAGGCAACATTAAAGAAAAAGTGGATAATAATTGGTGGTGACTAAGCCATCCATATATTAAAACAATATAAAGCTGCAATAAATAAAGCAGTGTCATATACTAGTTTAAGAATTAATCCTCCCATCAATGGAACTGAATCAATAACCTTAAAATGGATCCCAGTATAATTCTGTAAAAGTTAGAGACAATGCAAAGATTCATGCTATCTTTCTGCTACATTTCAAAACTGTACTGGAAGTTGTAGTCTATGTAAGAGGAATAAGAACTTTTAACATAGGAAGGGAGATACAAAGCTAATTATTTACAAAAGATATAATAGAAAATATTCCCTAGAAAATTCTAAGGGAACAAATAGACAAACCCTTTATAAGTAAGAGAGCAAACTGGTCAGATATTAGACAAACATAAAAACAAATAGAAGATTAAAAAAATGGAAAGCTAAAATCTAAAAAACAAAGAAGATGCAATAGGAAATTTTTAAAAAATTGAATAATAACAAAACTTTAAACTTTAAGAAATAAGATCTTTATTGAGACAATGCTAGATCTTTACTGAAAAAGAGAATTCTAAGTGGGGTGATATACCGTGTTCATGAATAGGAAGACACATAAAAATGTTAGTCAATTCTTCCCAAATTATTTTACAATTGTAATGCATTCCCAAAGTCCCAATAAGACTTTTCATAGAATTTGACAAGCTTATTCTGAAATTCAAAAGAACAGCCAAGAGAATTTGGGGGAGAAAAGACCAAAGAGAACATTCTCCTACCAGATATCAAAAATATATGTATTATAAAGCTATGTGATACAAGCTACTGTGATACACAAACCAATGAAGAGAATACAAACCCAAGTAGAAATGAAGGTTTAATATGTTAAAAGGAGGTATTTCTCATGAGCAGAGAAAGACGCTTCAATAATCTGTGTTGAGACAATTGGCTGGGCATTTAGAAAAAATATAAGCTGGATCCCTATCTCATACGACACATGAAAATAAATTTTAGTAAAAACCAAAGCTATTAAAATATTACAGTAAAATATGAGCAAATGTTTGACTTTGGGGTTTTAAAGGCCTGTAGAGATAAGATGTTTTAAAAGCCATAAAAAAACCAATAAATTTGACCATACTAAAATGTTAAGGTTATGCGTAACAAAATATAAACAAAGTGAAAAGGCAAGCAACACTGAAGATATCTGTAACAATAATTATTACCTAGAGAATATACATACATATATATATAAATATAATTTGGAGGGGAGAAAGCCCTTTTACACTGGTTCAAATTAATCAAAAGGGAAAATCTGAGCAGTGGTTATGAATGGCCAATTTGCAGAAGATGATCATATGAAATGATCATATGAAAAGACATCCAACCTCATTAGCAATCAGAGAAATAAAAATTCAAACAATGAGATAACCTATTAAGTTGCCCAAAACTTAAATATGATGATTACTTTCATACATTGCTGGTGGTAAATTGCTATAACCCTTTGAGAATATTTTGGCAGTAAAATAAGTGCATACCCTAGGTAGGTTTAACTACCTCCCCCTGGAAAAGCATTTGCCCACGTTAACAAGAAAGCCTTAACAAGGGTGTCCATCACATCGTGTGTAACAGCAAAATCAGAAGACCATCCAAATGCCCAGCACTGGGTGAATGACTAGACAGACTGATGTATCTGTACCATAATACACTGTGCAGCAGTTAGAAAGAAAGGAGTCTAAGTATATTGATATCAGTTTGAGATATAAATGGTGAACAAAGCAAGTTGAAGAACAATACATACGTCATATATGCCTACCGTTGACACCAAACAAGAAGAGAGCCTAAGGGTATGGATATTAACGCGTAGGACACGGTCTGGAAAGGCACACTCTAAACCAATGACAGAGATCACACCAGAGGAGGGAAAGGAGGGGAGACCTTGGATCATGGCTAGTGGTCCGAGATGACTTTAGTCTTTTAAGCCACCCTTTAAAACATCCAGGTTGTGATGAATGTAATTCTCTGAAAGGACTGAGAATACCTCACAAGTGGTCAATACGTTTAAAGTCTTGAAAAGGATCTTGAGAAATAGCTGCTTGAATCCTAAGAAAACAGGCAATGGATGTGAGTGTGGGACCAGGCTCAGGTGTGTGAGGGCGGGTCTACTTAACGCGAGGAAACAAATTTTAGGAGGAAGATGTTCTGCTTAAGTTCCTGGAGAATCAACCCAATGACCTAAGAAAGTAGTATTTCTTCTGGTCCCCAGTGACCCGGCACAAATCCGGTTACAAAAATCAGAATTCCCGTATTCAAGCGCCAACTCCATCACTTCTAAACTGGCAATCTTTGGGCAAGTCTATGATTTCTATATGCATAGAATGGGATAACGTGGCATGCCCCATCTACCTTCCTGGGTTATTTTGAATCTCACATGAGATAATACAAGCAAAAGTGTTACGGAAGGTGATAAAACTATAAAGACATAAAATATGACCCCCCCAAAAAACCCCCCAAATACAACAAGATAAAGTATGCACATACTGAGTAATTAAAAATATTTTAAAATAGCTGTTTTTCCTTCAGAATTTCTCATCAGTTCAATATCTCACACCATATTCTTCTAAAAAGGCCCGGATGAAATAATCAAATAGTAAAAATGAAACCATAAAAAAACCCCAACAATATGGTTTTTGAACACACAGGAGATATTTGACCACGCGAGAACTTTAAACTCCTTTACATCAAATTATATAAGCAAAAAATAAACGGCAGACAACAAACTTTGAAAGCAATAGATACCACATTTACAATCGCTCACGATCCAGTGAAAAACACAAATTCTCTAATAGCAAAGTGGACATAAACAATTTCCAGAATTATAAGCTTATAAACACAAGAGAACATCTCACCTCAGGAAAGAAAAATTGAAAACAAATGAGATACTATTTTTTGGCTACGAAACTGTTCAAAATTTAAAATACCATTAATACTTAATGTTGCCAAAAATAAAGTCAGATGGACCTTCTACAGAAGTGCCGTCCAAGGAAATATATGTAAACCATATACATAATTTAATACTTTCCAGGATCCAGGTTAAAAATAAAAATAGGTGAAATTAATTTTAATAATATATTTAACCCAATATATTGAAAATGTTATTTTAACTTGCTATAATATTAACGAGATATCTACATTCTTTTTTGGAGGGGTACTAATTCTTTGATAGTATGAATTTTATACTTTCAGCATCTTAATCCAGATGTTAATTATTATTGGAAATATATTTTAAATTTTGTAACATTTTCGATTGAAAACGGAGATTCACGTACCCAAGTTGCTCCAAACACACTTAAAAATTTTTTCCAGTAACTGAATGGAGTATCAGGTTTTTAAATTTATTCTAAATTAAAATTAAACCTCAGTTTCTCAGTCCCACTAGCCTGAAAGCCACATGTGCTGCTTTCTGACCAATATTCATGAATATTTTGAGACCTACCCTCCTCCTCGATGGATGGGTCCATCCAGACATTGTCTTCCATTCCTGCTGTGACTCTTCCCATGAGGCCCACAGCCCAGGCCATCACCGGCACACCTTGAGTTCTCAGGTTCTAAATGGTAAAGAACAATGCGAATTAAGAATAAGAATAATAATAAAGCACAATGGGTTCTACCTGTTGAGCAGACCATGGTGTCAAACGCTTTCCATTCTTTATCAATAACCCATACCCCTCCCATTAACAGACAGGAAACTGAGGCTTAGAAAAGGAACGTGTTAGGGTCAGGCTATCAGTAAGTGGCAGAGCCACTCACTGCTGGAACCAGAGCTGATTGTCCCTAGCCCCTGCCCTCCCCTTCCCCACGTTGTTCTGTTTGCGTGTTAAGGCTCCCTCCCCCACCCTGATGAAGTCACCCACAGGGGCCCCCAACCCTCCTTGGGGGATCCGGGGCATTGGGATCCCATCCACGGCATTGCTTCTTCTGAGTGTCATTAGGCCAAGTTGAAGGAGCCACCATGTGAGATCCTTACAGGGTGGCAGGCCCTTTGCAATAGGAACCACCACTTCTCCCACTTTACAGAGAACAACCGACTTGCCTAAGAGCAAAAAGCTAGGAAGTGGGGTGGGGGTGGACTGAGATTTCATCGTCGAATCTGTGTTCCATGTGACTGGTGATGCAGGGTGTTTCCCCCCTGCCTCAGTCTCCACCTCTGAGTTTATATAACCCGCTCTGGGGATCTGTGGTCATAACTATCATAACCCATCACGTGTCAGGCAAAGGTATTCTTAATTATTGCTGTGTGTCTACATACGAGGAACCGTTTCAAAGGTGTGTCGGGGTGCATCACTGAGCACCTACTGTGCCCTTCCCCTGCACTAAGCACACACATGCATTTTCACACCTAAGTCTCGTTAACAGCCCTGTAGGCTGGGTGCCAACCACTCCATTTCACAGATTAGAAAACTAAGGCTACAAACACTGGGGTGCATCTAAGATCACAAAGCAAGTGTGCAAATTGCAGAGTCAGGGTACAAAGCCCCATCCTGAAGCATGAGTTCACCTTTAAGGCTCGTTCCTTCAGGCAAACATCACTTTTTGGCACCTACTATGGGTCTGGCTCTGACTAGGCAGGCAGGATACTGGAATAGGACAGATATGATCCCCAGTCGCAGGAGCTCAGTCCCTAACAGGTGGTTGTGCTGACAACATGTACCGACACCAGGTCTCCGTGTGCTGCCTCCCTCACCTGCCAGGCCCTGGCTCCACTGTAGCTGGGTGGGTGGGACCCTGTGATTGGGTCCAGCCTACAAGCTCTAAGTGGCAGTGAGGGGAGGCTGTCAGCTCCAGGTTGACCCACTTAGGAGTTGAGGTAGGACCCTCAGCTCTCCTCACAGGCCGAGTACTGAGCAGGTGGAGCCAGCCTGGAGCCTGAGTCACCACGTGGAGCACAGCTGAGTGTCTTCACATGAGAGCAAGGCCTCGGTGTGTGAAGCCAGTAAGATGAAGGGCTTGCTTGTTACAGCAGCAGAGCTTAACACATCTGGATAAGCACAGCGAAACAGACATTCAAATAGTTCACAAATAATTATAACTTACATAAGAAGGGCACAAGGAGAGATTTTTAACAAGGAGACTGATTTGGTCTTGCAGGGAAGACAAGGATTTGGAATGGGAGGATGGAGCTGAGACTTGCAGGCAATAATGATGGCAGGTGACAGTCACTGAACATATGTGCCAGGCACTGTGCTGAGTCCTTCACAAACATCCAAGCAAAAGCCATTCCCGGGAAGAGTCTAAAGCCTGGGGGCCTTGCAAGTCAGCCCCCCGAGTGTGGGTTCTCTCCCCTTTATCTGTCAGGTACTGAGCAGCTATTATGTGCCAGGGAAAGCAAAGCCTCTGCTTTCACATCTCTCACACCCTGGAAGGTGTGAAGGGGGAAAACAAGGATGACACGTCAGGAGGTAATAAGTGCTACGAGGGACGAGAGCAAGGTAGGGGGCCCATAGTGACCCAGGCTAGTTGAGACGGAACATACAGGAAAGCCTCTCTGCAGAGGTGACAATGGAGCTGAGGGTTGGAGGGGAACCGTGAGCCCTGGGCACGGGCATCTGGAGAAGGACATCCTCAAGGGAACTGTAGGTGCAAACTGTAGGTGCCTGGTGGGTTTGAGTACCAGCAAGGGGGCGATGGCGGCTGGAAGAGTGAAGCGGGGGAACATGACGTCAGACACAGGGCTCTGGATGCAGCTGCAAGTGATACAGGAAGCTCTGGAGGGTTCTGAGCCGACGAGGAATATTATGTACTTCATGCCTCAGGAGGACCCCTCTAGGCGCAGTGGTTCTCAACCAGGGGACATTTGACCATTTCTGGAGACTTGTCACAAACAAGGGGTTGCTACCAGACTCTAGTGGGTCAAGGCAGGGATGCTAAATGTCCCCAGTGCACAGGACACCCCGCCCCCCCAGCAAAGGATGATCCAGCCTCACATGTCAATAGAGTCAAGGTTGAGAAATCCTACTGTCAGGGCTTGATAGCAAAGAGACCGTCGTGGGGGAAGTGGATGCCAGGAACCCATTTAGGCTACTGAATAGTCCAGACAAGAAGCAGTGGTGATGGATGGACCTAGAGACTATCATACTAAATGAAGTCAGACAGAGAAAGACAGATACCATATGATATCATTTATATGTGGAATCTAAGAAAAACGATAAAAGTAAACTTATTTACGGAACAGAAACAGACTCACAGACATAGAAAACAAACTTATGGTTACCAAAGGGGAAAGTGGAGTGGGGTGTGGGGGAGGGAGATTAGATTGGGATTAACACATGCACCCTACTGTATGTGAAACAGGCAACCAACCAGGACCTGCTGTAGAGCACAGGGAACTCTGCTCAGTATCTCATAATAACGGAAAAGAATCTGAAAAATATACACGACTTAGTCACTTTGCTGTACACTTGAAACTAACACAACATTGTAAATTAACTATATCTCAATAATGATAATAAAAAAAGAAACAGTGGTGGTTTGGACCAGGGTGGCCGGAAGTTATCAGACTGGGAATGCACTTTGAAGGAACAGCTCTGGACGCTACTCAGAGTTTACTGAAGCCATGGCACTAAAATATGGGAGAAAGGGGGGATTCCAGGGCAATGTCAATGTCTACAACCAGAGCAAGGAGAGAAGAGAGGCACTTACATGCCAACAGCGTAGCTGAGGACCTCCTATGAACCGGACACCGTTAGGTGCCAAGGACACGGGAAGAAGAAAACAAAATCACTGCCCTCCTTGGCACTTACACTTGAAGGGGGAAGGAAACTGACAGATAAGCCAACAGATTAGTAAGTCATTTCGGATCACAAGAAGCCCCCTGAAGAAAATAAAAAAGGTTGATGCGATAGAGAGGGGGTTACTTGGTACAGGGTAGTCGGGAGTTCTCTGAAAAGCTGACATCTGAAGGACTAAAGGTCTGGGGTGAAGGCACACCAGGCAGAGGGCACTGGAGGCAGAATGTGCATGGCATGTTTGCACAGGGCATGTTTACAGAACTGCAGGCAGACCAGTGCTGCTGGAGCGACAGGGCGCTGGACAGGCAGGTTGGGGCGCAAACTCGGAAGGTCCTCTGGCCACACAAGAGTTCAGATTTCACGTCCAGGGTAGTTGGCTGCCATTCGTGGTTTTAGGCAAAGAACAGTATCAGCTGATCTTTGGACATCTTCCAAGGATGTCTCTTGGCTGCCACGGGGGAAGGGACCGTGGGGGCATCAGGGAAAGCGGGGAGACCCCCAGGGAGGCTGTGCAGGTATCAGGAGAGGGGATTCCCTCTCAGGACCTGGGAGTCAGATGGGCTTGCATGATATAAAGAAGAAAATGCCACCAGCCAGGCTGGGGCCTCCTCCGCGCCCTTGCTGGGGTCACGTGGGTGTGTTCAGGCAGTGACCAGGCCCCGCTACAAGGCGTCTCGCTCCAGGCGGGCTCACTGGGAGCAGTGGCTCAGAAGCCCATGGCCTGGGGGTCGGCCCTGCCCTGTCCACCAGACCCCGGTCAGTTCTGTGAGTTGCAACAGCCATGGTGCAGTGGTGGGGTATCCCCAGAGCTGTGATCAGGCAGGCTCAGATTAGGGTCCTGATCCCGCCAGCCACACGCTCTAGCTCCCTCCCCTGTAATAATGGAAATAGGACCTGCCTCAGGGAGCCCAGCGTCTACAAAGTACTCAGCCCAGAGCAAGTACCCAGGAAATCACAGCAATGATCATCTGTGTGGGTGCTGAGATTCGGCCTTATGATTTATGTGTGCTGCCCACCCTCTTTCAGTTAAGAAACATGAGACCGGCAGAAGAAGGGGGCAGACGGGAAGGATAGACGATGGGTCTGTGTCCCTAGAGCTAGGATGCCTGGGTTGGGACCTGACTGAGGGCTCTTACGCAACTCATTTGAAATTGATGAACCTCAGTTTTCTCATCTGCAAAGTGGGAATAACGCGGCAACTACAGTCATACCTCATCTTACTGCACTTCATAGATATTACGTTTGCTGAGACAAATTGAAGATTAGTGGCAGCTCTGCATTTAGCAAGTCTATCGGTGCCATGTTTAGCAACATCATTTGATCACTTCGTGTCTGTGTCAGTTTGGTAATTCTCGCAATATTTCAAACTTTCATTGTTATTATTATCATTGTTATTTCATTATTATTGCTTGCCATGGTGACACGTGGTCAGCGATCTTTGATGTTACTATTGCAAAAAGACTACAGCTTACCGAAGGCTCAGGTGATAGTTAGCATTCGGTAACAAATAAAGTCCTTTTAAATTAAGGTATGCACACTGTCTTTTCAGACACACTGCTGCACACTTACTAGACTACAGTATAGGGTAAACATAACTTTTATATGTGCTGGGAAACCACAAAATTCATGTGACTCGCTTTATTATGACATTTGCTTTATTGCAGTGGTCTGGAACCAAACCCGCAATATCTGAGGTCTGCCTGTACTTCCAGGGTTGATGAGAGCCCTTCGTGAGGGGAAGCACAAAAGATGCTTAGCACTGCACCTGGCCATTAATAAAAAAATTATGAGGATGAAAGGCAATGATACTCTGTAAACTGTAGAGTCCTAATCCACATATTGGAATAGACTGGAATATGCTATTTCCATTTCCAGAAATACTGTTCTTATTTTTCTTATTCTGGACACTAAGACAGTACTCTAAGGGCAAGCCCCAAACTGACAGCATCAGCATCACCTGGGAGGCAGCGCCGGCTTCATAGACGTGCTTATGCAGTCATCCAGGCCCTACGCTCCGAAGGGCCCCCTGCTTGGTTTCATGTCCTGCTGTCACCATCTTGAGACTCTTAAACAAGGCACCATGTAAACTATGTAGCTGGGCCTTCCTGGAAGCTAGAGACGCAAACTCTCGGTTCCCACTCCAGACCTACTGAATCAAACCCTGGGCAGGGGCCCCGCCAGCTGTGTTTAATAAGCGTCATGTGCTTCACCATCTGTGGTAAGCAAGCAACAAGGCATCTTCCCGACCGCCTACGTAAGCCACGCAGAATTTCTCCACTGGGGCAAAACCACGGGCCAACTGGTGGGTTGAAGGGTCCTGTGCTTTCTGCTTCCAGCATCTACCTTCCCTCTGCCGACATTGAGAGCTGTCCATCCAGAGACAAACTTAACACGAGGCTAAGGATGTTTCAGCTTCCCTCACTGGCAAGGGCCCCTTCTGAAACCCAGTAACTGATTTTACATCTGTGATTCCGCCATCTTTTCTTAAAGAGGCCCACCAAATCGTACAAGCTTCAGGCCCTGGAGCACCCAGACCTGCTGTGGTCTAGACAGGCGGGTGGAATTATCTGAGCTGTGACATTTCAGTTGCTAAGTAACTAGGTGACACTGCTTCTCAGACGTCCTGTGCATCAGCATCACCTGGAGGGTTTGTTAAAATCCAGATGGCTGGGCCCCACCCTCAGTTTGTCAGGAGGCCTGGGTGGGGCTCGAGAATGTGCATTTCTAACAATCTCCGGGGCGATGCTGCGACTGCTGATCCGGGGACCACACTTTGAGAATCAGCATCTTTGAGGATTCTTCCCACCTCCACCTTGATTTCTGCCTCCGAGGGGCCAACCCCTGCTTGTCTACCCCCCTCCAGGAAACCCTCCCTCTCCTCCCAGGCTGGGCTTGGGGTGCCGTCTTTGGGCAGCCCTAGCCCTTTTCTCTCAAGCTATCTTGGGATGGTCAGTTGCCACCACCAGACCATGAAAATCTGTCCTTTAACTGGATTCTCTGTGCCCACCTCCACGCCTGCAGATGAACGGGAAGGCGCCACTCTTGGACTTATGGTACCCACTTCCTGCCCAGGGCCCTGCTCCATCCCCAGCTAGGCTGCTGCGTGAAGCCTCAGCCTCCTCCTGGGAGGACCTCCCAGTCAAGGAGAGAGAGGGGAGCCAGGTGGAGACACAGGTGCTGCAGGAGCTAGGGACGTAGAAACTGTGTCCCCCAGGCTGAGTTATTACCTGGGAGGGGGCAGCTGCTCCCAGCACAGCAATCTCAGCTGCTTCCTAATTAGGTCGCAGCCAGTGCAGGGGACAAAGGGACAGGGCTGCTGCTCTCTTTTCCGTGCACCCCTCCTCTCTCTCCAACAACAGGGCCCAGAGTGCGGAGCTTACGGTTTAAAAAGCCTTCATATCCAGCATGGGGCCTCCGGTCCCTCCTCCCTCTCCCAGCAATTCTGTCACTGCCTGTCCCTGCAGTGTCACAGGTGCCAGGGGTTCTCCTCTGCTTAGCCGTCACCGGCACAGGCTAGCCTTTGTCCCCTCGGCCACCCCACCACACCCGTCTTCCCCTCTCCTCCCTACCCTCCAGCAGTGAGTTGCGTCCGGAAGTTGAGTGAAAGCTCAGAGGCCTGGCCCAAGGCCGGGTCTCCGGGGTCACAGACACACGTCTTAGGTCCACGGAGCTGCCCCAGCCCCATCCGTGTCCCCCTGTGGATGGAGGGGTGGGGGGCTACTCACCTCTCTGGCTTCCAGGGACATCCTCCAGGGCCTGCGGGAGATCCGGAAGGCCCAGCCACAACCGGCTCGGGTCACGTGGGCTTTAAGCCTAGCCGGGTAATATGGCCCACACCTGGCGGAGCCCCGGGCCGACCCTCGGGCCAACTCGCGGCTGGCTTCTCAAGCCCCAGGGCCCGATCTCCATCACCTGGGTCAGATTCACCCGATTCCCGGCCACGCCCCCGCCCCCACCCCAGACCCACCGAGTCACGGCCGCTGCTGGTGGGGACTGGGGGCCCGCATTGTCACAAGCAACCCGACACACTCAGGGAACTCAGGACCACTGTTCTGAGATCTCCAGCATTAGGTGCCTGTTTTCAGGCTCTTTACTACCAGGCCATCTGAGGGGCCTCGGCTGTGAGGGGTGGGGGGTGGGGGGGGTTTCTTCTTTCTTCAGGTTTTATTTATTTGCATTGTCTTAATGAGCAAAGGTGGGGAATGGCATCAGCTCTTACCAGGAGCCAGAGGCTTCACAGACAAAGAAGCAAAGCTTTATTATTACAAACCACCCCTTTTAAAAATAGTGGTTCCCTCTGTTTATTCAAGTCTTGTACATCTTGCAAATTACATCAAATTATAAAAATAAAATGATAGTCACCTGTAATCCCACTAGCTACAGATACCAACATCATTTTGATATATTTCCATCCAGTATTTTTCCTAATGCCTGTATTTTAACATAATGGAGAGTTTACCAAATAACATTTTTCTTAAAAAAAAAAAAGCTCGATCAAGGTAAATTAACATATAATAAACCGCACATATTTAATGCGTATAATTTAAAATGTTTTCACATGTGTATACACACATGGAACCACCACCACAAAGAAGATAATGAACAGATCCATCACTCCCAATTTTTTAAATGGAGTTTTTATTTTGGAATTCTTTTAGATTTACAGAAAAGTTGCTAAGATAGTATAGAGAGTTCCGGTATAGCCCAGGCCCAGTTCCCCCTAATATTAATATCCTACATACCATGATACATTTATTAAAACCAAGAATTTAATATTGGTACACCGTTATTAACTCAACTACAGACTTTATCTGAATTTCACCAGCTCTTCCACTGACATCATTTTTCTGTTCTAGGATCCAAGTTAGGATACCAAATTGCATTTAGCCAAATGTAGTTTGATAACTTAGCTTTCATTACTTAGCATTCGGTGGTGAATATCTCTTGAAAAACTTGCTTTAAATGAATGCCTCATATTTCTTGATATCAATTTACTATAGTGCTTGACTTTCCAATTTTGCTCTTATTAACAATGTTGCCATGAAAATCTTTGTACCCAAATCTTTGTTCACATCTTATATTGCTTCCTTGAGATATTTTCCCTTTTTCTCCCCCAGCTTTATTGAGATATAATTGACATACAGCACGATTTTCCTTGAAATATAACTAGTAGGTCAAGGACTTCCCTGGTGGCGCAGTGGTTAAGAATCAGCCTGCCAATGCAGGGGATACTGGTTTGAGCCCTGGTCCAGGAAGATCCCACATGCCGCGGAGCAACTAAGCCCGTATGCCACAACTACTGAAGCCTGCGCTCTAGAGCCCGCAAGCCACAACTACTGAGCCCGCACGCCAAAACAACTGAAGCCCCTGTGCCCTAAGGCCCGCGTGCCACAATTACTGCACTTGTGTGCTGCAACTACGGAAGCCTGCGCCACCTAGAGCCCATGCTCCGCAGCAAGAGAAGCCACCGCAACGAGAGGCCCGCGCACTGCAACGAATAGTAGGCCCTGCTCACTGCAACTAGAGAAAGCCCACACACAGCTACAAAGACCCAATGCAGTCAAAATAAATAAATAAATTTGTTAAAGAAAATAACTAGTAGGTCAAGTCCTTTGATATATACTTGCTTTTAATCCTTTCAACAATGAGGTAAGATTTGGCAACCAGCATAATACTTGTTTCAGTGGAGAACTGTCAGTGGAAGCTAAAATGAAAGAGTGAAAGTTTGATAAGGAAAAGGATAGTCATATGGTCTCAAAATAACTCCCCACAGATTCCTGGTTGGTTACAAAGGCAGGAGTAGCCCACTCGACGGTGGAGAAAACCAGCAGGCACCACCTAAATTGGGCGATCAAAGTTAAGGACATCAGGATGAGACGAACCACACCGTGAGTCTCCTCCTCTGACCTGCAAAGAAAAACACAAGATCAGGTTGGGGCATTCCTGCCAAAGCTGCATTACCTGAATCTAACAATGAGAAAACGTCAGGCAAACCCAAATCGAGGAACATTCTACACGATAATTGGCTTGTACTCTGCAAAATGTCAGGGTCCTGAAAAGCAAAGAAAGGCTGAGGAACATTCTAGATGAAAGGCGATTAAAGAGGCATGACCACCAAATGCAATATATAATCCTGGGTTGGATCCTGAATGAGAAAATACAATTTAAAAATTTGTATGTAGGGCTTCCCTGGTGGTGCAGTGGTTGAGAGTCCGCCTGCCGATGCAGGAGACATGGGTTCGTGCCCCGGTCCGGGAAGATCCCACATGCTGTGGAGCGGCTGGGCCCGTGAGCCATGGCCGCTGAGCCTGTGCGTCCGGAGCCTGTGCTCCGCAACGGGAGAGGCCAGAGCAGTGAGAGGCCCGCGTACCGCAAAAAAGAAAAAAAAAAATTTGTATGTAAAAGACATTATTGGGAAAATTGATCCATGGATTGAATAATGGTACCACATCAATGTTAATTTCCTGACTTTGATAAATATTTTTTATGGCGGAAGATTCATGGACTTCCATCAATAAGGTATTCCAGAAAGACCCAATATTAGACTTTTTTTTTTAAGTATGGAGGCATATTATGATGCTTTAGAATTCAAGCTACAGAAAAGCTTTATTATCTCACCAAGGTGATGGTGAGATGCTTCCATAAAGTCTTGGAGTTTTCAACTTACATAAAAGTTGCACAATTATAACAAAGAACTCCCATACGCCTCTCACCCTTTGTGCACGTCTTGATAATTGCCCCGATGATGTTCTTTACGGCAAACCCATCCAATCCAGGATCAGGTATTATAACCAAGTTTCACACCCTTCTAGTCTTTTTCAATCTAGGATGAATCAGGAAGGAAGGAAAGAGTGGAGGGAGGGAGAAATGGTGGGTACAGATTTTTAGAGCATCCTTTTATCTTCTGAACATCACAGTTTCTGAGTTGGAAATTTTGGAAAACACAGCAAAGCACCAAGAAGAAACTAGCTCAGACTCACTCCACCCAGAGATAAGCATTGTTCAGTCTTTGATGAACCCCATTTTTTGTTCTTTGATAATATTTGAGATTATAGTGGATATATAACATCTTAAGAATGTACAGCATCTCTTGGTGAGCTTGTTAAAAATACAGATTTTTGGCCCTGGCCCTATCGCAAGTCTACTGAGTCAGGACCTGTAGGGCTGGGGTCCTGATGTCTGTATTTTTAACTAGATCCCAGGGATGCTGATACAGACCCGAGTTTAAGAATCACTCTTGGCATTCTATATTTGCTATTTACTATTATGTTGTAAACATGTCCCTTCACTGTTAGGAGGTCTTTTCAATCACTGATATGAGCATGCATTATTTATATTATCCAAATGATATTTTAAAAAAATCTTTTAAAGGCCAGCCTGCCTCATAATCCTGGTTAATAACTTGTGTTAGAGGATCTAGGTAGAGGTGGACACCTAGCAGGGGCTGAGGGAACGTTTGTGGAATCTCAAAGAGACAAGTTGGACCCACATATTAGGAAATGGAGTGAAGTGGATCCTGCCCCAGAGACTCTCACACATTTTGGGGAAAGAGTGAGTTGGTGCCATTGCATTGCGTGGTGATATCTACTGAAATTAAAAATACACTTAGCCATTGACCCAGCATTTCCACGACTAGGAATTGGTTTCCTATGGATATTCTGACATCAATCAAAGACGGATGATCTAAAGAGCTCATTGAAGCATCACTTGTAATAACAAATGATCGGGCAAAACATAAATATCATCAGATGACCTGGAAATCAAGAAGTCATGGGGTGCTGGGCAGCCATGAAAAGAATGTAACAGCTCGTCATGTGGTGTTATTCGGAGATGTCCAAAATGCCTTATGAACTGGGAAAAATTGTGTGTATGTGGTTTTTTTTTTTTTTTTTTGCTACACCAGGTCTTAGTTGCAGCACTCGGGCTCCTGTGTATATGTTTTTAAAAATTGGTGACAATAACATTTGCACATTTGTGTATGCATAAGACATTTCTGGAAGGACACACAAGAAACTTAAAACAGCCATGGCTTGGGAGGAGGTGGCCTCAGAGGTCTGGCGTGAAAGGGGGATCTACTTTTTGTCATATATCTTCTTGTGCTGTTTGACAATTTTACCATGTGGCTGTATTATCTGCTTGATTCAAAAAAATTACAGGGAACTATATTCAATATCTTGTAATAACTTATAATGGAAATGAATCTGAAAAAGAATATATATATAACTGAGTCACTTTGCTGTACACCTGAAGCTAACATAACATTGTAAATCAACTACACTTCAATAAAAAAAATAAAAATGATTAATACTTAAAAAAATACTAGCAATAAAGGAATGAATGCATGAATGAATAAATGTTGATGAAACACTAGCTGGGGTGGGAAGGCAGAGTTTTGGAGCGTGCATAGGTGCTGGTCCCAGCATGGAATTCCCAGGTGATCCTAATGGGTCTTGACACCTCCTCCTAATTAAAGTGGGTGAGCAAGGGGTGTCTGCTGGGTCCCGATACATCTGTCACCAGCCTCCATTGCAGGGGGTGGTTTGCGTGATGAGCGTGTAGAAGGCAGAGCCCCTGCCCTGCCAACTCGGAAGCGCAGGTCCAATCCGGAAGTTTCCAGATCAGCTCCCAGATCACTTGGCTTCTTCCCGCCACCTCCATGTAGCCCACTTGTCCTTTCAAACTCTTGACTCCTCCTCCTGGTTTGGGAAGTCACTCCCGTGCCTTGAAGCCGACCCCGTGTCCAGTCTAATGTGGTGGTTATAGGTATAAGCACAGAGGGCAGAGACAGCAGGGTTTAAGGCCTGCTTCCACCACTTACTGTATGACTTTGGGAAAGTGACCCAGCTTCTCTGAGCCTTCCTTTCCTCATCTGTAAGATGGCATTAATACTAATATCTATCTGAGTTCCCTGGTGGCCTAGTGGTTAGGATTCGGCACTTTCACTGCCGTGGTCCAGGTTCAATCCCTGATCGGGGAACTGAGATCCTGCTAGCCACTAGGCGTGGCCAAAAAAAAAAAAAAATTATAATATCTATCTGTCTTAAGGGGCTGTAAGTATTAAATGAGATAATCTCTAATAAGAGCTCACCAAATATCAACTATTTATTTCATTAACAAACATTTATCAAGCACCCTAGCCTGTGCCAAATCCTTTGCTAAGAACTGGGGATTAAAACAATTTTTAAGGTGAAATGCTCTTTGCTCACAGTTTAACAGGAACAGGGCCATACATAATTTTTAATAGCTTTTTTTTTTCAAAATGCTTCCAGATTTATCTTCTTTAATTTTGATTACAATCCTATGAGGTAGCTCTGATTATTCATATTTTATGGATGAGGAAATGAAGGCTCAGAGAGGACCCGAGCAGTGGGCTGGGATGAAGAGGAGGCTTCTGGAAAAAGCACCACTGCGTTTCTCCCCTGCTCCCTCACTGCTACCACATTTTGCTTCTAACACCAGATGTGTGGGTTTTTCACGTATCAGGCAATTCTCTGCAACACCGGCTAGGTATGCTACAATCCACTTCTGACACTACTCAGAGTTAGTGCAGACCCTACAGATTGAAGGATCCATCCCACATGACTGTCCCCAACAACTTCAGACAACAATCAAAAGTAGTACGTCCCCAGGTTACCCACAAAGTCTGTCCGACTTGGCTGCAAATAGGAGGTTCCCATAACCCCTTCCTTGGGTTCCATCATTTGCTAGAATAGTTCACAAAACTCAAACAACAGATCACAGGTGGCATCACAGAACACAGCTCGTTTGCAGGCTAAGAGATGCTGCAGTGTGTAGGGGCCAGGTACACGTGACCCTATGATCTCGCAAAGCTTCCTCTCTGCCTGGACCAAGTTCTGAGTCATGGGCTTTTCTGAGTGGGAGGGCTGCTGAGGGCATTGGCTTGGTAGTCAGGCACCCAGCTGTTTGTTTCCCCTTGGCCAGTCCTCCAATTCTCTTCTGAAAAAACGGTGCAATACTTTTGGGCTGCAAGTAACAGAATGCCTGGCTAAAAGTGGCCCAAACAACAAAGACATTTATTCTGTCCTTGAATGACCAGCCTGGGGGTAGGTGGTTCCAAAGTGCTTCATTCAGCCCTTTGACGATATCCACACGGACTCTGCGGTAGTTTCCCTGCAATTTTTGTTTTCTTTTGTTTTACCTCCCTCCGAGGATTGCACAAACGCCACAGCCTCATGAGGCCCAAAAGCAGGCAGGGAGGGAGGGGTTCCCTTGGAACACATCCTTCCTTTTAACCAAGGAGGAAACTCTTTCCCCAGAGCCCCTGCAGAATTCACCTTACAACTCATTGGCCAGAACTGGGTCACATGCCCCAGGCCTCAAAATTTCACCCTAAGCTTCTTTGCTGTAGATATCTTTGCCTCAACCATTTTTGCTGCAAACATTTCACCACATAACTAAATGGCCATCAGGCAATTTTGCCACCAAAGATAAAATAACTGGTTGACAGTGTGTTTTGACAGTTTGGTTATCAACTGGTTGAAATGTTTTAGCACTTCTTCCATCAGTGACGTTATTGATGGCGTTACTGAGCTGACTGATGATGAGGATTTGCCCAAGAGTTGGTTTCTTATTTTGAAATACACACATCAAAGAAGAAAGAGACTGAGGGCCTTTGAAGGACCAGAGTTGAACCCGCATGTCCCACAGAACTATGGAATGTCTATCGATGAATATATGACCATACGCCAAGA
Organism: Neophocaena asiaeorientalis asiaeorientalis; assembly: GCF_003031525.2. Lineage (NCBI taxonomy): Eukaryota > Metazoa > Chordata > Mammalia > Artiodactyla > Phocoenidae > Neophocaena > Neophocaena asiaeorientalis. Next base: position 13,089,191 of record NW_020173198.1, on the reverse strand, counting down.
ACACAAACAGTGTAGAAGGTTTTTGTGTTGCATTACAAATATGCATCCTAGTATTGGGAAACTGATACTTCTCAATGAAGGAAGAAATTTTAGCAAAAATGCATGATGCTGCATAAGGAAACAAATCAACAAACAAACAAACAAAAAAAAGCATAATATTACGAACAAAAGACTTGGAAGACAGCTGCTTTGGTACAACCCACAAAAAAATCAGTTTTTTTGCACATTTGCCATGAATCCACGCACATTTTAAATGTATTCAAATATTTTGTAGTTCATGATAAAGTCTTTTTAATTTTGTTAATCATTTCTCATGTTTCATCATGTCCTCTTTAATGTCCCTCTTTTATTTTTCATTATTTTATCTTTTACAGCAAAATTGCCTTACAGTCAATTGGTTACTCGGCAAAAATGTTTATGGAAAAATTGCTGCAGCAAAGGTGTCTATGGCAAAGATTCTTATGGCCAAAGTACCTAGAACCCACATGCCCGTGCCTGGACCAATCACTGGGTGCTGCCCGCCTCATCAAATGCCACTATTCCCATGGTGTTCCTTGCATGACATGGTTCCCTCCTGCTATAGGACCTCCTCAGTCCCTGTGTTTGGAGTGGTCTCCCCTGTTAATACCAATGCACCCTTCATATCACAATTAAGTTTTTCAAGGAATTTACTGAACCTCTCTATGCCTCACTTTCCTCCTCAGTAAAATGCATTCCCATTATTTGCTTATCTGTGGGGAGGCTGTGCTCAGCTGGGTGGTTCTTCAGCTGCTCTCACCTGGTCTCATGCAGTTGCAGTGCAATGGCGGCTATGGTGGTTCTGACAAGATGACCTCACTCGCGCGTGTGGTGCCTTGGAGGGGACAGCTGGAGGGCTGGCACTTTTCTCTCTCTCCTCATGTGGTCCTTTTCATATGACTTGGGCTTCTTGGATCCAGAACTGGCATGCTGTTACTTCTGCCATATTTCACGTGGTTAAAATGAGTCACAGGACCACCCCTGGTAGGAGTAAATGTCTGGCACGGGTGTGAGAGGGGAGATGATGGAAAGAGTGCCCCTTACTGGCCATTGCTAAACTAGATTTTCTTACAGGGTCTTCCTCGCTCTAACATTCCAGAATTATACATTCTTCCCTAAACCTTCAGCAGAACTTAGTGCCCACTTAATGATCTAACTCACGACACAATGGAAATATTTGTCTCTGTGTTCCTTTTAAAACCTTGTACCGTCTACTTCTTTCCTGATAAATGTAGAGACTATTGACTAGAGGGATTAACTTTAAAGCATTTACCCACATCTACGTGCATTTGTCCCGAAACTAATGATTTCAGGCTTGTGAGATGTGAGTCACCTTCTCTTCTTCTCCGGAAAGACACCGAAAAGCCACCTCTTGAGAGGCAGGGGGTCATTACCAACGGGAAAGGGAAGGACCCCTCTGTTTAATGTGTGGATAAAAGTGGGATGCTGGAAATAGCTTTTTAATATGTGACTGCAGAGGTGGGACAGGCTGTCACAGGCTTCAGCTGTCTTGGAGAGGAAGCCAAAGGTGCCACTGTGGGGAAGGGAAGCAGGGTGTGGAGCGGCATCCTCCCCAGAGCACCAGGAAGGCTGACAGCTCTCCCCCAGCTCTCCCCCAGTGTCCCTGCCGGGAATGGAGGGACGGGTCATGGGGCTGACCCCGGCTGCCATTTCTGACAGCTTTATAATTACACCATCTGTTCGTTAAATTACTGGTAACCTTTTGATCCTCTCACTGGGGAGCCTGTGTGTTTTTGATGTGTCTTTTATCTTAGTCTGATAGTCTAATCCTTGTTTTCTTTTTTTTTTTTCTCTCTCTTATCTTCTATATCATGTGGACCACAACCCTGGATTCTCAGGGCCCACTTGGCTTCTCTTTCCTTCTGCTTTTTCCTATTGTTGAATTACCTTGAATAAGCCTCATCACCTCTCTGAAGTCAGTTTCCCATTAATGAAATAAAATATTTTGATTGGATCATAAGAATTGGTGATATAGAACATCTGACTCGGCCTGCCATGTCTCTGTCCAAGTCCTCATCCTCTGTCATAGGTGGGACCATTGTCCGAACATCCCCAGATGGCATCCCCATGGGCATTTGAGCTCTGCCCCGCCCCCCCGAATCCAGTCTCCACCTGAGCCAGAGTGATCTTTTCAAACTGCAAATTGGATCATTTCACTCTCCCACACCATCCTCATACTTTCCAAGACCAACCTCCCTAACGTGTTCTCGGAGGCCCCACGTGGTCCAGCATCTGCCCACCTCTCCTACCTATTCCATGTCACTTCCTCTCTGTCCTCCAGCCATCCCAGCCTTTCAGGTCCCCTATCCTAGAACAGGGGTTCTCAAACGTGGCTGCACATTACAATCAATATGGAAAGTTAAAAAAAAAATCCCGATGCCCAGGCTTCACTTCCAAAGACCTTTTAGAGTCTTTGGAGGTACATTCTTGTCATCAGTACTTTTAACATCTCCTCAGATGACTCCAGTGAGCAGCCAAGATGGAGAATGAATGGTCTGGGGCACCTTGTTTCCTTTCTCCATTTCTCTTACTAATCATCTCCTGCCATCCCAGAGGCCGTTGTCAAAGTGCCACCCCTGACCCCCACCTATGTCTGAGTTAGACCTCATGTTATTCCTTTCACAAAACCAGGGTCTGTACTTTCAGAGCACACACCTCAGTTTTCAACTGTATATTCATCAGTGTGATATTTGATTACTGTCACCACGACTGTGGTGGCCAGCCTCCAAGACAGCCTCCAATACTCTCAACTTCCTGGTATTCACACCTTGTGGGGTCTATTCCCACAAGGTACCAGGATTGGATTCTGTGACCAATAGCATATGGCAGAAGTGATGGTAGGCCACCTTCAAGATTAGGTTTTAAAAGACTAAGGCTTCCCTCTTGGGGATTCTCTTTCTCTTGGGCCACTTACTTTGGGGGGTGCCAGCCACCCTGTCAAAAGGACCCTCCAGACAGCCTATGGAGAGACCCATGTGTTGAGGACTAGAGCCTCTGACCAACAGCCAGCAAAAAGTTGAGGCCTGGTGCTTCCCTGGTGGTGCAGTGGTTAAGAATCCGCCTGCCAATGCAGGGGACATAGGTTCGAGCCCTCGTCCGGGAAGATCCCACATGCTACGGAGTAGCTAAGCCCATGCACCACAGCTACTGAGCCTGCACTCTAGAGCCGGCGAGCCACAGCTACTGAAGCCCGCGTGCCACAGCTACTGAAGCCCACATGCCTAGAGCCCGGGCTCCGCAACAAGAGAAGCCACTGCGATGAGAAGCCCACGCACCACAACCAAGAGTAGCTCCCGCTCGCCGCAACTAGAGAAAGCCCATGCGTAGCAACAAAGATCCAGCACAGCCAAAAATTTAAAAATAAATAAATAAATTTGTAAAAAAAAGTTGAGGCCTGCCAAGAGCCACATGAGTGAGCTTGGAAGCAGATTCCGCAGCATTCAGATAACTGCTGTCCCAGACAACAGCTTGACAACAACCTCATGACAGACTGAGCCAGAACCACTCAGCAGGGGACTTCCCTGGTGGTCCAGTGGTTAAGAATCCACCTTCCAATGCAGGGGACAAGCTTTCAATCCCTGGACAGGGAACTAAGGCCATGAACCCATTAGTCTTGTGTGTAAAATGATGTGCAGATGTGCCTTGGAAGATGGAGGGATTCTACATGGCATCAAATTCTTGAAAGGAAGGCTAAGGACAACTGGCCTAGATGAATGTTACAGGTGAGTGCTGTGGACTGAATGTTTGTGTCTCCCCTACCCTTGCAAATCCCTATGTTGAAGTCCTAACCCCCAAGGTGATGGTATTTGATGATGGAGCCATTGGGAGGTGATTAGATCGCTAGGGTGGAGCCCTCATGATTGGGATAAGTGCCCTTACAAAGAGATAGGAGAGAGCCTGCTTCCTCTCTCTGCTCTCTGCCATGTGAGGACACAACGAAAAGGTAGCCATCCACAAACTAGCAAGCGGTCCCTCATCAGACACCAGATCTGCCAGCACCTTGATCTTAGACTTTCCAGACTCCAGAACTATGAGAACTAAATGTCTGTTGTTTAAGCCACCCAGTCAGTGGTAATTGGTTACAGCAGCCAAAACTAAGACAGTGAGGCAGGTGGTGACCTTCCAGTGCAGCCAGTTCCTATTCTTGTTGTGGGCAGAAGAACAGAATGGGGAGAAAACTGGACTTTAAATATTTGCTCTGACATCCACCATCTGCAGACTCTGGACAAGTTATCATCTAAAGCCTCGGTTTCTGCACCTGTAAGCTGCGTATAAGAGCAATGGCTTCATAAGGTTCTTATGAAAATGAAATAGGATGTGTATGTAAAGTCAGAGCCCAGAGCCTGCTGTCTAGCAAATGCTTTCTGACAGCTGTTAAGTTCCTTAATGGGGTGAAAGAGATTTGGGTTCTGATACCTTTTTTCTCAATATTTTTAAATGAAAAAATTTTCAAATATATCTTCTTTATCCATTCATCTGTTGATGGACATTTAGGTTGTTTCCATGTCCTGGCTATTATAAATACTGCTGCAATGAATATTAATCAGCCATAAAAAGAAATGAAATTGGGTCATTTGTAGAGACGTGGATGGACCTAGAGTCTGTCATACAGGGTGAAGTAAGTCAGAAAGAGAAAAACAAATACCGTATATTAATGCATATATGTGGAATCTAGAAAAATGGTACAGATGAACCTATCTGCAGGGTAGGAATACAAAGGCAGACATAGAGAATGGACGTGTGGACCCGGCGGGTAGAGGAGGGTGGGATGAACTGGGAGATTAGGATGGACATAAATACACTACCATGTGTAAAATAGATAGCTAGTGGGAACCTGCTGTATAGCACAGGGAACTCAGCTCAGTGCTCTGTGATGACCTAGATGTGGGGGATGGGGGGTGAGGTCCAAGAAGGAGGACATGTGGGTATGTGTATGGCTGATTCACTTCGCTGTGCGGCAGAAACTAACACAACATTGTAAAGCAATTATACTCCAATAAAAAAAAATTTCAAATATAATGAAATGTTGTAAAGGTTTTGCAGTGAACATGAACATACCCACCACATAGGTTCTGCCATTAAAGTTTTGCTGTATTTGCTTTATTCCATATCTATCCGCTGCTGTCTAGTAGACAGTGCTATTGCCAGACTGATGTTCTCAGACTGTAGTTAACTTTGATAAAAATCCTTACTCCTTCAAAACGCAGTGGAACCCTGCCACAGGGGAATTCAAATGAGTCCCCTGCTCTTTTTCAAAGAAAAGCACATTGTGAAATTTATCAGTATCAATTACTATTTGTACATGCTCTAATCCTTTAGGTGTTGGACGGGTTTCCTTTCTGCTGGGTTCAATTTCATGACGATAAATGGTACCCAGGGGCACGATGATTGCATTGGTGGTTTGATCCGAATTTCTGATGCTTGGCAAAATTCACCCCAAAGCAGACAATTGGTGTTAGAGCCCGTGAAGGACCCAACCTGAGCCAAGATCGGTGAGGTGTCCAGGACAGAGAAGCAGAGATGAGCTCCTAATTTCTAGTTCTCCAGGATCTGGTGTTATCACCTTCAGAAAAACACATCATGCACTGAAAGAGTGTTACAATTACCAGCCCTGTTGGGGAGATGGTGCTGAACTGTCTACACAGCATCAAAAAGCTTGTTTTCTTCAATGATAATTAGAGCATCTCCATAGGAGAGCTAGTTCATAAAGACGCTCCCTATGACATTGCTCCCTGCACACAAACAAGCCAGATGGGAAACTGCGACCAGGAGGGCAGAGGCCGCCACTAATTAGTCGTGACATCAGCATTTAGACTTTGCTGGCCAATTACGTCGGGAGAAGTGAATAAAGCTAATGAAACTTTCATCTGCGCCAGGAGCTGCAGCGTCTCCATAGGTGAGTGGGGTTGGCCCAGAAACCCCCTCTGCTGGAGATCTTTGGGGGAATGTGTGACCTTATTGCTAGAATTTGTTGGAGAGAGGAAAAAAATACCTAACTAAATCAAACAGTTAAATGGATAAACTTGGTTCCATGTGTCAGAGGAGACATAATTTTAGCATGGAAAGAATTTGCTTTCCAAGCTGACTCCAAGATAAGCCAGAAGGACTTGCACGTCCGAGGACAGGCTGGGGTCCTGTTTGGTAACACGGTCCTCCTTCCACTGCAGGGGGCTGGAGGCTTGCCCCCCTGCCAGCCCCCGGAGGACCACTTTGAGACCTGGGACAGTGTAGGGGTCATGGGTTCCGGAAACACACGGCTGGGTTTTGGTTCCCAGCTCCGCCACTTATGAGCTGTGTGATCCTGGGCAAGTTCCTTAATGTTTCTGTGCTTTCACTTCCTTTTCTGTAAAATGGGGATAATAAAAGTACTTACTTTAGTAGGGCTGTTTCCAGCATTCAGTGAGCTCGGGCACATTAAGCGATTAGAAGAGTGTTAGAAGAGTGATGGGCCACTTAGCTGGCGTCCCCCTGCCTCGGCTCTCCCCTCCCCTACCGACCAGAGGGCACTTTCTTTTTTCCTTTCGAGGCTGAATTGTAAAAACACCGACTGCTGCTCTGCTAGTCATTGCACTTGCCTTCCCTCTGCCCTTCCCCAGTGCCATGTCCATCCTCACTGCCTGTTGTAATGATCACCAACGATGTTATCCTGGGAATTCAGGAATATAAATCTATTTTTATTTTATTTATTATTACTTTTAAAATTATTTATTTTATTGGTTTATTTTTGGCTGCGTTGGGTCTTTGTTGCTGCGCGTGGGCCGTCTCTAGTTGCAGTGAGAGGGGGCTCCTGTTCGTTGCTGTGCGCAGGCTTCTCATTGCGGTGGCTTCTCTTGTTGCGGAGCACGGGCTCTAGGCGTGTGGGCTTCAGTAGTTGTGGCTCAAGTGCTCTACAGCGCAGCTCAGTAGTTGTGGCACGTGGGCTTAGCTGCTCCACAGCATGTGGGATCTTCCCGGACCAGGGATTGGACCCGTGTCCCCTGCACTGGCAGGCGGATTCTTAACCACTGCGCCACCAGGGAAGCCCCTATAAATCTGTTTTTAAGCAGTCACTCTAGGAGGCGCAGCCCAGGAGGGGCTGGGGTGGTGTGGGCCCTTCGTGGTGCACTTCTGGGCTGTATGCTGGGGTCGGGGTGGGGAGTCAAACTGTGAAGTCTGATGTTGATTAGCATCCTCGTTACTCTCTACAGGCGCACATTCTGCATCTCATAGGCTAACACATTGAAGAATAAGCTCATTTCATCTTTATGGGGAAGGTACTATATTGTACCCATTTTAAAGATAAAGGAACTAAGTTCCCCAAACAGGACCTTACCTGTCCAAGGCCACAGAGAGTGAGTGGCAGAGCCAGGACTCAAGCCCAGATGTGCTGACTCTGTCCCATTAACACGTTTTCCTCCCTGGCCTGGGAAGACATACTGGAGGCAGGGAGATGGGCTGGGAGGCTGCGGCCATGGTTCAGTGACCTGGATGGAAGCCGTGGCTATGGGGATGCCATTCACTGAATGCCCACTCTGTGCCTGCCACGAGCTTGACATGCATTGTTTCACTTAATCCTCACCCACATACTAGTATTATCCTACAGATAAGGATGTGAAGGTTTGCAGGGGCTTAAAACACCCAAAGTTGGGCAACCACTAGTGGCCCAGATGAGATGTGGATTCAGTCTGCCTTCAGGGCTGTCAACCACTGCGCCGAGGATCTGGGGGGGGGCACTGGGGTGTTGGGAGTCGTGAGAGATTGGACACAGGGCAGATGGAGAGGGAGAAGCTGGGTTCCTGATTCACGGCAGAGGGTGGGGGTGTTGGCGCCTGTCAAAACAGGGAACAACAGAAGAGAAAGTGGTTTCAGAAAGGAGATGGATTCAGTTCTGGAGATGGCGTGCCTGAGCCCTCTCTGGGTCTCTGTTATGCTGTCCGCTTGGCATTTGGAGGATGTGACTCATGGGCTTAGAAGTCGTCTCATCTTAGAAATGGCTTATGTGGGAATTGTCATCACAAAAGTGGCAACTGATGCTATTGGCGCTTATGCTTCCCAAGGACAGAAGGGAGCAGAGAGGGCTGCCCGGGATGCAGGAAACATCAATATTTAAACTGTCTCACTGCTCTCCATTCAGCGGCCAACAAGAGGCCGTCCTGTCCCCAGGGGCTCATGATCTTTTCTGACAAACAGCAAGGTGCAGGTCTACATGGTAAGTACCGTACAGTATCATTTACATGGCTTTTCAGGTAATCTGTGACAGGGAAAATAGGTGGTTTAGGGATACAATGCTCCAGTTTGGTAGTTTCCACAAAAAGCAAATCCAGTCTTTCGAAGACATTCTATAAGAGATGAAATGGATGAATTTCTCCATGAAATCTTGAAAGAACATCTTCAGAGCCCAAGGGGGAGACTTTGATAGGCCCGGGAGTAAGCCGCACCCTGAATGTGCTCTCCTTCAATGTCTAAGACACATCCCATAGGATCTACCCAGGGCAGAGATTCTGTGAAAGCCAGATGGTCACCAGTCTATGCAGACGGTGGTCTTTTCCTGACAAGACAGAGAGGTGAACTGAGCATAAATCCAGAAAGTCTCACCTCTTCACAATGAAGCACAAGCACAGAGCACCTCTGAGAAACGCATTCTCGGGGCTCGGAATATGCCTGTCAATCAAGCAACCAACCAGTCCATCAACCAACCAACCCCAAGGCTCCTCCACTCTTAGGGTCACCACCCTCTCCATCCTCCTCCCTCCTGTCTCACGGCCAAGGCTGTGCTCCTCTTCCAATGAATATCCCCGTTCCATCAGTAATTTCCTTTCCCATGTCCGTTTTCACCCTCCTTCTCTTGATGGCTGCTTCCTCTGTTAACATGCTCAACTCACACCTTCTCCACTTTGCTCTCAGTCTACTCCCCTCCCGAGGTCCCTGGAATAACTGGTCTTTGTGGATTCCCTTTTCTTTCTCACTATTCATTTTTTCAGCAACTTGTGGTGTGGCATCCATGTACTCAGTGAGGCGAGCGTTCATAGTCACCAACGGTCCTTATCCTCCCCGTATTTTTTGTGATCAGCGACGGCTGTTGGGTTGTATTGTTGGCATTTCTGGTTCTGGCCAAGGGGACCTATGGAGACTTTGTTGGGGTCTCCAGGAGATACTTTCCTCTCAGATAGAAAAAAGCAACTCTGTAGGTAAAGACCCACCTCATCAGCCCTGTCTTCCTGTCTTTGAACACAGTTCTATAGGGATGTGATGCTTGGAGCTGGGCAGCCACCTTGTCAATAGGCATCACGACGGCATCCTCGACATACAGACCTGACAGGTTGAGCTGATGGAACATCTCAAAACCACCGACTTCAGTTCCCTTTTAATGCTGAATAGTATCCCATTGTAGGAATGTACCACATTTTACTCATTCATTCAGTTATTGATGGACATTTGGGTTGTTTCTAGTTTGGGGTTATTATTACAAATAAGCTGCTATGGACAAATTTTTGGTGGAAATAGCCTACATTCTTCCTGGGTCAATACCTAGGAGTGGAACTGCTGGGTCATATGGTGGACTTTCATTTTTAAGAAATTGTCAAACTCTTTTCTAACGTTGTTGTACCATTTAATATTCTTGCCAAGAATGTATATTAGTTAGTGGACAGGAAAAAGGCTGGTTTTTCTTTACTCACCATTCACAGAATACTTCACTTCTGGTATTTAGGCTCACCATACGTGTGGGTTTCTTTTCCCCACACCAAGCAATTCTGCAACACGGGCTGGGTGTACTACAAGGTACCTCAACTCTGAGATTATCTACCTAGAGATCACATCAGATCCCAAAGGTTAAGGGTTCAGTCCCACAAGATTGCCCCATGCCCCACTTTAGATGCAAGTCCAGGTTGTCATGTGTGCTTCTGACTCCTCAGCTCTAAAGTGGAGGTTCCCACAATGCCCTTGTAGGGTTAAATGAATTTGGTAGAGAGCTCACAGAACTCAGGGAAACATTTTAGTTACTAGATCATCGGTTTATTACAAAAGGATATAACTCAGGAACAGCCAGACGAACAGATGCATAGGGCAATCTACAGCTATACTACCCTGAACCCGCCTAATCTCATCTGATCTTGGAATTTACAAAAGGTCAGGCTGGTTAGTACTTGGATGAGAGAGGCACAGGGCATGGTGTGTGGGAAGGGGCAGAGCGTCCATGCTCTCTCCAGATGTGCCACTTCCAGCACCATCACCCTGGAAGCTCCAGGAATCCCATCCTTCGGATTTTTATGGAAACTTTGTTACGTGGCATGATTGCTTAAATCATCATTTGCTGGTGATTAATTCAATTTCCAGCCTCTTGGCCCTCCCCTGAGGATGGGCAATGGGCCTGAAAGTTCCAACCCTCTAATCTGGTTCCATTAACATAAATTCAGGTGTGGTAGAAAGGGGTTTCTTAGGAATAACAAAAGGCATCCTCATCTCTCTTCCCGTTTAGGAAATTCCAAGGGTTTTAAGAACTCTGCCAGGGACAGGGATGAGACCAAATACATATTTCTTATTATGAATCGCAATATCACAGAGTTGTACCAAATTCTAACATTTGGTATTACTCTTTTCCATTTTAGCCATTTGGGTGAGTGACAGATGGCATCTCATTGTAGTTTTAATTTGCACTTGCATGTTGGCTGTGATGATGAGCATTTTTCATGTGTTTGTTGGCCATATATTTTCTTTTGCTAAGTGTCTGTTCAAATATTTTCCCCATCTTTTTCATTAGCCTTTTAAAAATTGAGTTGTAAGAGTTCTTTACATACTCTGGACACAAGCCTTTTATGTGATAAATGTGTTGTCAATATATCCTTCCCCCCTGTGGCTTGCCTACCATTTTCTTAGCGATGTCTTTTGAAGAGCAGAAGCTTTTATAAAGTCCAATTTGGCAATATTTTATGGCTCATGTTTTCTGTGTTTGCTGAGCAGCTGGAATTTGTAAACTTTTGTCTTTTACCAAATATGGGAAGTGGTTGGCTTTAGTTTCTCCACATAATTTTCTGCTCCATGATTCCTTTCTTTTGGGGGACTCATACTAGCTGTATATTAGACATTTTGACATTGTCCCAAAGGCCCCTGAGGCTTAATTTTTTTCCAACCCCTTTTCTCTTTCTCTTTAAACTGGTTGGTGTCTATTCCTCTATCTTCATGTTCACCCATCCCCATTGTGATATTAAACCCATCCAGGGGATTTTTCAAGTTCAGATATTGTATTTTTCAGTTCTGAAATTTCCATTTGATTGTTATTATTATTGTGTGTTTTTTTTTGCGGTGGTTCGCGGGCCTCTCACTGTTGTGGCCTCTCCCATTGCAGAGCACAGGCTCCGGACGCGCAGGCTCAGCGGCCATGGCTCACGGGCCCAGCCGCTCCACGGCATGTGGGATCTTCCCGGACCGGGGCACGAACCCGTGTCCCCTGCATCGGCAGGCGGACTCCCAACCACTGCGCCACCAGGGAAGCCCATCCATTTGATTATTTTTATACATTCTATTTCTCATGTGAGAGATCCTTTATATTCATTCATTTAAAGCATGTTTTTTAACTTTATCTCATTGAGCATTGTTATCATAGCTGCTTTACTACCCTAGTGTGATAATTCCAACATCTGGGGTATCTTGAGGTTGACTGTCTTTTCCTTTGTGAGTGAATCAAATTTTCTTTTGTTTTTTTTGTACATCAAGTGATTTGGATTGTATCCTGGGAATCGTGCACGTCATATTGTGGAGAATTGGAATTCTGTTATACTCCCCTGAATGTTGAGGTTTTTGCTTTAGCAGGAAGTTAACTTGATTACTTAAGTTGTAAGTTCTCTGTTGCTTGCCTTAAGCAGTAGTTCAAATCTCAGTTCAATTCTTTAAGCTTTTGCTGCTCTATCCTGCTCATGTACACTTAGAGGTAAGCCAGAGATTTGTGTGAAGTTCACATAGAAAATCAGGGGATTTCCATTCCCACCTCTCTGGGATTCCTCACTCTCCAGTGACCTGGGCTTCTTCCCTGGCTTCTCTGGGCAAAGAGATGGTGGGTTTTGGGGAAACACTTTATCCATCCCAGTTGTGTTGCTCTACAACTGTGGTTTGCTCTCAGGACAAAGTGGAACAGAGAGAGGGGAAGTTTCGAGCTCCTGGTTTTTGTTCACTCTCCAAATCACCAAGTAGGCTTTTTGAGTCTATAGTTATCTGCAGCAGTGCTGGTCTGCAGGGGAAAAGCACTCAGCGCCGAGTGGAGCCCATTCCTTTTTCTGTTTACTCAGTGTGCACCAGTTTCAACTTTTCAGAAAGATTCCCCTTCACTCCTTCCATGGCTTCCATCTTTCTCTTCTAGTGCTGAAACGAAGATGTTCCCTAAAGGTCTATTTCAAGGTTCTGTCCTTAGGTCTCTTCCAGTGCTGCTAAATTTTCTCAGGAATCTCATTCATTCACGTAGTCTCTCTGGGTATCACTTCCAAGGTGTATTTTTCACTTCTGAGTCCCACACTTGTATTTCCAGCCATCTCCTTTATATATTCCCATATAACCTTTAGTCTAAAATCAGTCCCTTCTCTGGGCTCACCTGCTTTGGTTACTGGCACAGCATTCATTCAGTGAGCAGGGCTTAGAATTACTAAGAGTCAAGAACACTTCTCTCTTTATCCCCAATTTCTTCACTGTGAGTGGAGAACCAAAGATAACACTGATGCTGTTATTTACTGACCTGTTGACAATACCTAACTTTGAGGACGATTCCCAAAGAACTACCACAAGGCTTAGGAATGTGGCCTCTTTCCCTTCCCTGTATTGTGTTAATGTTGATAATTAGTATTGCTATCTATCTTTACTTATTTATTCCACATTCATGGTATAAGTATTCATTGAGCAGCTCCTCTGTCCCAGGCAGGGTTCTAGGCATTGGGAAGAATGGCCGATGAGACAGACAAGGTCCCTGCTGTTCCGAAGCTTGCATTCGGGGGTGGGCGTGGGGGGGGATATAAAGATCAAGAAAAACAAGTAAATTTCTTAGTGACATGCTATGAAGAAAGTAAACAAGGGAGTGGGGAGGTGATGCCTGGGGCTGAGGAACATAACCACAGACAGGTGGGGAAGGATACTCTGAGGAATTCTGAGCTGAGGTCAAAATGATAGGAAGCCAATTCCCATCAGAGGAAACAGGAAGTGCACAGGGCAGTGGGACGGTCAGCAAGGGCAGGGTGGCAGAGCCGATGCTGAGAGACACGGGCGGGGCTGGGGCAGAGTGGGCGGGGCCTGGGAGGTCGTAGGAAGGAGTCTGGACTTTGTTGTAAGTGAGATGCAAAGCCCCATTAATGAAGAAAATTACTTTTTAAAGACAAATATCAGAACAGAATAATAAAAGGTAACTTGTGAATATTCACATTCAATACAATTTATTTACATAGGTTTTTTACTTACATTGTTGTTTTAGGTGTTATCTAAAGAAAAAAACCAATCTGTATATATTTGTGTGTGTATGTGTATAGTCACTAACGTTAAAATAAAAAAAAGGAAATAAAATACATTGAAGGCAAAAGATAATTTAGTCAGTAAAATGTTTTCTAGAAAGATGCTGGAAATCATTTATTATTCCAAGAAAAAAATCCTCCATTGTGCCTATATATAAATATACCTAAGAGCTCTCCAATGGTGTAAGACAGTATTTTATGAAATTATTAAAAAGATCAGTATTACCTGTCAAGTACTATCTCTTGCACGTGCAACCAAAACTGCTAAGGTTATCTGAACAAGAAATCCCTGGTGTCTATTACAGAGAGCTTTTAATAGAACTTGCCTTGACAATTTATTCCTAAATCTTCTTTTTTCCCCTTAGCTCAATACTATATTGCTACTTAATTTCATGACTGCACAAAACTGTTTTAGACACTACTTGGGGAATAAGTATTAAGAGTTCAAGTAAATGCAAATGATGTTTTTGCTACCTTTTCTCAAAAGATTTCACATTAGAAGACAGGCTATAATATTAAACTGTATTATGTGTATGTAGATTCTACAGTTATATGTAACTCAGTATCTTTTGCAGGTACATACGGTAAATGGTCCTAGTGTTTTTTTGTTTATTTTTTATAGTGCTGCTATGAACATAGGGGTGCATGTACCTTTTCTGTTTTTAATAGATCTTTACTGGAGTATAATTGCTTCACTATACTGTGTTAGTTTCTGTTGCACGAGGCTTATCAGCCATATGCACACACGTGTTCCCATACCCCCTCCCTTTTGAGCCTCCCTCCCACCCTCCCTATCCCACCTCCCTAAGTCATCACAAAGCACCGAGCCGATCTCCCTGTGCTATGCTGCTGCTTCCCACCAGCCAACTATTTTACATTGGGTAGTGCATATATGTCGATGCTACTCTCACTTCACCCCAGCTTTGCCCTCCCACCCCATGTCAAGTTCATTTTCTATGTCTACCTCCTTATTCCTGCCCTGCAACTACGTTCATCAGTACCTTTTTTTTTTAGATTCCATATAAATAAATAAATATATATATATATATATACTTTTAATAGAACTGTTAGCGTAGCTCTATTTTTAGTTTTTTAAGGAACCTCCATACTGTAATTTTTATTGGAGTCTAGTTGATTTGCAGTGTTGTGTTAGTTTCTGCTGTACAGCAAAGTGAATCAGTTATAGATATACATATATCCACTCTTTTTTAGATTATTTTCCCAGTCCTAGTGTCATCAGTCAGGCTTAAAACTAGTGTTTGCTTCATAACCCTCTCTTAGGGACTGACTAACTAGCAATGCTGAAAAATCAAAATATTATGAAATGTTCTGTTTGTTAGTGCCATGAAGTTTACATTTTCCCCCCCTGTTCTCCAACTTGAGGGGAAACATGACTGAAGACTTGAGATAAACTTACTCATTGTAAAAACCAAATGCAGTTAGATGATCATCTCCCCACCTGCTATCCACAAACCCACCCTTGAGTCCTGACAGTCCAGTTCTAGATCACTTTAAATAAGCTTCCTCCATTAGCAGCCCCTTATTTTTTTCCCAATTAAAATGATTAATTGGAGGGGGGGAGCATTAGGTGGCCCTCTCTGCCCTGAGAGAGATGCTGGCTTCCTACCTGCTGGGGTGAAAACTATAAACAAGGAAGGAAGCTTCATCTGATGAAGTGTTTACTGTTGTGGCCAGAGCTGTGTCCTGCGGCCCATTACGGTTCAATTCAGCTTTTCAATCTCCTCCAGTGAAAATTCTCTGCCTGGAACGACCTGCTCCTTGGACAGGCTTTTGCCACCGTGAACCTGGTGTCAGAGAAGGGGCTTCTGGGCCTTGCCTAGGCTTTACAAACGCTGGGATGAAGTCCCAGGGCCTCCAGCTAACTGGGTGCCGTGTTGGCAAGAGCGGGTACGAACCTCTCACCTGTGAAAAACGTTTTCCGGGAAAGAGGATAATGTCAGGGAGCGTAGGCTCAACAGCTGGACTGTTTGTATCTCAATCCTTCGCTCCTCACTGATGAGGTGGGTGACCTTGGCCAAGCGGCCCCACCTCTCTGAGCCAAAGGACTTAAAACAGTACTTAGCACCTAACAAACATTCGAAACCATAGCACTTATGATCATGGTGTGTTTTATTGTTTATCTCAGTATAAGGCACTTTAAAAAAAATATGTCTTTTTTTTTTTTTTTAAAGAAAAAGGACTCATAAGTGAACGCATTGGTAATTATTATCAGAATGATACACTATCATTTCCTAACTGCTTTCTGAACCTATCACCATTGGGGAATACTGCTGTTTGGTTACTTTAAAAATGGTGAGAATTTCATAGGATTCCCTATTCGTAGCATATTCTTGCTGTGTTTTGAATCAATTATCTTCCTTATTAGGTTTTTGGAGAAGGAGATTTAGAAGTTTCATTTCAATTACTTTTAATTATTCCCATATCCTTCCCCAAACCCAAGTGCCACAGTCTAGAGCATTTTGCACAGGTGACGTGACAAAGAGAGCTCCAGTCCGCGGTGATTAAACTCTCCCCGTTTCCCCCAGGAGACCCACATCCACACTGATGGTCCTGGTTCACACTGCTCACGTCCGATTCTGAAGTTACCACATCCCAGGCCTCAAACGCATGGCTTATTCGTTACGCCTCTTACTGAATTCCCCTTCTTGATCTCTTCTATCCCCATCTGTTGCAAAGAAAGAGGAATGCGAAGCAAGAATGCAGCAGAACTCTAAAACAGGAGCATTCTGATTTTGAAAATTTTTAATTTCTTGCCACATTAACAATGAGCTATGGTGTGTCACCGATCTGTAGTAAAATTAACTTCTTGTCTTTTGTTCCTTATGAATTTATATATCCAGTTATCTTTCTATTTAATTTCACATGGTTTTGCTACACTGACTGAAGCTTTTTAACATGAAAGTCTTTTAATTTAATGGACTTTGCAGTTCATTTGCAACCAGTTTTTTGTGTTTTTGTTTTGTTTTGTTAGAATGACTGAATGCTACTGCATAACGCTGTGAAGTTTTCCTGGCAGGATGGCGAGTACCCAGGCTCCCTGTCCACCAGGATGACTGCTGGAAAAGGTGACATGGATAAAATTACGCAGTGGTCAGGAGCCGCAGAGAAGCTGCAGCGAGGTAGATTCAACAAAGACAATGCTGATTTTAACCCATCCACGCTCCTTGGTCAAGGGATCCTGCACCAGCGCATCTAATCAAAATTGGTGCCAATTTAGATAACGTGGCTGAAAGCACTGTTTTTGCCCCACAGGAATTTCTGCTTGGTTTCTGAAGAACTCTGCATCAATTCCCATGTTTTCTGTCAAAGTAGACAGAGCTAAGAGTCTCATAAACGGAGGATGATTCCGATCACACGAGAACATCCACCTGCGGAGGGAGCTGCTGCAGCAGCGCATGCAAACGTGAGTGAATCAGACGTGCTTGCCTATGACTGCAGAGGCGGTCTTTTAGGGCTTCGGTTCTAGTCTCCGGGATGAGGTTTTTGAATATGGACGATTTATGTGCAAAGGTGACTTTTCTAGCCGCCATGAAGGTAAACTCGAGCTTTGACTTGTATCCGCTTCATCATCGGCCATAACAGATGTCCCAGACTTTAATAGTAAATGTTGGCTACTCAGCTCCTCAGCCAGATGAGTTTCTGGCTCTGGTAACGGAACACAATTATTTGTTTTGTTAGGAAGGAAAGGAGATGATCTTCGTTTTGCCTAGCATTTGGGGAGTTGTGACCACGGTTTACTATAATCAGATGAATTTTGTTCAAAGAATCATCAGAGATCACACTTGGATATCAGGGTGTGACTGAGATCGACAGGTTGACATTTACCATACGATGCCAGAAAACCATCTGATTCAGAGCAGAGTTGAGAGACACATCATTAGGAGAACTTATTCAATCACCCATGCAGAGAGATTCTAATAATATCATTTATTCTTTCATTCCCAGGCTCCTCCCCTCTCTTTTGCATAGGGAGGGCAGTTCTATTTTAAGTATCATTTACGACAGGGCCTAGCTCTCTGACTGAAGCGCAAGGACATAAACTCACAAATCTGCCTGGTACACTTTTTTATTTCAATATGGGGTTGTGTGCAGCTACTGTTCTTCCAAAATGAAAAAACAGTAGAAGTGAAAAGTGAATAAATCATAATCGGCAATCATTTTTTCTTCAACAAATCCATCAGATCGTCTTCTATTCCCTTCTCACTCAGCTCATCTAAACTGTAGTATCGATGGACGATCTTCTCAGCGGTGACCACCACGACTCGGAGCCCGTGGGTGTCTTTGCCCAGCTGGCATCCGATGGCAGATGATACCACCATGTCGAGGTCCTGGTAGGTGCCCCCGGCATTTCTGTGGTAGTGGCCTGAGAACACAGCTTTGATACCTGCAGGGAAGGGAAAAAACATTAGGGGGCCAAGGATTTCCATTTAGGTAACTTGGGGGTTCCAGTGGTTTCTTCTGTGAAGAACACATATTATTATAGTAAATGCATAATATTATTCAGCATATGATAAATAAGGAGGCAGCATACGTGACATCCACAATCTTTTCGAGGATAACTCATATATATATAATACATTATTAACCTGTTTCTTGTAACTCATACAGGAAAGTACTAGGGGACAAGGAGAGAAGGGAGAAAAGGTGAATGACCTTGGGAGAGATGAAGGAAATATTTTGAGGCCTATATAACAGCCATAGAGTAGAAGGTACATGTCTATGAAAAATAATGTTTATCAGAAATATAGATCAATGGAACAGGATAGAAAGCCCAGAGATAAACCCACACACATATGGTCACCTTATCTTTCATAAAGGCATAAAAGAAGGTTCTGAAGAACCTAGGGGCAGGACAGCAATAAAGACGCAGACACAGAGAATGGACTTGAGGACACGGGGAGGGGGAAGGGTAAGCTGGGATGAAGTGAGAGAGTGGCATGGACTTATATACACTACCAAATGTAAAATAGATAGCTAGTGGGAAGCAGCCGCATAGCACAGGGAGATCAGCTCGGTGCTTTGTGTCCACCTAGAGGGGTGGGATAGAGAGGGTGGGAGGGAGACGCAAGAGGGAGGAGATATGGGAACGTATGTATACGTATAGCTGATTCACATTGTGATACAGCAGAAATTAACACACCATTGTGAAGCAATTATACTCCAGTAAAGATGCTAAAAAAATAAATAAAGGAATAGCTGGATGGAAGGAGAAAAAGGTTTGAAATAGGAGAAGGGATAAGGAGGTGGACTTGTCCCTCTCTTTTAAACAGATACTTTTTACTCATTAATTCCTTCATATTTCTCAGGAATCCCTGAGTCCAGGAGCCAAAGACAGGGCCAGTGAAATAAGAAAACGTGAAGACATGTATGCAGCAAGGAGAAGGTACACGTTCCACACCACGAGAGAACAAGCTATTTACAAGCACTCCTTCAAATCTCTATAATTGACACCCAATTCAAATTCCCACTGTTATTCACTGTTCATAGGGTACAGCTTTATTTTGGAAGCTGCCGTGTTCTCATTGTGAAAACGGAGATGGGATTTAATAGGCAACATCTTCTCTGTTTTAAATGTCCTTCTGGTATTTTGCATGTGTAAAGCTGTTCTTACCCCCATCCAGGAGTCCTGACTCTAGGAGAAGCTGTTTTAACTTATCATTGGTTGCTTAGTGTCGCAGAGATCAGCCACCCAGGACTGGACTTGCTGGTTAGCCAACAGGCATCTAAAGGACTTTTGGTGTATCTTATTCATCTTAGGACGTGGAAAGTACACCTCAAAGAATTTTTAAAAGTGTAAATCATATACTATGGTATATGTAATCATTTGTTGTCTAGCATCAAGATTACTGACAGCTATATTAAAATCTTTTTGAAAAAAAATGTTTATGGAGTTCTAGTCAAGATAGCACAGCATGGTCAACATTTAATGTACCTCCTCCTCTCCAAACTTAGATCTATGATGGATAAAATATTTTTTAAAAACCCAAAGGACAGAGATAGCTTCAATACCAAAATAAATAGCTCTATGGACCAGGAAAAAAGCAGGAAGGCAGAGTAATGAGTGGGAGTTGAGCTCTTACAAGATAATCAAGATTGAAAGCACTTTCTCTGAGATGAGGCAATAAAGGCTGGCTCCCGGCTGGAAACAGGGGTGGTGTTAATAATACCTCCGTTTATGGAAGGAGACTGAAGAAAACCACCACTGCCCTGTTCCAGGGTGGTGGTGGGCTGGTACACCCTGGTACAAGCACTCCAGAAAAAAAAAAAAAGGACCTGATTTGTAATGTTTACTCATTTCCATGGAGTTAACATTCTCACGATGGCCGATTTCAAATGACCAACGTGATGTCACTGAACCAGAGTGGTCAAGAGATGCCCAGGAGCACACCCACCACCACGGAGTGTTCCCAACACACATACGAGAGCTGTACGCAGCCAAAGAGCAGGGGTGAGAATAATACGGAGCAAGATAATTAGAAAATGGTTAAGTGTCGAGTATGAGTATTTATTACCTTTGCGTCTTAATATAATTTACTTAATGATGAGTTTGTATAATTAAATTCTAACAATGGCTGTTTAACAACCAACTCACACAATTCTCTAACACTTAATCATTGGTTTTCATGTGTTGGTAGGAGCTGTCTCCAGCACAGCACTGGGTGAAGGCTTATAGCAACCCACGGGTCTAGGGAGGAAGGACAGACACAGGTTCAAGTCATGAAACTGAAACACGGTTTCGCAGGATGACTGGAGGGCTAGGACTCTAAAGCACTATCGTGAGGCCTGGTCCCCGATGGGGGCCGAAACCCCTGCACAGGGAGAAGTCGGTCAAGAGGAAAATTGAGGGAAAAACCACCGCCTCCCCCGCTGCAAATACCCCTTACCCAAACTGAACCTGAAATAAAAAATTCCACCATCCGTGAAAATTTCATGCTAAGTAAGACAGTCTTCAAACTCTTCAATCAGGAATATGAATTCACTTCAGGGGAAATCAATGATATAAACTGTCTGAGAAATACTTAAAATAAATGTTTAGGATATCAAACGTACTCAATAAAGGACAAATATCCATTAAAAAGAACAAGATGTTGTGAAACGAAACGGGCATGAATTGAATGAGAAGGGTTGGTAATGGAAATTTAGAAATGGTGGACATAAAACCTATGAATTAAAATTTTAAAACAAAACCCTCAATAAATGGGATAAATTCTAGACTAGACACGAATCAGACAGGGAATTAGTGAATGAAAAGGTAGAAATGTGGAGCTGAATCAGAAAACACAGACACCCAGACGTAAGCAATAAGAATGAGAAGTTCAAAGAACCCAAAGGATGGGTTATTTGGAATTTTCCAGAAAGGAGGAATATATGGGTCTTCAAATGAAAAGTACTAATAGGATAAATAAAAATCAATTTATACTGACATATGCCATGGTAAAATTATGGAGCATCAGAAAGAAAAGTCTTAAAAAGATATCATGGTGGGACTTCCCTGGTGGTGCAGTGGTTAAGAATCTGCCTGCCAATGCAGGGGACACGGGTTCAAGCCCTGGTCTGGGAAGATCCCACATGCCGCGGAGCAGCTGGGCCCGTGAGCCACAGCTGCTGAGCCTGCGTTCCAGAGCCCACGAGCCACAGCTGCTGAGCACGTGTGCCACAACTGCTGAGGCCCGTGCGCCTAGAACCCGTGCTCCGCAGCAGGAGAAGCCACAGCAATGAGAAGCCCGCACACTGCAACGAAGACCCAACACAGCCAAAAAAAAAAAAAAAAAAGATATCATGGCAAAAGTACTATAAAGGGATGACAATTAGACAGGTAGCAGGCATCTCAGCCATAAAAGAATCAGGGAGTAATACTTTCAAAATGCTGAAGGCAAGTACTTGTGAACCTCAAATTTTGTACCTAGCTAAACCATCATTCAAGTTTAAGGGCAAAACAGATACATGTTTGGACATATAAAGACTAAGAGTTTACCACTTCTCGAAACATTATGCCGAGTTAAAGAAGTCAGATGCAGAAGGCCACATATTGTATGGTTCCATTTGTAAGAAATGTCCCGAATGGGCAAATCCATAGCGAAAGAACGTATATTAGTGGTTGCTGGGTGAAGAGGGGAAAGAGAGAGTGAGAATGACTGCTAATGAGCACAGGGTTTCTTTGCAGAATGGTAAAAATGGTCTGGAATTAGACAGTGGCAATGGTTGCACAGTCCTGTGAATATATTAAAGCCACTGAATTTTGGAGTAAATTGTACGGTATGTGAATTATACAGCTCAATAAAAAAAGGTTGTTTTTTTTTTTTAAACCCGTATGGGAAGGGGAGGAGGCTAGAATGATCCATGTGGTAATGGATTAGAGTTGGAGACATCAGTATGAACTTGTGTTTACCTTAACGTGTAAACCCTGCTGACATCTGGAAATATATATAGATGTGTATGTACACAGGTTAGTAGAGAGACACACATTTCTTGCTCTGTCAGGTGCAAGTGCCTAGGAGCAAGGACACATGCTAGCAGGGAGCACACGTAGCAGCCACATCTTGGTTTCTACTTCTATTCTCCAACAAAAGGAACTATGGATCCTTGGAGAAATGGGTGTCTGTAAGACTGGGGCAGGAAATGTATTTAAAAAGCCACGAGTCTATACTAATACAAATAACTGACTAAATATATGTGGGGAAAAGAGACAAACATCCCATACAGAAGACTAACGGATAATTTATGTGGAAATTCCTCCTTTAAGGAGGTGGAGTATAACTCCCTACCCCTTAGGTATGGGTTGTGCATAGCGACTTCCTTCAAAGAGTGAAGAATAAAGAGGGGTTTGTTGTTTTTTTTTTTAAAAAATAACTTTACAGGGGAGAAACTGACGAACATCAACAGTGATGATATGTCAGGTTGATGGTATGTACCTTGATATGACTGGGATTAAAACAGTAATTGACCTGTGTGGTCTTCCTCCCTTAAACCCATAATTCTGGCATGAAAAAGACATCAGACAGATCCCAATAGACATTCTATAAAATACCTGACCAGTACTTCTCAAAACTGTAAAGGTCGTCAAAAATAAGCAAAGTCTAAGAAATGGTCACAGTCAAGAGGCACCCACACCAATGCAATACTGCTCAGCAGTAAAAAGGAATCAACTATTGACACATGCCACATCTTGAGTGGGTATCAAGGAGATTACGCTGATTTTAAAAAGCCAACTCAAAAGGTTCCATACAGTATGATGCCACTTACATAACATTCTTAAAGTGACAAAAATTATATAGTTGCTAGGAGTTAGGGACAGGAATGAAGGGGGCTGGGAGTGGGTGTGGCTACAGGAGGGACCCTCATGGTGAGAGAACTGTTCTGCATTTGACAATGATTCAAAAAAGGTATGAAGGAAATACGATCAAATTGTTTAACCCTTCTTGTTAGTAGGGTTCTGGGAGACTTTGAACGGAGCTCTGGAGACTACAGCCACTCTCCAGCAGCAAGAACTGAGACCCACCTGCGGGCAGGTGTGGGTCTGCCAGCCCTGGACCATGGCTAGGGATGGAAAGGAAGGTGACCCAGGTTTCCCTACTTAAAACAGCCAAGGGTGGAGAGAAACAGCTATTTCCGTCGACTGTTATTAGGATGCAAACAGATACAACTCATTTCAGAGGGTAATTAGGTGCTATTAGGTTCTGACATTTTGCTGTGCGTTCCCCTTGACCCAACACCACCATTTTCATATAAATTTATCCTTCCGAGATACCCAGAGAAGAGCCCACAGATGTAGGTGTGTTTGTGGGGACAAATAAACAGTGCTCACAGAGGCACTGTTTGTAATATTCGTTTATGGGAGACTGGATAAATTATAGTATGCGTACTAAAAAAAAAAAAAAAAGAGGTTGATTTACATGTACCGGCACTGAAAGGCACCCAATATATTATTAAGTATGAACAGCAAGATGTAAAAAGAAGTGTTGTGTGATCCTGCCTTTGTAAAATTAAGATAACGCCCATATAAGAGGGTGTGTGCTTGAGTTTGTACCCCCAGCTGAATGGGGGAGAAACAGACACTAAACTCACACAGGTGATTTCACCACCAGGGTGGTGGGGTGGGATTAGCAAGGGCGGGCATCACTTTCTATGTTTTTATTACTATAATGTTTGCAGTGATCATGCATTGATTTGGCGATCACAAACAAACATCAAGGTGACGTGGACTGGGAAAGAATGATGACAGGAGGGATGGAGGTGCTGCCACACCAGGGCCGGAGCTGTGTGGCTAAAAGCTGCAGCTGGAACCGCTGGGTTGGGTGTATCGCCGTTAAGTTGGGGAAGTGAACAGCTCCTGATCACTCAGGCTGCAGGGCCGTGAAAATGACTGCTTCCTCCACTGCCTTCCTGGGGTTTCCGAGCCTTACGGCCTGTGCCGTCAGACGCCCAAATGGGAGAGTGTGCGACTAGACCCACCTCGGGGACCTGCTAACGGCCGGTCGGAAAGCACTTAGTATTATTATTTGGTTGTATGCTAAATTATGTTTATGAAATTTGGCTCTTTAGGCCTAATTCATAGTTGCAAAATGTACTATTCTGGAAGGAATGTTTGGCAATTTTGAAAGTTGCTCGCATTAGCCGTAATTAGCTGTGAAAACTCATTTATGTTTAGACTTCACGCCGTTATTTGTTGGCATTCGCAGAGACAGGAGTGTTAACGGGGACTGTGCAAGTGACTGGCAGACCTTTCAGAAGGGGTCTCAGTGGACTGTGGAGAGCTGGGCTTCTCTGCCATCAGCGTGTCCCATCCATTTCCCGTCCCAGGTCCCCGGGGGCTCATCATTTACTGATAATGTCCCAAGTCACAGAAATGTGACCAAATGAGGATTTTTAGATGAGCAAAGAAGCCTAAAGAGGACTAGAAATAAAGATGAAAGAGCTGTCGGCAAGCAGAGCTGTTGTGTTCAGAATCTTCTTGCTTCTGGTAAAAGAGATCCCCACCTCCCCCCTGCCCAGTACAATGAGGAACTTGACATTTCGGAGTCCTGAACAGGAAATCAGGCAATGACCATGTGATAAACTTACAACGGGATGGTCAGGCAGGAGGCTAAAGTCTGTCTCAAAGCAGGGACGTATGAAAGACTCTCCACTCTCCTGGGTTCTGGTGCAGAGTTCAAGGCTCTGAGATATTCCCAGTTGGCACAGGGAAAAGCAAAACACAGGGATGAGACTCAGGTGGTAAGTGAGGGAGCCTCTTCTTGGGTTGGAACCGGACCCAGGAGCCTGGTATTTGGTAGTGGGAGTTTCTACTTCCCACCTCCTGGGAAGTCCAGGAGTTCTGAACCCCAAAAATGTCTCCTGATTCTGTCCCAAAGAAGGGCAAACACTGAGGCAGAGTGAGTCGAGGGCAGCAGCAGCAGCAGGACCCTAAGAATTTTTTATTTATTTATTTTTGCAGTACGCGGGCCTCTCACTGCTGTGGCCTCTCCCGTTGCGGAGCACGGGCTCCGGACGCGCAGGCTCAGCGGCCATGGCTCACGGGCCCAGCCACTCCGCGGCATGTGGGATCCTCCCGGACTGGGGCACGAACCCGTGTCCCCTGCATCGGCAGGCGGACTCTCAACCACTGCGCCACCAGGGAAGCCCCCTGAGGACTTTTTAATCCACCATCTCCTGAATCCTCCCAATAGAACTTTGTCCTAGGGACACAGGAGTCATCTCCATTTTACAGATGAGAAGACTAGGCACGGAGAAGTTAAGGAACCAAGGCAAAGTTACTCAGTTAGAAATCAGGGCAGCCAGGATCAGAACCATGGTACTCGGATGTAAGAGCTCAGGTTCTTGCAGACTCAGGTTCTGTCCTTTGGGACCTTGGGCAGGTTACTGACCTTTGTGAACCTCGACTTCCTCATTTGTAAGACAATAATAATACCTGTCTCACGGGTGGCAGAGAGGTTTGGATGACAGCTCGGATGCTGGCAACGTGTGCCCAGTAAACAGCAGGTGCTCATCATGCCCCGAGGCTCCCCTGCTGGAGTGGGACGCAGACATGACCAGCTGGCCTTGCAACGTTCAGGCCCTGCCACCAGGACTTGCAAGAAGTTTTACTTATGTTGGTTTTCTACTAGCTTTTTAAAAAATAATTAATTTCATTTTTGGCTCTGTTGGGTCTTCGTTGCTGCGCGTGGGTTTTCTCTAGTTGCGGCGCGCGGGGGCTACTCTTCGTTGTGGTGCGCGGGCTCCTCACCGCGGTGGCTTCTCTTGTTGTGGAGCACGGGCTCTAGGCACACGGGCTTCAGTAGTTGTGACACGTGGACTCAGTAGTTGTGGCTTGCCGACTCGGTAGTTGTGGCTCACAGCCTCTAGAGCACAGGCTCAGTAGCTGTGGCGCACAGGCTTAGTTGCTCCGCGGCACGTGGGATCTTCCCGGACCAGGGCTCGAACCCGTGTCCCCTGCATTGGCAGGCGGATTCTTAACCACTGCGCCACAAGGGAAGTCCTCTACTTGGGGACGCATTGATTCACAACTCGATAGCGGTAGAGAATATATTAATAAATCATGGTTTTCCTGACGGGGGATTGATTTTAGTGGTGTTTAGTGGTGTTTTTAAGAGTTGTGCAGAATTTCCATTCGGACTGTTCATCAGTCATCTGTGGCCGACATGCCTCTATGGTGCCTTAATTGAGTATCACGTATAGATTGTTTTTAAATTATGAACTGCTGTAAGGAGGTGACAAGCATCTCCTTAAATTACCACCAGGAAAATCCGCAGCAGAGACAGCCCCTGCATCAAGAGGACGCCCTCGTGGCATTAGCTTCATATTTATTTCTCCATGGTATCAAGTCATAAAGATGCTATAAAAGCAATTTTTAAGCTGCCCTGATTCAAATTCATTTCAAATCAATCAGAGGATTGGGATACAATCTCCATATAACTTAATACTCTAATATCAGAAATGTGCCTCAAATCAACCAGGAAATCGGGATGCACGCCGGTACAATTTGGGGCTTAAAAACTAATGTCCTTAATGTCTTTAGTGTTACTTAGGCTTGGAAAGTGTGAGCAGATTCTAACTGGGCAGTTTTTTCTTTTATCCCACCTGAGTATACACTTATGAAAATGCTTGGCATCTTTACATTGCCAGCTGTAACAGTGAAACTTGTGTCACAAATCATTAGTCACACTCAATTTATTCTGTCTCAGTGGTAAGGAAAAATATGGGACTCATAAAAGAGAAAAAGAAAAGGAAAATTTTAAAAAGGAAAAGGTTGGTGTGAACACACAGAAAGCAGGCATAAATAATCTCTCCTGCAGGTAAGGAATTTCCTCAGCAGGCAGCCAAGAGGCAGGCCTGGAGACGGTGATCCCTGCTGGCGGCCAGTGGCCTGGGATGGCTGTGAGGCAAAGGGGGAGAAGCAGATGTTTCTTAGGCAGGGCTGGAACGTCAGCTGCCGATCCAACATTGGGGTTAAGGCCCACCTGACTCATTCAGTATGACATTCTTCATATTAAATTACGATTTTGAGTTGCCAATTTGGGAGTTATAGATTCCAGTATAATCACGCTCAGAATTTTACTGGCAGGTATCTTTCCAGATGCCTAAGTGTCCACGGCCCGTGGCTGCCAGGGACTGTGGAGAAAGGCAACGGCCTGCTCCCCGTTCTTCGGCTGAGGCAGGATGCTGTTTCTTCAGCCAATTCGAGGCAATAAACATTTGCAGAGCTCCCTCCCGATGCCAGGTGTTGGTGGAGCCTAGCAGGGCACCCAGATCAACCATTCCTAGCAATCAAGAGCTTAAAGTCTACAGCTGCGTAGTACTGTAAAGTGCTTTCATAATAAAATGCAGAAAGTAAAAATAACACAGTTTAGCGGTGTTTTATTTACAGAATATCTGCTCTGAGCTGAGCACTTTGCACGTGCATCATCTCAGGTCAGCCTCATAAGGACCCCCACGAGGAAGATACTGTCCCCTTTTACAGATGATGGGATCAGGCACAGAGAGGTTAAGTAACTTGTCCAGGGTCACACAGCTAGGATTTGTTACCAGGATCAGACTGACTCAGAAGTAGATGCTCTGTCTACCACCCTGGAGGTCCAAAGTGCCACGGATCACAGATGATGCGGGGGCCCAGTAAGAAGGCTTCCTGGAGAGGGTGGCTTCGACCTAAACACACCCTCAGCTTCTTCCAGTTCTTTGCTTGTGCCTGACCTGGGACTTGAAGGGAGGTCATGATTAGGGTAGTAATAATAACAAGCAGCAGCAGCATCACTTATATGGAGTGTGCACTATCTGCCGGACATTGTTCTGAGCTACTTTACATGTTTTGTTTTTTTTTTTTTTGCGGTACACGGGCCTCTCTCACTATTGTGGCCTCTCCCGGAGGCCACAGGCTCCGGACGTGCAGGTTCAGCGGCCATGGTTCACGGGCCCAGCCGCTCCGTGGCATGTGGGATCTTCCCGGACCGGGACACGAACCTGTGTCCCCTGCATCGGCAGGCGGACTCTCAACCACTGCGCCACCAGGGAAGCCCCATGGACCTCCTTTTGAGGATCACCTGTAACTTAATTGACCCGGGGTCTGCCAACCTTTTCCTTAAAGGGCCAGATAGTAAATATTTTAGGCTCTTCAGTCTCTGTCGCAACTACTCAACTCTGCCTTCCTTTGTGACATGGAAGCAGCCGTAGAAAGTGTGTGAACACGTGTGTGATCCAATAAAACTTTATTTACAAAACTAGAAGGAGGGCCACCCCCAGTAATGGGGGAAAAGTATACCAACTCAAAAAATACATTTGGGTGATCAAAGGTCAGTCACGATTTCTTGATTCTTCAAAAACTGGAAGCTTCTGTGCTTCTCCCAGATAAAGTAAACAACAAAGGACAAAGTAATCTGTAGTTTAGTTTATAAAAATATGGATGCCATTCCAACCAGAAGACACCAGCATATTTGCCCAAAAGAGAACACTGATTTAAAGAACACAAAACTGGTCAATTATTCTATAAACAGGAGCACTTGTCCTGATGGTCAGAGACTTCTGTATCTACCTTAAACTAAGAGTGTTCACATCCTTCCATCTAAAAAAGTAATCCAGACCTGAAATATGGAAAAAATTGTTTGCTGACAATTTTTGCTTGAAATTAAGCAGCTAATGGACTTACAGAGTAAACAAATGTACCAATAAGGGAAACTATAAAATTTAACCAGCATACATTTTATACTCAATAAATATAAATATATGCTGTTGAATTAACCTCCTAGTTGTCTCTCACATAGACAACATGATGTGGAAAGAGCTCTGAGGTGGCACTGGTCAAAAAGAAGTGTAATGTGAGCCTCACCTGTAATTTTTGAATTTCCTAGCAACTCCATTAAAAAAAGTAAAAAAATAACAGGCGAAATTAATTTTAGTTATGTATTTTATTTAACCCAATGTATCTAAAATATTATCATTTCAACATCTATTCAGTATATAAAATATTACTAATTTTACATCCTTACTTCCACATTAAGTTCTTGAAAATTCAGTGTGTGTTTTACACTTAGAGCCCATCTCAAGTTCTTGAAAATTCACTGTGCATTTTACATTTAGAGCCTATATTGAACAGTGTGGGGCAGATGTGGAAATCCAATTCCAGCATTGGTACTTTTTAACTGAATGGCCTTAGTTTCATCATCTATAAAATGGGGATAATAACAGCTACTCTGCAAAGCTGCTATTGTGAGAAACAGCTCTGCTGTGCCTGGCACACAGTAGGCACCAAATGAATGAAAGCCATTTTTATATTAATTAATTAAAGCACTGACTATTTCTTTAATAGAAGTTCTTAATTATGAATATCATACAACAAGGCACAAATCCAACAAGGCACTTTTGCAGAGCAAAAATGATAACTACACCACATATACAAGTAGACAGAAAAGGCTGGCTCCAGGGTCATCAGTTTCCAAAGTTTACAAGGAGGTTGAACTGCTGGGTCAAAACACACCTCCCCCTTTTGGGTACAGCTTAAGGTATAACTGAAGAACCATAAACTGTGCATATTGGATCAGTTTTAACATATGTACACTCCTGGAAACCATCACCAAGATCAAGGTCATGAATGCACCCATCACTGCCAGTTTCCTGATGCTCCTCTGGAGTCACTCCCTCCCTCCATCCCTGTCCCAGACAACCACCAACTTGATTTTTGTTCCTATAGATTAATTTGGATTTTATATACATGTAATCGCACAGTATGCACCTTTTGGGGGGGGGTGGTTCTGGTGTCTTTCATCCAGCATACTTTT
The DNA here is from genome assembly GCF_003031525.2 of Neophocaena asiaeorientalis asiaeorientalis. Taxonomy (NCBI): domain Eukaryota; kingdom Metazoa; phylum Chordata; class Mammalia; order Artiodactyla; family Phocoenidae; genus Neophocaena; species Neophocaena asiaeorientalis. Next base: position 13,059,403 of record NW_020173198.1, on the reverse strand, counting down.
TAAAGATTTCATGAAAGAATCATGGAAGCATTAATTTTGAAAGATTCATCCATGTATCAACAGTTCATTTTTTCATTGCTGAGAACTATTCCATTGTATAGATATCCCATAATTTGTTTACCCATTCAACTGTTGATGGACACTGGAAGTTGTTTCCAGAACTGCCTCAGCACTTTTGATGAAAACTGATTAACCATATAAATTTGGGTCTATTTCTGAACTCTCTTTTCTGTTGCACTGATCCACTTATCTTTTAATACCAAATGCCTAACAGTCTTGAGCACTGTAGGTTCATAGTTAATCTTGAAATCAGATAGGATAGGTCTTTCAACTTTGTTCTTCTTTTTCAAAACTGTTCTTCTATTATAGGTACTTTGCATTTCCATAGATATTTTAGAATCAGCTTGTGGATTTCTACCCAAAATAAAACTGCAGGAATTCTGATTGGTATTATGTTGACTCTATAGATCAACTTGGGGAAAATGCCGTATTAACAAGTCTTCTGATCCATGAACGTGGTCCATCTTTTCATTTACTTAGGTCTTTAATTACTCTCTGTAATGTTTTATAATTTTTAGGGTAGAGAACTTAAGATATTTTTTGTTATTCCTAGGCATTTTATGGTTTTTGGTGCTACTGTAAATTGAATTATTTTTACAATTTCACTTGACAATTGTTTGCTGCTAGTATATATTGTACATAATTGTATTAAGAATACAACTGATTTTTGTCTATTAAGTTTATATCTGGGGACCTTGTTAAATTCATTTTTTAGTTCTAGAGATTGTTTTGTAGATTCCTACGATATTCTAAGTAAACAATCATATCATCTGCAATGATATGATATGACAGCTTTACTTCTTCTTTTGAACCTTATGCTTTTTCTTGCTTTTTGTAATGGCTGGAACCTCCAATAAGATGTAAAACAGGAGTCCTGATCTTAGGGGAATCATTTAGTCTTTCATATTCCCATAGTTTCGGCTTTTGAAATAACTGTCAAATGATCCTTCAGAAAATGAACCGATTAAAATTCCCACCAAGGGTGTGAGAGTTTGGTCACCGAGATTCCATTCCCTGCTTGATCTTTCGAGGAAGAGCCTTGAAGAGGCTAAAAAGGGACCCTGCCCAGGACAACATACGTTTCTGTTTACCCAGAACTTCTGAGTAACTGCTGCTGTTATTCTATTATGCTGGGTAATCCCTTTCATTTCACTCTTAACGAAGCCCATTCACACGATTTACTCTGCGGGACTCTAATGGCATCCCCACTAGGCTCCTTCACAGGCTGGTGTGTCCGTCCGCCAGTTGCTGGGCAGGTTGGCTGCTAATGGCTCACAGCTGCCCTTCTCTGGAGACCCGAATGACTGAACCAAAGCCACGGCACGCAAGTGGTGACCTCCCCTTGAGGGCTGAGGGTGGGGGAGCGGCACAGCCCACGACGGAACAACAGGAGCGTGCAAAAGGCCAGCCCCCAAACCATACATCGTATGACTCCATTTACACGACATGTCCAGAACCGGCACATCTACAGAGGCAGAAAGCAGATTTCTAGGGCAGGGAGGGAGGAAGGGGTTGGGGAGGAAATGGGGCAGTGACCGCTAATGGGATAGGATTTCTTTATAGGGTCATGAAAATGTTTTAAGATTGACTCTGGTGGTGGATGCACAGCTTTGTGGATATACTAAAGACCACTGACTGGACATCTTAAATAAGTGAATTGTATGTTAATGGTATGGTATGTCAATAGAGCTGTCATGAAAAAATAAAAGGAAAAAAGGGAAGAATGACTATAATAGTATTAGCTATCATTTGCTGAAGATCTACTACAGGCCAAGCACCAGGAACAAGACCCATTATATGCATTAATTTGAACTCTTCGACATTCTCAAAGTACATTACCGTATATGGGGGATGGGGGAGTCCCCACCACCACCACTCAAGGTGGGACCACCTCTGGTGAGATCCCTGCTCTGGAGCTCCCGCTGGATCAGGCTGAAGTCTGACTCCAGCTGAGCACATATCCTTCTTAGCTCTGTCGCCTGCCCTGTCCCGTTGTTACTTCCTTGTTCCCTCACATGTCCTCCAATCCCAGTCTCAGGCTCTGCCTCCAGAGACCCCGACCTAAGAGAGTTACTTCGTGTGGACCCCTTGCCATCACTATGGCTCTATTTGTGAGGCTCAAGGGCTCACCAGCCACCTGGCTTCTCCCATGGTCCCACCCACTTTAAAAATGACAGACTTTCTATTAGAGCCTCAGCTTGCTCTCTTCAGTGGTTTTAAATTTTCCATTTCACTAGTTATCTTTGTTTTTCTGCTTTCAAAAGTAATGCATGCCTGGGCTTCCCTGGTGGCGCAGTGGTTGAGAATCTGCCTGCTAATGCAGGGGACACGGGTTCGAGCCCTGGTCTGGGAGGATCCCACATGCCGCAGAACAACTAGGCCCGTGAGCCACAACTACTGAGCCTGCGCATCTGGAGCCTGTGCTCCACAACAAGAGAGGCCGCGATAGTGAGAGGCCCGCACACCGCGATGAAGAGTGGCCCCAGCTTGCCACAACTAGAGAAAGCCCTCGTACAGAAACGAAGACCCAACATAGCAAAAATAAATTAATTAATTAAAAGTAATGCATGCCTTAGGAGAGCAGTTGAACAAACTGTGGTACACTCACAGTTGTAAACAAACAAACCGAGGAAGATATCCATAAACTGATACTGAATGATTGCAAAGAAAAATGTGAATAATGTACAGGAAAGCATATATAGGAGCCTACCTTTTGTGTAAGGAAGGGAAAATAAAACACACATTGATGCATGCAACGTACCCTCAAATAGATCAGAAAAATATACTTGCAATATCTATTGCAAACAATAAAAAAATCAAGCAATTGGGGTAAAATGCCAGATAAATTCGGGTAAAGGGTATATAGGTGTTCTTTTTACTTGCAACTTCTCTGTAAGTTTGAAAATATTTCTGGACAAAAAGGTTTTTTTTCAAAAAACAAGGCATGCTTGCTAAAAATAAAATCAAATATTATAAAAATACAAGGCACTTTAAAAAAGGAGGAGGGAAATCTCTTGAAATCTCTCTTTCCATTTTAGGAGTTCCGTGTGTCTTGTCCAGATAATTTGAATGGCTGTACTAACAAAAAACAGATGTAAGATATAGGTCTATAGAAATACACACATACAAAAATACATATAATTTCACAAAAATGGGAGATGCTATCTGTGAATTTGATCCTTGCTTTTATTCACTCAACAATCTGTCTTTTAATTGTTCCCCTCAGGACATACGGCTCTATCTCAGAGCTGCCGTATAAAACCCTGAAAACTGTATCTGCAGTGTGTACAATCTAGGCTGTCAGATGATCATTCTATACTTTAAACTGGGAGGTCGGGACATTCAGAGCCTTTCGGCCCTCCAGGGACTGTTCAGGTACTTGGGGACACTCAGTGCAGCTTCTCAGAGAGCCTCGGGGGCCCTGGGTCAGTGACCCCGCAGGGAGGAAGGTGCCCATTTGCCCAGCCCCAATGGCCAGCTCTCCAGGGAGGGGCCCATCCATTCCTGTTTGCTGCAGGATCAAGAGCGCAAGGAAAGACTCTCTCAGGTTAAAAAGCACCCAAGCCAGGCAGCCCTGCCTCTGTACCACTCGACCTGGGGTAGGGGTTTGGGGGGCTAGCTGCTGTGGGAGTTGAACCCCAATCTTCTGAAGGGCATGAGCAGCCACAGAAGGCTGGAGATGACTTCACTGCCAGGGGCTCAGGTGCTCCCGGGCTGGGCCTCCACTGGAAGCCTGCGTGGGGTTCATGCCACCCTTTCTTTTGTGGGTGCTATGCAACACACAAACATCTGGCCACCTCAGGCATTTGCTCAGATGTCTGGTCCACATGCTGCGTGAAGCATCTGGCTTGTCCTGAGGATTCATAGCCTCCTCTTGGGATTTCTCCTCTCTCTCTTTTTTTGTTTTGCTTGGGTTGAAAGTAATGGCCCAGCTATTGAAATGACCCTTCACCCGAGGCCAAGAGATTTCTTTTCTCTATAGAGTAGGAGCTGGTGTTAGGCGAAGAGATTTCTTTTGTTTTAAATTTTCTCCCCAGTTTCGTCTCCTAAAAAAATAGCCATGTAAATTCCACTTTTACCTCCCCTAGATAATCATCAACAAAATGATACTCTTCCCTTCCCAAGGCTCCTACAAGAAGGTGGGAGGGTGGGGGGATGAAACCACAATTCTCAGTGGCAGAGAAGTAGCTCAGAGAACACCGAGGGGCTGTGCATTTCCAGCTCAATCAGGAAGGGAGTGGTTTTGCTGAAAAAGTTCCCAAGAAGAGAGGGTGGAGAGAGATCCACTGATCCGTCATCATGCCCACACGGGAGGCGGTGGGGAGGGCCCCGCTCCTGTTTGTCACACGCATCTCCACCTTCACCACCACACCCCCTCACGGATGTCAAGGCCTGCACTCCCGCCTTGGGAGAACGTGAGCTCCCAGTCCCGGGCACAGAGCGGTGCTGCTGGGACATAATTCCGCTCGGGGGCTGGAGATGCCTGGCTGCCCTCATGCGTGCAAAGCCTCCAGAGTCTGCAGTGAAGCATCGCTTCTCCACCTGGAGTTGAGGATTAATTATGCTCCTACCACCTTCAGACTCACTCCCCTTTATTCTTCTTCTACATGGGAAGTATGAACAACTTTTTAATTTTCCCCTTTCCTGATGACCTGGAAATTCAAAACCTGTGTGTAGTATGCAAGAGGAGAGCTGTATTTTCTTAATATTAATATTTGGTGGCTAGAAAAGCAGTGGCAGCTTGGGGCAGGGGTTCAGGAGATGAAGGCTTGAACCCCAGCCTGCCACTGCCAAGCTGTGAGCGTGGCATGTGCGTCCACCTCTCTGAGCCTCGGTTTCCCCCACTTGGAAGGTAGGACTAATGCCAACCACCCCCAGGTTCAGAGCTGTGCCCAAGGTCACACGGCAGGAAGCTGCATGTGACGTACTCAGGCGACGCTCAATAATTATACCTTCCTCTCATCCTTCTCTAAGATTCTGATCAGAAGATCTTTTTTTTCATTTGCACAAATTACATCTTTTTCGCTATTCACAATTTCCTCTTTATTTTTAAAAGAAGATGGCAGGCTTGTGTGTGAGCTGGAGCGTGGGGCACACAGTAAGGTTTCAATCCAGAATGGACAATTTTCTAGATTTCCATTACCCAGTTTCCATGCCCTATCTTAAACACAGCTGTCAGGACAAGAGGCTCATTAAAAAAGATTGTTTTGACTGACGGCATGCTCATGTATCAAATTGGAAATCCGTCCAAAAATACTGGAGGGAGGTAGACAGAGGTGGCAGCAAGCCACGGAAGGGAGATGTTGAGCAGCGTGGCTGAAGATGAAACTTACTCGGGAAAAGGGGCTCTAGCTCGGACCAGGTAGGTCCACGAGGGGAGCTCTGCACCATCGAAATATCAGGACCTTGGGAGAGTCAGCTTCTGTTTTAATAACCGGGGAAAGAAAGATTCCAATCAGGCAGAGATGCCTTAAAGAACACAGCATTTGCCTAATTAGCGTGCTTTTCCATGAGCCCTTTAGATAGCAGCCTTCCCTGGGCTCTGCCCATGCCCTTCTCTGCTCACTGGATGACCACAGCCTGTCGTGACCTCAGTCACCCCACCTGCTGACGACCCCGAATCATTTCCCGGCCCAGACTTAGTTCTCCCACTGCTCGGAGGACCTCTCTTCCTGATGTCCCTGCAAGTTCTGCAAACTCACTCTTTCCGCCCCATGCCTGCTCCTCCTTGTGGGCTTCCCTGGGCCAGCCCACAGCCACCTGCTCCAGGGATGCAGGCTGTGCATCCCATTGGTTTTTCTGCCTGAACATGCTCACAGCCCTTTCTGGTCTCCATCCTCAGGGCGGTCTTTGCGGCCACCTGCTCTTCCCTCCTTTCTGCCCCCAGGTGTGTCAGGATGACATTCAGCTGTCAGCGGCTTAAACAAGCAAAGGGTGTGCTTGTATTTACCTCTGATCTGTCCATCAGACAGGAGGTGGGCAGTCAGGGTGGGTGCAGCTGCTCAACAATTTCACTAAGAATCCAGGCCCCTTCTGTCCTGCTCTGCCATCCCCCGCTTGTGGCTTTGTCCTCAAGACTGCAAGATGGCTGCAGGGCTTCCAGGCATTATGTCCAAGTTCCAAGCAGGAAGAAGAGGGAAGGGCCAACGAACGCTTTCCAGGAAGCCCCACTTGCTAAATTCCAGGACTGGGACATGTAGCCACACTAGGTGTAAGGGGGGCTATAGGTGTTTCCAGCCTGTCATACGGTGCCCTGAATAAAACTAGGGAAAGAAGGAAGAAAAATGCATCCTGGACAGACCAGGCAAGGTTGTCTTTCTCAAACGCAAAACCCGATTGTGCCACTTCTCCACCTAAAACCTTTCCATGCTTCTCCATCACCTTGGGGCCGGATCCGGCTCCTGTTCCGTGTCATCCAACACCTGAGCCACACTCTGGTCACCAAGCAGCTCCAGTGCCAGGCCCAGTTCATGCCCGGCTGTTCTGTGGCTCCGGCCTCAGCTCATGCTCTGCCCTGTGTCTTGAGTGCCCACTTCCTGCCCACATCTGCCTGCTGAACTCTCACTCGTCCTTTACGACCCTGCCTGCTCCTCTCCGCGGGGAAAACATCCCTGGCCAAGGTGGACTGGGCTGATTCTCCTTCCTCCCGTGCTTTGCACATTCCTCTACTTTTGTCCTGAGGTTTCTTGCTCCCATCCTGGTGTCCCCTGCTGGCCTGTGAGGACAGAGACCAAGGCTATCTAACTAAATATCCATCCCTAGAATGAAGATAACAGGGCTGCTGCTCTATAAATGACTGTTGAAGGATGGATGGATGGATGGATAGAGAACGAATATATCAAATTTGTGGCAACTCATAAGCTGCATTTTAGTAGGTGTCCTGGAGGAGAAACTCAAATCTCCCCTCTGCTAATATTATCTAAGGAAAAGCAGAGTACCAGTATTTACTGATACTAAAAAAGAATTGCCATGTTCCTTATAAACGTCCGCTTCCCCAATTTTAAAAAGGGAGTGTTAACAGATCCCTCACAGAGTTGCTGTGAGTTTCAGAGATGATGTGTTTGAGCCCCAGCGCGGGCTCACTAACGCGCCCTGTGGACACAACACTTTTCGGTCCTGTTTCTGAAATAAAGTGTAAATGTGGGTCCGTCCTTCCTCGCTGTGGGAAGCAGTGCTGGTTGCCTCCCGATATCCATGCCTTTCCTTTTCCTCTTTGCTAAGAGGATCCTGATTCTGCTCTGGCAGGTCATGGGCTGCATCTGCAGAACCAGGATGGAGGCAGTTCTCTTCCTACGACCACCCACGGGGCTAGGAAAGGGTGTGTGGCCAGGTCTCGGTATGCCGCTGTGGAAGGATACCTGCTGAGGGTCCATCCTGGGAAAGGTGTTGCTTCTTTTTTTTTTAAAGCCCACTTTTCTGCCTCTTGGGGGTTGTTAAGTCTGAACGTTATGCCCAGAACTACAGCAGCCATCTGAGAAGGTCCAAACTAAAGAAAGGGCCACACTGGGTGTGTGTGTGCAAGGGGGGCGGTGGCGGGGACAGGACAGCAGAATCACAGTAAGATCCTGGTCCCTAAGTTAGACTTGTCTGAGAGCCTGAACCACACGAGATAATAAACTTCCTTACTCTCTGAGCTGGGCAGGTTGGAGTTTCCGATTACGTACAGCCAAAAGGAGCGAATACTATCCTATCCTTTTTAGAACAGTAACTCGTCTTTTGGAGTGACCAGTAATCTGCTTTTAGACACGACATAAGTTGGCCTTTGGAAGCTCTTACAAGATAATACAAAACATCCCAGGATGTTTCCTTCATAGGGTGGGGTTCAACAGGACTCCAGCAGAGTGTTGTTTTTTCATAGAAGTTGTGGCTCGCAGGCTCTAGAGCGCAGGCTCAGTAGTTGCGGCACACAGGCTTAGCTGCTCCGCGGCACGTGGGATCTTCCCGGACCAGGGCTCGAACACTTGTCCCCTGCATTAGCAGGCGGATTCTTAACCACTGCGCCACCAGGGAAGCCCCTGTCAGGGATCTGCTTGACATGCTTTCTAAGCCTTGTGAAACTGCTTTCTCAAGCATCAAGCACTCAACAGGACCCAAGGCACAGACCCAAGGCAGTGCCTGGCACAGAGGAGGGGGCAGGGCTCTGGGTAACCTTCAGCCATGTCTATATGACAACTTGGAGGCAATTTGGAAGTGAGAACCAGACAACACACCACAGAGTCAGAGTGTGCTATTATTAAAAGACCCAAAACATAGTCAGCTATAAAGAAAATCTCCTCCTCCCTTAGATTTTAGTCTTTCACTTGTGGGTAGAAGATATGAAGTGTGGAAAATGCTAAGTGGCATAATCTTTTGAAAATAATTGATGGCTCTGTAACTATTATCCTTAAATACAAGTGTCAGTGGAGATTGATCTTAAGTTTCCAGACCAGGGGCTGGGAAACCACAGCTCATTGTCTATTAGCTTTTAAGGGGTGTGAACTAAGAACGCTTCCCATATTTTTAAATGGCTCCATTTAGGTTTATATAAGCCCCTCTGTATTCTCTTCAGTTTTGCCTCTTGGCCCACAGGGCCTAAGATATTTACTATCTGGCCCTTTACAGAAACAGTCTGCCAACCCCTGACCCTGACTTCATTACAGGGATTCTTTTATTATTCTTTTTTCATTTTTTGAGAAACTTAGAAGATTCAGATGAGGAAAAAAAATAATGTAACATTTATATTCTCACCACCCACAAATAATAAATATTAACATCTTGTAAGATCTCCTTTTACAGTTTTTAAGAAAAAAAATTATAATTATATAGCTTGTATAAAATTATAACCCATGTCCCCTTTGACCAGCCCCTGCTGTCCCAGAGGCACCTGGCTTCACCTCTAAGGAATGGGCACCTTTGGCCAGAGGGTCAGTAGTTTCAACAAGGTTGAGAGCAGCTGTCCTATAACCTTGATCAGAAGATAGGAAACAGGGACACTAATCACAATGCTTCTGGACGTTGACGTATCGATCACACAGAAAGGTTTCTTTTCCTTGACAGCACTCTTTGCCATGATACGCAGGCTCAGCACAGGGTAGGTAAACTCCAATCTACTGGATTAACTGAATGAGTGCCCCCAAAGCAAACATTTCATGGAGCAACTTCATGAAGACACAGCCGTGAAGTAAAGGTTGTTATGAATTAAAGTAAAGGAAGGCAGCGGGGCGGGGGCAGGCAATGAAGGAAGAAGGAGAAAGGAAATGCAATGCAACTCACACAATCTTAAGGGAAACCACGCCCCTATCAAATAGGTAGCAAGCAAAGTACATACATATCTTTAAATGTGACTTATGGAGAGAGGAATTTAAATATTAAAAACAAATCTCTCATGTGTCAGGAAGTACCCACTCTAAGGCTTCCACATTGGTTGTAATTCTCTGGTTCCCTCCCAACTTTGCCCCTAGGATTGAGCTTAAGCTTAAGCTAGGATTGATCTTCTTGAGGGTAAGACCAAAGCTTACTCATCTTTGTTCCCCTAGTTTCCAAATGCAGAGAACATGTGCAATGTGTTCAAAAGGCAAAGATGAATGTGACCATAAGCAGTACGCAATGCCAGGGTCAAGAGCTCCATAACTCTTCCAGTCAGAGTGTCGAACCTCTTCAGCAAAACGTGACTCCAGGTCACGCCTGGCCTTACCATGACCAATTTCAGGCATTCGTTTCATAAATAAAAAACATGTAAGCGTACTTATTTTAAGATTTGGGCCTGTTTCTGCACAAAGAACTTCATAACAGTAGTATTTATCACAGAGAAAAATCAAACACAACTTAAGTGTCCAATAGTGGCAAAAGAGTTCAATGAACATGGTATGTCTACATGGTATAAAGCATCTGTGGTCTGGAGAATATTTTTAATGACACGAGATAATGCTCTGTATGACATAATCTTATGCTTCTAAAATGCTATGATCTTAGCTGTATGAAAAGAGAACTTCTTAGTAACAAGAAAACATTAATGAATGGATTACTTATAAACCAAGCCCCTACTAAACCCCACCCCCCAACCTGTACAACCAGGCAGAGGAAGCTTTCTGTTAAACCACAAAGACACAGGACTTTATATAAAGCCAGTGAAAAGTGGCACCAGGGAACTGCCTGAATCACAGGGGAAGTCATTAACAAACAAGGCTCTGGCAGAACACACACACACACACACACACTCAAGCGCAAACACGTTCCAGAGAAGGGCAATGACTGGACTACTGATAGATTCAGAAAAAGACCCTTGAGAAAACTGACGAAACCTGAAAATATTTTTTTCTCTTATAAAAATGACCCTCAATTATGCTATTGCCAATGTCAAATGCAGGATGCTGTCAAACAATTATTTCAGACAATTTAGGCCAAGGAAACCAAATCCCCACTTGATTCATTCTTTGTTCATCCTAAGAGTTGGTGCATATTTGCAATAACAACTAACATTTTATCAAACACAAGTTGAAATAAACTGATTGCCATAATTTGTCTCTTTTCTCAAGATAGTATCTCAAACCAACCTTTATTTTTATTTTATCACTATTTTCTATGAGCTACAGCTGCCATTTTTAAAATAAGCTTTTTCTGGTGCCCATAATCCTCTGATAGGAGCCCACTTGCACTTGTATCCCAGGGGAGCCAGTCAGAGTCTGCGAGGGGTGGGGGGTGGGTAGGGCGGGGTGTACAGATCCCTTCCTGTTTCAAGCAGCATCTCTGTCTGCAGAAGGCACAGTCCACCCACTCTAGATGAGAGGATGAGGTGAGGGGCTTACTCTGAAAAAAGATTGCTGTTTGCTGAGGCCAGAGAGGAATTCCACACCCTGAGTGGACTCCCTGGACCCTCACCCAGCAGGACCCCTTCAGATGTTGTGATTCTAAGCCTCCATGGCTGGCTGGACCAGCTCCTTCCCCGGGGCAGCCCATGAAGGAGCGCAGGTAGAGAGAGGAAGTGGTTTGCAAGCAGGTGGAAATCGTCCCAACACAAGCTGGCCTGGCTCTTCTCACCTTGCCCAAAGTGCATTCCACTCATTACCCTGAAAGCATGATTAACAGGCCAGGGGTCAGGGCCAGAGCCCTGGGACCGGAGCCGAGCTGTGTGAAGCTGGGTAAGCTGAGGTGTCTCTCTGTGCCTCAGTTTCCTTATCTATAAAATCAGAGCAACAGTACCTGTAGCATAGTAGTTAATACGTGGGAAATATTATTAGTATGTGAATGTAAAGTTAATTGTGTTTTAAATGGCTTATAAAGTAAAACTGATAGTCAAGGAAGTTGGTTACCGTGGGGTCTTTAGCACCCACAGGTGGCACATGGTGGGGCTGACTCAGGGACGTGGGACCCTGGTGTGGTGGGCAGAGAAGTAGAAGGAACAGTGTCAGAAAGACTTGGGTTCCAACTTCGGCAACACTCTAGCCACCAGCAGTGGGTGAGAGGTGTGAACTTGTGCAAGGGAGAAAATAGGTTCCTTACACATCAACTTCTCTGATGTTAGGTCACCTAAAATATTTTTATGATAATAATGAAAACGATGGTAGTAAGATGGATAATACTAAGAGCACCATCATCATTGAACACTTAACAGGAACCAGATACTGTGTCAAGGTACTGGATTATCTTATCTGATGCGCACAAAGAACAGAGATATTCTATCCCTGCTTCCTAGCTTTGTGACCTGAAGAAGTGATTCAGCCTCCAGGACTTTGCTTGTCAGTAAAATGGCAAGAACGCCAACACCTTGAGGGGCGCTGTGTAGCCTACGGTGACAACGTGAGCAGCCGCTGACAATAATGTGAGGAATAAAAAAACTGAATATTGGGCTTCCCTGGTGGTGCAGTGGATAAGAATCCGCCTGCCAATGCGGGGGACACGGATTCGAGCCCTGGTCCGGGAAGATCCCACATGCTGCGGAGCAACTAAGCCCGTGTGCCACAACTACTGATCCTGTGCTCTAGAGCCCACGAGCCACAACGACTGAAGTCCGTGCGCCTAGAGCCCGTGCTCTGAAACAAGATAAACCACTGCAATGAGAAGCCCGCGCACTGCAATGAGGAGTAGCCCCCACTCACCGCAACTAGAGAAGGCCCGCGCAGAGCAACGAAGACCCAACACAGCCAAAAATAAATAAATTAATGAATAAAACAAAACAAAACAAAAAACTGAATATTAGCCATGGCTCTCAATAAGCTTGTTCATCTTCTGCCTTTTTCAGGAGAAAAAAACTGCTCTATTAGGTGCCTTCAGTGGCATCCCAGAGGAAGTGAGGTTAGGAAGTGAGGTTACAGTCCCCCAAGGGAGAGGGACCACAAGGCCCCACCCAGCAGGTGGCCCGGCAGGAGGCTGGTTGCTGAGGCAGCATCACACCAGTCAGGACTCGGCCCCTTCCACCTAGGCAGCGGTGCTGCAGGGACTCCTCACCTGCACTTCTACCAGTGCGTAGGGGAGGGCCTTGCATATAGGAGACATATAAGAGAAGTTCTTTTCCTTCCTCTCGTGTGTCTGTAATTTAAATCTGAAATGGACTCAGGTTTCTCACTGCTGTGTGCTCAGGCTCCTCACCTGGACTGCAGACACCTGTACTCACAGGACCCTGGGTTGTGACGACAGGGCACATAGGAGGCTTTACCCAAATGGGTGCCGTTCTTTTACTTCCAAATGAGTCATCAATATGCAAACATTTCTGTTAAGTAAAACTGTAAAACAAAACTAAAGCAATTTCCAGCTTATTTTACGTAGCAATATTCTAAATTTTCATGTACAGTGTTAACCATCGTCGGGGCAAGTGCCTTTTAAGTGACAAGTCCAGTAAATAAAAGAATACTTGAACTAGTATAGGAAGTAAGAGTGTTTAGCACCAGAGGGCAGACAGCAGAAGAAAGAAGAACTACGATCCTGCAGCCTGTGGAACAAAAACCACATTCACAGAAAGAGAGACAAGATGAAAAGGCAGAGGGCTATATACCAGATGAAGGAACAAGATAAAATCCCAGAAAAACAACGAAATGAAGTGGAGATAGGCAACCTTCCAGAAAAAGAATTCAGAATAATGATAGTGAAGATGATCCAGGACCTTGGAAAAAGAATGGAGGCAAAGGTCGAGACGATGCAAGAAATGTTTAACAAAGACCTAGGAGAATTAAAGAACAATTTAGCCAGACTCATCAAGAAAAAGAGGGAGAGGACTCAAACCAATAAAATTAGAAATGAAAAAGGAGAAGTTACAACAGACACCGTAGAAATACAACGCATCCTAAGAGACTACTACAAGCAACTCTATGCCAATAAAATGGACAAACTGGAAGAAATGGACAAATTCTTAGAAAGGTATAACCTTTCAAGGCTGAACCAGGAAGAAACAGAATATATGAACAGACCAAGCAAAAGTAATGAAATTGAAACTGTGATTAAAAATCTTCCAACAAACAAAAATCCAGGTCCAGATGGCTTCACAGGTGAATTCTATCAAACATTTAGAGAAGAGCTAACATCCATCCTTCTCAAACTCTTCCAAAAAATTGCAGAGGAAGGAACACTCCCAAACTCATTGTACGAGGCCACCATCACCCTGACACCAAAACCAGACAAAGATACTATAAAAAAACAAAATTACAGACCAATATCACTGATGAACATAGGTGCAATAATCCTCGACAAAATACTAGCAAACAGAATCCAACAGCACATTAAAAGGATCATACACCATGATCAAGTGGGGTTTATCCCAGGAATGCAAGGATTCTTCAATATATGCAAATCAATCAATGTGATACACCATATTAACAAATTGAAGAATAAAAACCATATGATCATCTCAATAGATGCAGAAAAAGCTTTTGACAAAATTCAACACCCATTTATGATAAAAACTCTCCAGAAAGTGGGCACAGAGGGAACCTACCTCAACATAATAAAGGCCATATACAACAAACCCACAGCAAACATCATTCTCAATGTTGAAAAACTGAAAGCATTTCCTCAAAGATCAGGAACGAGACAAGGATGTCAACTCTCACCACTATCATTCAACATAGTTTTGGAAGTCCTAGCCACGGCAATCAGAGAAGAAAAAGAAATAAAAGGAATACAAGTTGGAAAAGAAGAAGTAAAACTGTCACTGTTTGCAGATGACATGATACTATACATAGAGAATCCTAAAAATGTCACCAGAAAACTCCTAGAGGTAATCAATAAATTTCGTAAAGTAGCAGGACACAAAATTAATGTATGTATGGACACCAAGGCGGGAAAGCGGCAGGGGGGGTGGGGATGGTGGTGTGATGAATTGGGCGATTGGGATTGACATGTATACACTGATGTGTATAAAACTGATGACTAATAAGAACATGCAGTATAAAAAAAGACCAAAAAAAAGAGAAAAAACAAACACACACAAAAAAAGAGTGTTTAGCTGAGCGAGGGATATTTCAATTTTACAAAGGAATCCCACCGCTCATTTGAAAATGACAGGAATTGCTATTTTTAAAACGTGACCTAGAAAGAAAAGATATAATATTTTGACTTCACACACTTAAACAGACATTGCTGTTTCCCATGTACTTGTGGCTCCTTTTTGAAATGCTGCAGTGGGATTTTTCAACAAGATTTTGAGTTTTTAGTTTGAGGGTGACCTACAATACTCTGTTTTGTGCGTTGCTGCCCTGGGTGCCCAGCACAGGGCCCAGGCTATTTGTTGAATGGATAAATGCTGACTTAACTTTGGGAACAGGCAGCACACAGATACACACGCCAGATTCCCAATTTATAAATAGTTACTATCAGGACTTGATTTTAACTTTAATTAGCCCAACTGTTAAGGATACGTCCAAAGTTAGAAATGTAATCCATCACTTCGCACCAGATGTAGCTTCCATAGTTGGTCTTTTATCTTGGTTTACAGTGAATGAAACACAGACATAAAATGACTAAAGCATGATGTTTTATGGTGAACTGATTGAAACATACAGCAGACCAAACCTGGAAGATGAATTCAAGACCAAATGTAAATTAAAGAGGGTAAAATTCCTCAAGCTGACATGCCCCCAGAAACTCTGAATTCTACAGATGCTCAAAAAAAGGACTGTTTGTTGAGTCCTCACTTGGAAGTCAGTTAAAAAAAGAACCAATGAGATAGATTTTTTAGTGTGCTTTAAACAGAGAGCATTGGGACTTCCCTGGCAGTCCCTATGCGCTTCCACTGCAGGGGGCGCGGGTTCCATCCCTGGTCAGGGAACTAGGATTCCCACATTGCCTGTGGCCAAAAACAAACAAAGAAACAAACAAAGGGTGTTGTCTGATGACAGCCACTGCCTTGTGGACCCACTTGCTGGATTCAGAAAAATCTGACTATGAGATTACGCATTCCAAAGTGTGTTTATTAGCACATTAATTGGTGAGGTGTGTGCTTTAAAAAAATAAATGCAGAGTCAAATCCTCTAAGTTCCATAGGAATTTTCCATCTAGTTCAATGTTTCCCAACCTTTTAAACTAATACCCCTTTCGGCAAAACTGAAAATAGTGTACATTCCTCATTCACCCCGAAAAACCTCAGACTCTGAGGCACAGTCTATCTTCCTGCGTAGCCCAGAAGCCAAGAGGTTTCTTGTCTAGCTTCACTTCCTTAGTTTGTATTCTAAAAAGAATTGCTAATTCCTCTCCCTTTTTCAATATATAAAGTTATGTTAGCAAACTGCAGGCACGTCCCCAGACTCGACGTGCCTCTCCGTGCTTTGTGCCCCCTCACGTACACCCTCCCAAGAAGACGCTGCCTGCTCCGGGCAGCACCAGGAGTGAGAAGCGCTGCTCTCATGAAAGGAAGCCAGACCCCGGGTAAAGCTAACTTGCCAGTTGTGGGCCCGCACCACGGTCCAGGGCCAGGTGACGACAAACCACCCTTCATCAAGCACGTGCCACGCCCCAGGCATGGGGCTAAGTGCTCTTATACACGCCTCCCTTTACTTGATTCTCACACCAACACTATGGGGTTGGGACGAGTACCCTCCTTTAACAAGTGAGTAAACTAAGGCAGAAAGATGTTCAGCATATTACAGGAAGCCGCTTCACCGGGGAGTAGCACCAAAGGATTTGAATCCAGGTCTGTCTGAAGCCAAGCCCACCTGCTGACCTGTGACCGTAAACGGTCTTATAGCCCACCCTCATGAGCATGGCACCCCTTGTACCACCATCACAAGTTCGGCCTTACCCGCACACCACCCATGCTACCTGTCGTTTATTATTTTTCTTTCACTTGATGAGCTAGTTATAGTTTTTTTTCTAACACATGTTAAACACCCAAGCATTTGATTTTCAGTGCCCCAGGAGCCCTCCCACCTTCACCACATCATGGGCCTCCAGCGGGATGAGCTGTACCCAGGCATGCTCTCCACTGAGGAACCCGGGGCCCCTTCTGGGCAGACCTTCGGTGAGTCGGCAGTTGTGACAGGGGGGTCATCAGAAGCAGCCTGGAATTAGACGTGTGCATGTTGTCTCACGGGAGAGAAAGAGCCTCCCGCTGTATTAGGAACGTCTCTTTGAGCCAAGGATGGGAAAACTATGGCCTGAAGGCCCACCACCTGTTAGTGTAAAGTTTTACCAGAACCCAGTCACACCCACTTGCTGACGTACCATTTGTGGCTATTTTCATGCTACAGAGGCCAAGTTGAGCAGTCGCTACAGAGACCACAGCCCAAAACGTTCACTGCCTGACCCTTTGCAGGGAAAGTTTGCTGACCCCTGCTCTAGGTGAT
This sequence comes from Neophocaena asiaeorientalis asiaeorientalis, assembly GCF_003031525.2. NCBI lineage: Eukaryota > Metazoa > Chordata > Mammalia > Artiodactyla > Phocoenidae > Neophocaena > Neophocaena asiaeorientalis. The sequence continues at coordinate 13,042,595 of NW_020173198.1, read as the reverse complement.
GCATTTCCCATCCAAAAGTCAGCTGGTAAATACCAATCCAGAGGTAACATGGACATTACCTGTGATTCTGCTGATTAGTAGATATGAATCAAGTTTAACTCAATTCCATATTTATTTATTGAGAGGCTACTATATGATAGTCTAGGCTAGGGGCTGGGTTTACAGAGGTGAACAAAGCTGGGAATCCATTTCCTGGAGGAATCAGGATGGAAACAAATAATTTCAATACAACTCAATATTAGATGTCAGAGTAGGATTTGATGTTTCATTCTTCCTGTGAAGTAGACCCTGGAAACCTGACCTTTTTGTTCTTTAAAACTTTGAAATTCTAAAACCATAACGGTACATGGGCTAAGATCTCTTTCTAGTTTTTTTTTAAAAAGCATAAATAGAGGTGAAACTATAATTCTGTGAAATTACTCATTAGCTTTTACAGGAAAGATCAACTTACTGGAATTTTTCATAATTGCCAAATTCACTCTGGGCTTTCTACTACACAGTTCTAATCTCTATGTTGAGAATGGAAAAAAGAAAAGGTATCGAGACATCAAGGGAAACAGGGTCAGTTAAAGAGCTAGACTTTTGTTTTTTAAGTTGAGTTTTTAAATTGAAATCTGTATTAACTGGGTCACATATTAACCTTCTGCTGAAAAAGGCATGAGGGATACAGACAATGGCCAGGAGGTTCGACCAAGATTTCATTATCTACTGTCTTTGTAACTCCAACTAGGTATCAGGTGAATTAAGGGGAAAACCAATTTCTGCATCCCGTGGATGTGATGAAATTGATTATCCTCAGGCAGAGCAAAGAAGACGGAAAATAACTGTGCCGCTTCACATCTGTGCATCTGTCCTGCCCCGATAACTGTTTATTTGTACTGGCTATTGACAACATTTTCGCATCATACAGAGAAGGTTTTTTCATTGAGCTTCAAAAGGAGAAACAGAATGCATCTGTTTCTAGGGAAACCTGAGCTCGGAGGCTGGAGGCTTTGATTCAAAGAACGCATCCCTACACACATGGTGGCCCACTGTATAGTAACAGCCCTCCTCCTCATTTACCTCATCCCGTTTAGAAAATTAATGCCACAATGTGAGATGATTGTTGATGCTCATTATTAAATCATTTATTCATCCCACACAATGATTCAGAATTATTCATTAAGCTTGCTGGAAGGAAGCTGGGTGTTACCTCCATGGTGGTTTGAGGAGGGATGTGCTCTTTAAAAGGATATTTTATAACAACACAATTATCATAATTAAAAGCTACCCTGATATTCTGATAAGTTTTTGACATATTTTTGAGTACTGGCATTTTAGCACAAGGAGATAAATGAGACTAAAATAGTATTAGGGAATAATATTGCTGTGGGGAAAAAAAGCTGGAGGCAGTATTAAATACCATCTGCCATCATCACCCCCAATTTGATCATGGTCTTTAAGTTAATGAATTTCACAGAATGTCACCTGAACTTCTGGCTTTCCAAAATGAGTTCAAGAACTACATGGCTGTGACCTGAGCGATCTCTGGCATTACTGAGTCGTGGGGGCCTGCATGCCCCATGAGAGCCCACCAACCTGTGCTCCCAAACCAAGCTGGCCCCTCAGGCTGCCACGGAGCTGTGACTGCATCTGATCCCGATATCTTCCCAACGCTGCCGATGCTTTGTTCTGAGTTTGAAAGGCCATTAAGCAAAGGGCCTGGTTTGGGAAGCCACTCAAACTGACAGGTGACTGCAGGAAGGGCACTCTTCTCTCTGCTTTTGCCTGGTCAATCAGGTCTAAGGGAAGATCCTAAAGCCAGTGACCAAGAAGAGAACACCTGCCTATAAGTGAAGGTGGTACCTGATGGGAACAGCAGGGGGCCACTTGGGAAGAGAGCAACTGACTGCTGGGTGAGCCTGGAAAGTCAGCATGTGGGTCAGAGCAGAGTCACACGCATGGCCTGACCCAAAACCGAAGGACCAGGAGGCTGCATGATGTGTGCCCGACACTGGGAACACACCACGCAGAGGCTGTGCCCAGGAGTTCCACCGAGTGGGACCTGGTCTGCTCTGTGCCAGGTGCACAGTGGGTGCTAAACAGAGAAATGAGCTGGGCTGGTTGGCCACCGAGGGAAGGAGCCTGCATCAGAGGTTCATCCTTCACTCATTCCACAAACACTGATGAAGCATTTATTATAGGCTAAGACCCGAGCCAGGCCTCCCCTGCACTCAAGGAGCTGAGAGTCTAGGGCGGCTTCAGACAGCTTGACACTTACAAATGCACTGGGAGCAAGGGAAGCTGAGGAAGAATCTGGCGGGGCAGGGCTGGGGGCACCTCATACAGAAAGTTGAGGCGGCGTTGGCCAGATGAAATGGAAGAGGCAGAGACAGTGACAAAGGGTGAGGACAGCCTTATCCTATGTATGAAGGGGCCTCAGAAGGGTAGATGCTGTTGGGCTACATACACCTCTGGATGTAGTGGAGAATGGACCAGAATGGGGCAAGAGTGGGGCAGGGGGACCAAGTCAAAGCTGTTGCTACCACCCAGCTGAGAGGCAATGGTGGCCTAAAGAAGTGGACAGGCTGGAGAGCTATTAAAGAGGTAGAATTAAAGGCACATGAAGTATCAATCTTCCTGGGCAAGGAGGCCCTACTGGAGAAGAATCCATCAGAGTTCCAGAACCAGAGGCCATTAAGAGCTGATAAGATTATTTACAGTAGCCAAGACATGGAAGCAACTCAAGTGCCCATCAATAGACAACTGGATTAAGAAGATGTGATACACACATACACACACACACACACACACACACACACACACACACACAAGAATATTACCCAGCCATAAAAAAGAAGGAATACTGCCATCTGCAGCAACACGTATGGACCTAAAGACTATTATGCCCAGTGACATAAGTCAGACAGAGAAAGACAAATACTATATGATATCACTTATATGTGGAATCTAAAAAATAATGCCAATGAATGTATATGCAAAACAGAAACAGACTTACAGACACAGAAAACAAACTTGTGGTTATCAAAGGGGAGAGGGAAGGGAGAAGGGACAAATTAGGGGTATGGAATTAACAGATACCAACCACTATATATAAAATGCATAAGTAACAAGGATATACTGTACAACACAGGGCATTATACCCAATATCTTGTAATAATTTATAATGGAGCATAATCTGCAAAAATACTCAATCACTATGTTGTATACTTGAAACTAACACAATATTGTAAATCAAGTATACTTCTGTTGAAAAATAAAGAGCAGATAAGAAAACTAGTCCCTCTGCTCTGTCTCATGCTCGGCAAGCAACCTCCTGATTATAACTGGGCCTCCCACGCTGTTTTGCCTACGGGAAGAGACTGCACTGCTAGGGTTAAGGGGAGGATTTCAGCCTTGCTCTAAATTAATAAAATGTAAAATAGATAGCCAATGGGAAGCAGCTGCACAGCAGAGCGAGATCAGCCTGGTGCTTGGTGACTACCTAGAGGGGTGGGATAGGGAGGGTGGGAGGGAGATGCGAGAGGGAGGAGATATGGGGATATGCGTATATGCATAGCTGATTCACTTTGTTATAAAGCAGAAACTAACTCACCAATGTAAAGCAATTATACTCCAATAAAGATGTTTTTAAAAATTTTTTTTTAAATTAATAAAATACCATTCTGGTGGTAGATATCAGTCTCTGTGAGCTGGGGCAATTGGAGCCCACCTCCGAGACACAGACCAGCTCTGGGGGTGCCGACAAATCCTCCCTGAGCTTATAGGGCTGCAGGCCTGACGGGGGAGGTGGCTGGTGCATCCCAGATGCGATGTCATCCTCTGGGGTTCCTGGTGGGTGGGCAGCAGGATTCCCCCGAGGATGCGCTGTTAGAGCGGGGATCACCCTCTTTATAAACATCTCCAGGTCTCAGTATCTGGGGCTGCTCCTGGACTGCATGTGCTCCGTCCTACAGTGGGAAACCCAGAACCCCATGCCACTCAAGGATGTGGCTGACAACAAAGAGCAGCCACGGGGATGGCACTTGCATCATTTAACAACTGATATAAAAGGAATCATTTCAGTGGCACTAAGTGTTCTCTCCAGCATTATTCTCTGTTACAAAATAGTCTCTGTGGTGGTGCTGATGCCATCTTGACACTTCATTTCCTTGTCAACAAAAACAAAAAAAGTTGGTTTTCTGCACCAACTCAAGCATGGCATAAAATTTCAAAGGCTTTGATAAAAGTTTTCCAATTTCATCTCCATGGAACAGTTGGAAAACGTCTCCAATTATGCAAGCTTTTTGTAAAATGTCTCGAAAATACAGAAGGGCCTATTGTACTTTTCACAAGTAAATGTGAACACATTTAATGATCAAAGGTGAAAAGAGTGCCAGGATTTTTTTTAATGAATGCTTGCTACTTATTGGGTCAGTCCCTCTCCCTCTCCCTACCCCCTAACAAATAAAAGAATGCATTTATATTTTAGAGGCGTCTGATGAAGTACACTCTGGAAAGATCTGAAAGGAGGCATTAGGACCAAAACAAGAGACACAGCAGCCGTCAAAACTGGAATCCTGCCAAGGCAGTGGTAACGCAGGGAACCGGCTGAGAACGCACCATTTCTCGTGCGAGGAAAGCTGCAGGTGCTCCCAGGAGGAGAAATGAGGTGTGTGGGCTGGCGGTGCACACAGCGCCACCGGAATTGAGATCTCTAGAAATTGAGTGTCCTCATTGTGTGTGTGTGTGTGTGTGTGCTCACGTATGTGTCATATGTATGATTAGCTTAAAATTCACAGTAGGGTTAAGGTCAGACTAAACAGATTTCTCCTCTTACTTCTGGAGGAGGACTCAGTCCACCTCACTAAAGGAACACTGATGAGGCTCCAGGACCTGCCCTATAGCCACGTTCCAGGATTTCCCGGGTTACATCTAATACTGGTAGGGTTTGGCTCTTAAATATCATCTGCCCTTGGGCAAGTTCCTGCTTCCCAGAGGAAAGCAGGGGCACATACAGCCACACTCAGACCAGACCCGCCCGGCCCCCCCACCCCCCAATAACCCCCAACCTGCAGGGTCCCCATCCTCAGCTGTGAGCAGCTATGACTTCAGTACTCAGCTTGGGGCTGTTCTAATCCTGTCCAGGCCCCTTCTCACTGAATCCTCACAGCCACCCCACGAGAGAGCTGCTTCTGCTACTCCTACTTCACAGACGAGGAAGCTGAGGCTCAGAGGGCAAGGCAGCTCATCTAAGGCCACACAGCCATGAGTGCCAGAGCTGGGATTAGAATCCAGTCCTGCCCAAAGCCCCATCCTCTCTCCCCTTTGCCAGGCCGCAGAGGGGCAGGAGAAGGATCTGGACACCTCCTCTCCAGATCACCCAGACACCTGGGGTCCCAGGCCTACCTGCTCGGGAGAACTTGTCTGCCATCTCCTTCCGCACCAACTTGGTGAGGTTGAAGTAGTTGTCGTCCTCGTCGATGCTCTGCAGGAAGAGCGGGATGTGCTGGAAGACGATGGCGTGCTGGCACTTCCGCTGCCCTGCGATGCTCAGCTGCTGGTCCAGCCACTGGTCCTGGGCCTGCTTCAAGGCAGGGCACATGGAGGCATCGTATAAGAACTGGGAGTTGAGGACGAGGAACAGGACGCCCCCAACCCAGAAGCTGAAATAGTCATCTCCCCAAGTCCGCTGGAACTCCGCGATGGTCTCGGGGGTGGGGACATTGCCCACGTCATGGTTGCCGCTGACAAGGACCAGTGGGATCTCGCTGTCCACGGTCCTGAGCACCCGCTGCAGGTCCTCCGTCTGCTCCTTCCGCCAGGGCGTCCCTGGAAGAGTGAGGGTCATGTCCTGAAACGGCTGAGGCTGTTTGTGCCTTTATAATATCGAATTAGAGAATAATCTAGAAATCCACTCAACTGGACACATGGAAACTGCAAAAAGCAGTCATATGTTAAAAACAAATCAACAAGTGAGATGGGAACTTCTGTCCTCCTTCCCCTGGAAATTCAGTGTCTAACTGGCCATCTGACCCAAAACTGCTGATTGAGCGATGGTGTAGAGTCATTCTAATTGTAAATATTAGTGAAGCTGAATTTCTATCTTTTATTTAGAAAATAAATATAAATAGTTGTGACTTTTCTGCCCTGTTTCAAGGGGTCATCAAATGCACCCCTGAGGTGTATGGACCCAGCTCTGAATGCTAACCTCAAACGACAGCTATTTAAGATTTTCTTGCCATACACACGACTGTGCAGACTGTGTGACCACTTTTATGGGAAAAATTCTTAGAGTCCAAACGGCTACATCAACTGGCACGTGTATCTTGCCAAACCTTCCCCATACAGCGGAAGAGGCATTTTATATTCTACTAGCAGTGTGTTAGAGAGCAGGGGCTCAATGCCTTAATATGAAGCACATTCCCCCTGGCACTCAGGAGTCAGTGTGGAGATGATTATTTGGACAAACAGTGGGTTCCCTCCTCCCTCAGATTCCTGGCTTAAACGCTTCCTGTAATAATGTATTAAAACCTTAATAAATGGGCTTTGAGATGACCAATTTAATTCCAGATCTGGTTTTTTTTTTTTGGTGCTAATTTATTCAACAAATATTTATCGAGTACTGACTACGTATAAGGTACTGATTTAGCTACCAGGGTCAGCTGTGAGTCAAAGAGACACAAACCGTTCCTTTCAAACTAGTGAGTCAGACAATCTGTCAAGTAAATTATAGAAGCACACCCATCTGTATCAGATGTTATTAAGCATGATTGAGAAAAGCAAAGCGGGGAAAGGACATGATTCCTGATAGTCCTGCGGAATAAGCTCAGCATCCTGCAAAGACAGCATATGAAAAATGATGAAAGAGAGAAGCCCACCGTCACGAGGGATGATAAAATTTCACCTGAAAAATGCTGCCATGAGCAGACGAAAATCAGACCCCACATTTCATTTCCATCATGAATTAAAAAGAAAGCAGCCAAGTCTTTACAAAGCAATTACAGCTAAGAAAGAAGAACATAAAGCAGAAATAAAGGAATTCAGTTTAGATGGTCAGAAAATAGGCAGATGTGAAATAGGAACTGGTAGAACTAACTCAGGAAAGACAGAGAGGGAAATGACAAAGCCACTTCAGAAATTACAACCACAAGATTAGCAGTGAGATTTCCTTTACAGCAAGTATATGCCTGCTTTTCTAAACATCCCATGAGACTGTGTACAGAATGTGCACTCTGTTGAATACAGAGTCCCTCATATTTCCACTCAATCCAACTCGTTAATGGGGTGATTCAAACCTCCTATGTCATTATTCTTTGCTTTTGGCCTATTGACCTGCATCAGTTTCTGAAAGACCTGGTTAGGTCATCACTCTAATTATGGATCGATTGATTTCTCTTGGTAATTCTGCCAAGTTTGGTGTTCACTTACTTTTAGCTTTGTTGTTAGACACTTAAGAGTTCAGAACACCCATATCTCACTGATATATTTTTATATTTAATCCTAATAAAATAAATAAATGAAGAGAAAATAAAGAGGTAGATCTGCACGGATGTTCTGGAAAGATCTGTAATATATATTAAATTAAAAAGGTAAGACATGGAGGAGTAAAAATCACACATAAATTTTAAGAAGGCTTACACATATTCATATATTATGGATAGAACTTCTCCAAAGATACAAAGGAAACTATCAACTCTGCTTAAATCTGGGAAACAGAAGCGGGGAGTGAAGGAGACTTTCACATTTGGTTTAAAACCTTTTATACTATATTTTTAAAGCTCCTTCCTTTCTTCCTCACTTTTTCCAAGCTTATGTATCAGTTTCATTTTAAAAAAGAATTAAATTTTAAAAAGCTTATGTATTATTTTCAGTTTTTAAAAAAGAATTTAAAAAAAAATCCTTAGCCTCAGGATCCTAAGGATTAAAGAAAATTTAGGGGAGGCCAGTCAGGTGGCTACATTTCCAGTAGACCCCAATCTCGGGGGTGAGTGGAATTTACTGGGGAAAGGCTGGCTGATCCCCACAGAAAGAGCTCAGGCGAGGGGAGAAGCAGGTTCTGCCTAGCACTGGGGACCAGGAAGCCTCTCCCTCGGTGGTGCTGGGGATTTGCCTACAGACAGCATCTGCTTCCTCACTGGTCTGGGCTGGCCCTGGGGCTCCTGGTTTGAAGAGGCCATTGACTGATGTTGCCTCCTTAGCTGAACTTGGACTGTGGGTATCTGTGTTGACTCTAAACCCCTCTAAGACCCCACTGGTCTGTTCTTTTCCCATTGGAGAACTTGAACTTGGTGCTCCAGCTCAGAGTGCTGCCTCTCATTACAGTGTCCTGGTCACAGTGTATTATGAAGTCCTGATTCACAGGACAAGGACTTTATAACACACTGGGGTGCAGAGTGTCTCCCATTCTTGATTTTCAAAAGACACTTCATCACAATGCTTCATACACTGACTGAGGAAGACACAAAGAATGTTCAAGTAGCTAATGACCATACACAGAAAAGTTAAAAATGAGCACCTCAAAAGACAGACTCAGGGGCTTCCCTGGTGGTGCAGGGGTTGAGAGTCCACCTGCCGATGCAGGGGACACGGGTTCGTGCCCCGGTCCAGGAAGACCCCACATGCCGCGGAGCGGCTGGGCCCGTGAGCCATGGCCGCTGAGCCTGCGCGTCCGGAGCCTGTGCTCCGCAACGGGAGAGGCCACAACAGTGAGAGGCCCGCATACCGCAAAAAAATAAATAAATAAATAAAAAATAAACACATATAACTAACTGCATGTATATTAATTACACATACATCACACTGCGTGTACGCACACACACACGTTTATGTTTCTAATCAGAAAGTCATTAGAACTGAACAAAACTGGATGACTTTACATAGATGCTGGACAGGCCCAGACGTCTTTGCAAGGCTCATCATCTTCAAGGGATGTGCAGTAGGTTTGGTGAGTACCTGGCATCATTTTTCTCCCCAAGGGATGGCACCCCAGAGAGACTGATCAGAGCAGTGTGGGACCAGGCTTTTCTTATCTGTGGCTTTTTCCACTGTGGAGAAGGAAGCCTGTGCCCTTAAAAAACAAATATTGGATTCTCTTCCGTATTCTTCTTAACTGTCCCTGATATCAGACACCTATGTGTGGCTTGGCTTCAGTTGCTAGCAAGCCTTTCTCAAAGAGCTGTTCAGGGTCTGTGTTCTCAGCGTTCTCTCCCAGGGATTTGTGTTGCAGCTAAAGAACCTTCTTCTTCTCGGAACTTCTGACATTAACTTGGGTTTTCAATTTTATACAGGTCTATCAAAGCTTAGTTTACAGTTCAACATGATTAAACAAAATTGTATGTTGTTACTAGGATAAAACTCCCATGCCCGGTTCATTTATTCCACAATTAAACTCTTGCGGGCATGACACATTAAAAGTAAATATCAGAATGTACCTGGGATGGCTATTCGTGGAATATTGCCATAATATTTCAGAAGCAATGGTAAAACCCTTGGAAGGATGAGATGAACTCTTGGCCATGTAGCTTTTCTTAGGATTGTAACGCATTGCAATTTATTGTTTATTGAGAACCCAAGTGGTTATTTCATCTCCAAGAACAGAGGTGTCCATGTTATTGCCATTTTCCACCCCCAGACTAGGGCTCCAACTCCTGAAGGGAAAATAACCACCACGCGTGGTGAGATAAAAGTATATCTCAACCAGAAGTGCAGGCAGCTACTGCAGAAATTTTTGTGCGTACCTGCCAAGCACAAAACATCATGATAATACACATTTGTTTCCCCCTTTGGGGGTAAAGGAAAACAGAAGCTGCTGCAAAGCACCGGAGAATATAGCCTGGTTACAGAAAAGATAGAACAAGAGACAAGCATTGAACTCACGTGCTTCCATTTCCCTTGAACCACCCACCCCAGCCAGCAACACGTAGTGATGCAAAATCTCACCAGCAGATTACTTACAAGAACCATCCACCTCTGAGACCTTCACAGCATTTTCTCTCCCCTGTGGAGGTCGTCTAAAGAAGAGATACTGCGAAATGATTTCAACAGGGTTATGAATCTATTCGCTGTTTTAGTAAGAAGTTTTTCTTCCTTTTTTAAATACAAACAAGGAAACCAACGTTCTCTGCAGCAAAGTGACAAGAAAGGATGTTGCTTAGTTAATGAAAATAAGACCTCTATATTCCCCAGTCCCTGAAGGCACAAGAACTCAAACGAGAACTGATGATAACACACTCAACCACTGGCAGGAAAAGTTGAATGAAATAGTGGAAGAGTAGAGAAACAGTCAGGTGAGGTAATGGGTTACTCATTCAGGGGGATCTAGAGTGGACTTCCCAGTTCAATACCAGCAGCAGCGAAAAGAACAACAAAATCAATGCGGCCCTGGAGTAAGCCCATGCTGAGCAGTTACTTGCAAATCAAACGACTTCTCCAGCTGAGGCAGGCGCAGGGGAGGCAGGTGACTCAGCCTGTGATGGGGAAGGATTTCCTGGCAGAGAGACCCTGCTGCTGCACTCTGTCAAATCCTTTCACACCCACAGAGCCTCCTGCCTGCCCCAGCTCCTAGGTGTACCCTCCCACCTGGGACCTCACACAGACCCTGGCTTCCCCACAGCACCCTCAGGCTGGGCTGTTAAGTGATGGGTGGTCTCCAGCAGCATTTTCTTTGCACAGTGAAGATGCTTGGTAGATATGTGTATGGATTTGGTCTAATTTGACTGAATACAGAAATTAATAGGAGGGACTTCCCTAGAGGTCCAGTGGTTAAGACTTAGCCTTCCAACGCAGGGGGTGCGGCTTTGATCCCTGGTGGGGGAGCTAAGATCCCACATGCCTCAGGGCCGAAGAATCAAAACATAAAACAGAAGGAATATTGTAACAAATTCAGTAAAGACTTAAAAAAGAAATGGTGTACATCAAAAAATCTTAAAAAAAAAAAGAAATTAATAGGAAGATACTGGGATATGCACGGAACACCCATTTCTCATCCCTCCTCTTCCTAATTTCAGCAGCAGGTTATTGGCGGGGCAGCCTTAGAACCCTTGCTCCTCAGTCCAGGCCTTCTGACAAGAACAGAAGTCCAGCAGCTTCTCTACCCAGTTGCAAACCAACTTCTACACACACACACTGTTCCTCTGGTCTTCTAAAGTCTCTTTTCCTAACGGAGTTGTGGCCAATCTTTAGGCAATTGAAGGCATGACGTATGGCTTCCTGCAATCTGCGAAGCTGTAAACAGGTAGCGGCATCTGCCCCCTATGGACCGAATTGCTCCCACACCCCCCAAATTCATACACTGAAATCCTAACCCCCTGTCCAGGAAAGCTAACCCTTTCTCCTCTACTTACATTCCTCTCTACCCATCCTTTCTGCATCCTAGAACCGGCAAGACCATGTTTCCTCTCCCCTGGTTACAGCTCACTGCCCAGAGGACCGCAATACCCTCCTGACCGGCCCATCTGCCACGAGCACCCCTGGACAAGGTGTTCTCACACGGCCATCGGCATGAGTTTTTTTTTTTCAGCCAGGCCACCAGCGTGTTGAATCATTCACCTCTCCCGATCACAAACTATTCAAAGTTTCATAAACTTAATCTCATCTTCTTATACTTTATCCCATCTGATCCTCACATTGTCCCTTTGGTGGCCCAATGGATGGCCTTGTGGCACCTTACGCAAGAGACATCTTCTGAAAACCTTGCCCAGTTCACAACTTGCATATTTCCAGACTACGCCTGAAACAGAATGGTCCTTCTTACCAGCTGAAGTGTCCCTGCCACTTTGCAAAAGCAACCAAGAGTTTTGTACTTACAGTAAGTCCCCTACATGTGAACCTTCAAGTTGTGAACTTTCAAACATGCTAACATGTGTTCGCATGTCCAATCACATAAGTTAGCTCACGTGTCTGGCGCACATTGTCACGAGCGTGTATCCTCTACGAGTGGTTGTGCTTTTGTGTACTTTACTGTATAGCAGTGTATAGAGTATAGTAGTATAGTATCCTTATTTCAAGTCCAAGATGTCCAGAAGCAAGCATAAAAGCAGTGGTGATGTAGCTGGTAGTGCTAAGAAGTGCCAAGCAATAACGATGGAAACAAAAGTGAAAATAATTAAGGGAGTGGAGTGACAAGAGGAAAAAGAAGTAACTGCAGCACTGAAGAGATTCATGACGCAGGAAATGGCAAGGGGACTTTCTTTATTTGAGGAGGCACTGTTAGTTCTTGAGGCACAGGACCCGAACACAGAACGGTACATGAAGGTGGCAGCAGCCGTTCAGAACGCAATCCAGTGCTACCGTGTCATCTGTGACGAGAAAAAAAGAGCTACGACCCAGGCGTCACTGGATCATTTCTTCAAGAGAGTCAACAGAACTGAATCCACCAAGGGACCAGACCTGTGCCATCAACGTCAGGTGTGAGTGGAACTGCAGCTTGCCCTCCGTCTCCTACTGCTGAGGATCCTTCAGCTCTACCATCTCCCACCTCCTCTCCCTCCTGCAGTCAGTAGCTCTTCTTGCCTGTTCACTCGATGCCAGCCCCCGTGTGCCAGCTGTTGTACTGTACTTTTCAAGGTGCTGTACTGGAAGATTAAAAATGTCTTCTTTATTTTTTGTGTGTGTTTGCTTTTGATGTATTATTTGTGCGAAAAGTTTTATAAACTTATTACAGTACAGCACTATAGAGCCGACTGTGTTAGGCTAACTTTGTTCGACTCACGAACAAACTGGACTTAACGGACGCGCTCTTGGAATGGAACTCGTTCATACGCAGGGGACTTCCTGTAATCATCAACAGCTTCACCAGCTCTAAAATGGCACAGTTCTTGACAAAGGTTTGATTTGAAGGGATTTGTATTACTTCAAAGCTAAAGCATAAAGAGAGGCTTTTTTTTTTTTTTTGGTATCACACTATTTGGGGTTCACATAGCATCCATCCCATTGTTCTGTTACCACTGTTTACAGGCAAGCAAAACCAAGGCTTACTGCAGTCACAGGGGGAGGGGACAGGGCGTGAGGACTCAGAGCTGAGCTACATGGAGCCGGGGCTCAGCCATGGAGGACTGGCCTGGGAATGGGACCATCAGTGGGGCTCACTGCTGGGGACTCAGGGAGTGGGGAGACTCGGTTCTAAATCTCACTCTGTGACCAACTGGCTGTGCTCTTTTGGCAACAATCAATCATAAACATGGCCCTTGCTATCATCAGTGAGGGTTTCTACCTGCCAGGGCACCAAGGAAAGCACTTCACACATAATATTTCATCATGACAACAGTCCTGTCACCATGACACCACTTCTTACTTAACTGTGTGCTGCCCTCATTTCTCCAGGTATAAAGTAGCAACAGGAAACCTGCTGTATCTACTCTCAATGAATGGGAAAAAACAAAAAACAATGACATGGGACTTCCCTGGCAATCCAGTGGTTAAGACTTCGCACTTCCACTGCAAGGGGCACGGGTGCGATCCCTGGTTGGGGAACAAGATCCTGTATGACGAGCAGTGTGGCCAAAAAACGCACACAAGATAACCGATGACATAATGTGTACACAGCTAGGTGGCCTGGATAGTGTGAGGAATGAGATGGACACAGTCCCTTTCCTCATGAAGCTCAGCGTGTGTACACAAGGTTATGCTGGAGCCATCCGGAGGAGGACACTCCTTCCACTTGGTGCTGAGAACCATCCTCGTAGCACCGATCAAGGAACCATCGATTCAGTAATAAAGAACAAATAGCTTTCAGGCTTTCAGCCATAAACAACTTGACCCCTGGGTTTATGAGGTATGGTTAGTACATCCAAATGTGTGCCAAATATAGGGGGATTCTAGACATTCTTGAAATATATCCATTTAATCTGTTTAATCATTCAGACAGGCACTGCAGGTCGTGGTAATAGGGAATATAGAGTAGCAAATCCTTTGACCAAAGCATCAAATCTGCCAAAGGGAGGTCGCTGGAATTGTAGGGGAGATTCTGGGTATCAAAACCAATCTTTTTAAGCATTCCATTCTGATGGAGTAATGTCATTTCTCCAAATAAAGATGAGGCTCTACAGTTTCTGAATTCATCATAATTCTGTACTTATGAACATTATAGTATGCATTTACTAACTTGCAAAGTTTATACATTATCCCCTTTGTAGCATCCAGCAGTATTAAAAGAAAAGGGGAAGACACTAGAATTATAAAACTTTTTTTTTTTTTTGCGGTAACCAGGCCTCTCACTGTCATGACCTCTCCCGTTGCGGAGCACAGGCTCCAGACGCGCAGGCTCAGCGGCCACGGCTCACGGGCCCAGCCACTCCGCGGCATGTGGGATCCTCCTGGACCGGGGCACGAACCCGTGTTCCCTGCATCAGCAGGCGGACTCTCAACCACTGCGCCACCAGGGAAGCCCTATAAAACTTTTTTTAACCTCTTAGAGTGGTCTTCATTTTAAAAATGTACTGTGGGGGGACTTACCTGGTGGCACAGTGGTTAAGACTCTGCACTCCCAACGCAGGGGGCCCAGGTTTGTTCCCTGGTCAGGGAACTAGATCCTACATGCACACCGCAACTAAGAGTTTGCATGCCACAACTAAAGAGCCCACATGCTGCAACTAAGGAGGCTGCCTGCCACAACTAAGACCCAGCACAACCAAATAAATAAATTAAATAAATAAATATATATTTTTAAAATGTACTTTGGGGACTTCCCTGGTGGCGCGGTGGTTAAGACTCTGCAGTCCCAATGCAGGGGCCCAGGTTCGATCCCTGGTCCGGGAACTAGATCCCACAGGCATGCCACAACTAAGAGTTCGCATGCCACAACTAAGGAGCCCGCCAGCCACAACTAAGACTGGGAGCAAGCAAATAAATAAATAAAATAAACAAAATAAATATTAAAGAAAAATGTATTGTATGCAGAAGTTCGTTCATAAACTGGCTGTTTGAAATGTAACTAGGGTTTGTCACAGAAATAACACTGTAATTGGTGATTAGATCTCAGGCCAAATCACAAAAACCTAGTTTTTTTCATCACAACACGGATGAATGTATTAATTCAACTACATAAGAGTTATAATCAAGCTTTTCTCCCTAGCCACTCTGTTTACTTTCTAGTAAAACATTTGAGATTTCTGTTTTTGTTGCCAGATTCTGTGTCTTTTCTGCCCTTCAAAATTCTCTTACCAGCTAGCATAGGAAACTAACCACTATTTATACCCATAGGTAACAATGATCATAAGAGAATTTAATATACTAGATGAGAGAAATGTATTATGTAAGGTAGTAAGTATATTAAATGCATCTGATTAGAGGGTCGATAAAGGTATAATCGTGGTTGTTTATACTTCGACATATTATTTGTTACATTAGAAGTAAGCTGTATGAAATCAGTGGTTTTGGGATAACATATCTCTGATATATGATGAAGCAGGGAAGATAAAGATAAAGGGTCTGCAGGCTGATTATATTCCTGAAACTCTGAAGAAAGAGGTAAGCCAAGGTCACTATTTGAGTTTGACCAAGTGAAGCATATAACTCTCCTGGTTACTCAAAAGCTCACTCTATAAGAAGCACTAACAAACATCATATCAGCTCTCATTCATGGAATTCTAACCATGTGCTAATTAGCACCTGCATGACTGCACCCCGACAGGCCTGTTACTTTACTACAACACGCGACACATCTGGTTGACCAGCTGACTGGGGCCCCTCCTCATGCTAATACTATTCTAATGAGTAAAACCATATCAGATGAAGTGAACTGTAACCAGGGGATAAGAAACATGGTCGTGCCAGTTCTGTGATGCAGGAGGGATGGATAAAGAGGAATTTAAGCACAGGACAAAGGGTTAGCTCTCCTGAGGAAGAGCCTGAGTGGTAAATGGACGGGGACATCCAGAGTCTGGGAGCTTGGGAGCACCTCAGGCACTGAAGGTGCCTGTCACCTTGTCTGCCTCATGGTCACCACCACTGTCAGCAAAGATGTCTGGGACTCCTTGCTGCCATCCTGCCCTGCCAGTTGCCATCTCTGCATAGGAAGGAGGCCCCACAGGGGGCCCAGAGGGTCAGTGGGGGTCAACATACACCACTGGTTCTTTGGGATAACATGATCTGACTCCCAATTCACGGCTCTAGGAGTTCCACTGTGCCTCCTGGTCCTGGTGTACAAACAAAAATGGTGAAGAAGTTTCAAGGGCAATGGGAACACCTGGGACACACGCTTGGGATATTACAAGATTAAATGTTGGGATGCTACAAGGTTAAATGTTGGGATGCTGCAAGGTTAAATGCTGTGATACTACAAGGTTAATGTTCGGATACCACAAAGTTAAATGTTGGGATGTTACAAGGTTAAATGTTGGGTTATTGCAAGGTTAAATACTGGGATACTGCAAGGTTAAATGTTAGGATGCTACAAGGTTAAATTCTGGGATGCTACAGGTTAAATGTTGGGATATTACGAGATTAAATATTGGGATATTACAAGGTTGAATGTTATAGTATTTGGATTTGCCTGGACATGGACATTATCTGATCAGCTTAAAAATCCTAAATACAATAGTATACTCAGAGTTTTACAAACTGAAGAAAAAAATTTAAGGGAAAGAATCCTAACAGACTATACCTTCAGTTTGTGTTCGTTATTAATCACTATATATGATAAAGACATGGAATCATAATGATCTTATTATTGTGTTCACAATGCAGAACGCAGAAAATAATGTCTACAGTAGCTGTGAAAGGCTGAGAGTCACAAAACCACGTTTTTATAAAACCATTAAGCAGAAATGACTCAGAAAAAACACAGGGATAATTATGCTTGGTGAGACTGAGAGAGCTAAAAGCCATCTCAAAATCACAACAGAGGGGCTTCCCTCGTGGCACAGTGGTTAAGAATCTGCCTGCCAATGCAGGGGACATGGGTTCGATCCCTGGTCCGGGAAGATCCCACACGCCGAGGAGCAGATAAGCCCGTGCACCAAAACTACTGAGCCTAAGCTCTAGAGCCCACGAGCCACAACCACTGAAGCCCACGTGCCTAGAGCCTGTGCTCCGCAACAAGAGAAGCCACCGCAATGAGAAGCCCGTGCACCACAAGGAAGAGTAACGCCTGCTTGCCGCAACTAGACAAAGCCCAGGCGCAGTAACGAAGACCCAACGCAGCCAAAAATAAATAAAATGAATTTTTAAAAATTAAAAAAAAAAATCACAACAGAGGCTTCCAGTTAAAGATGGTGGATTGAAAACACACACGTAGCTCTGTTCCTTCCACAAACCCTACTGCAAAGACAGTAAATTTCCCAGGACAGAGATAACAGGGGAAGAGAAAACAGCCACAGATATTTGGAAACCAGAAAGCAGATGGACAAGTGGTAATGGGCTTAGCCGATTTATAAAGTTAAATATTCATCTGGCAGTGGGAAAGGTCAAGAAGCAAATGGCTTGGTACAACCACTTTGGAAAACACTTTGGTGGTATTTACCAAAGCTAAACCTACATCTTCCTGATGGCCCAGCAATTCCACTCCCATGAATACACTCAAAGAAAATGAGTGCACAGGTCTATTAAAAGACATGAACAAGAATGTTTATGGCAGCTTTATTCATAGGAGTCCCAAAAGAGAAATGACCCAGATAACCGTATCAACAGTGGAATGAGTAAATAAGCTATGATATAATAACTAGATGGATACTATATAGCAATAACAAAGAACTAATTGCTGCTACATGCAATAACATGGATGAATCTTCGACATTATGTACAGTAGAAGCCAGAAGAGTACATACTGTATGGTTCTGTTTTTATTAAGTTCAAGAACAGGCAAAACCAATTGGTAGTGACAGAAAGGTTATTGATAGAGAAGAGACACGAGGGAGGATTCTGGCATGTGGCAAATGTTCTCCATCTCTGAATGGTGGCTAAGGGTGGACTCACATTTTCAAGCTCTTCACTTCGCATTGATTGCATTTCACTTTATTTATACTAAATCTCAAATTTTTAAAAAAAGTAAAGAAAATGAATGAAAAGAAAAAACTTTGCTTTGGGATGTCCCTGGTGGCACAGTGGTTAAGAATCCGCCTGCCAATGCAGGGGACACGGGTTCGAACCCTGGTCCGGGAAGATCCCACATGCCGCCAAGCAACTAAGCCCGTGTGCCACAACTATTGAGCCTGCATTCTAGAGCCTGCAAGCCACAACTACTGAAGCCCGTGCACCCTAGAGCCCACACACCTCAACTACTGAGCCTACACACCACAACTACTGAAGCTCACACGCTCTAGGGCCCGCGAGCCACAACTATTGAGCCTGCGTGCTGCAACTACTGAAGCCCACACGCCTAGAGCCCATGCTCCAAATAAGAGAAGCCACTGCAATGAGAAGCCCGTGCACCGCAACGAAGAGTAACCCCCCGCTCACTGCAACCAGAAAAAGCCCGCATGCAGCAATGAAGACCCAATGCAGCCAAAAAAATAATAAATTAAAAGAAAAAAAGGCAATAAAGTTAATCAGCCCCTAATACCTTGGTGCACTGATGAGGAGGACACAGGTAATTATAAAAACAAAACAAGGAAAAACAAACAAAAGAACTCTGCTTTACATTACAGAAACCTCACAGGCCCAGGAATTTGTGGTGACAGGTATTCTTGGAAATGGGAGTAAAAGAGCCAAAAAAGAAAGACCTACAGACACCGATACTGGGGACAGGGGGAGCCTTCACTATGGTGAAGATCATGGAATACAAGCCCTCCTACAAAAAGGGTCCAATCAGCTTTCTAGTGCTGCACTGGTTTTGTGTGTGTGCTACACCCTTAAACTAGCAGGCAGCCAGGTCAACAAGACACCTAAGGAAAGTGTACAACAAACAACCAAAATGGGAGGAAACAGACTATTTGGAGAAAAAATAAAACTATCATTAATATTCTCAGAGAGGGAAAAGAAGATATTGCCTCCACTAAACAATGTGGTAGGATGCATTTTTTTTTTTTTTTTGCTGTACGCAGGCCTCTCACTGTTGTGGCCTCTCCCCTTGCGGAGCACAGGCTCCGGACGCGCAGGCTCAGCAGCCATGGCTCACGGGCCCAGCCGATCCGCGGCATGTGGGATCTTCCCGGACCGGGGCATGAACCCCTGTCCCCTGCATCGGCAGGCAGACTCTCAACCACTGCGCCACCAGGGAAGCCCCATAGGATGCTATTTTTAAAAGGCATTTAATGACCAAAAAAGCTCTTGGAAATAAAAACTATGGTAGCAGAAATGAAAATCTCAGTAGAAAGCTTAAAAGATAAAGTTGAGGAAATATCTCAGAAAGTACAATATGCAAGGAAATGGAAAAACAGGAAAGAATATTTGAGGACAAGTATAGGAAGTGCAACATCCGAAGAATTCAAGTACCAGAGACTATAGAAAAAAATCACAGAGTGAAAATCATCAATGAAATAATTCAAAAAGATTTCAGAACCAAAGGCATGACTTTAAACAGAATAAGCAGATTCACACAAGGTACATCACAGCGTTATTTTAGAATCCTGGATACAAAGAGAAGATCCTACCTGTTGCCAATGCCACATAAAGGATCAAGAATCAGAACAGAATCAAACATCTTAATATCCATACTGAGCGAGCAAAGGCAAGGAAGCAAAGCTTTTGAAATTCTGAGAGAATGATGACTCCTTACCTAACATTCTATACCCAGCCTAACTACCAATTTAATGTGAGGGTAGATTGAAGATATTTTCAGATATAATTTCTTCTCCAGAAGCTGCAAGAGGATATAATCCATCTACAAAGGAAAGAAAAGAGGATCCAACATGAGAGAGAGGTAGTCAGTCCCTCGAATAGGAATGGAAATCCTAAGATGACAGCTGTTAGAGAATAACCGGTGAGGAAACAGAGGGCTTTAGGAGAAATTTCTCCAAGAAGCTGAAACTGATAGAATGCCTAATATTTTTTTAATGTATTGACATATCTTCCAAAGGTATGTGCACTTAAACCTTTTGAAGGAGAGATTGAGGTTGATCCAGTACATTTAAAAAACTAAGAAATTTTATTTTAAAAATGCAAATAAAATTTGCAGGAGAAATAATCATGGCTTATTAAATGGCTCAGCTGTGAGTAGTGTTTAAAATACTGTACATATAGATGAACTATTAGAAACACTAAATACCAGTATAACCAAAATTAGGATTTAGCAAAGATGCAAATTCAATAAACAACAATAAGGAGATCCAGAAATAGCAGCATAAACATGTTATTTAGAATTATGTATGTGATTGTAAACAAAATTAGCTAAAATCATTGATAGTGGTGGCCTCTGGGAAGTGATCAATGGGCAGGTGAGAAGTCGTAAGCTATGCTTCTCACCACATCCTGTGTACGATTTGACTCATTAATCTGTGTGCATATATAACACTGACAAAGATGAAAAACTAAATCAATAAAAGCAAAACTTTCTATTATAACTCTATTTTTGTTTTCTATAAAATAGCAAGTCTATAACCTACATAAACCACTACACAATAATTTTTATAATTAAAAAAATCACTTTCCTGTCCCGGAAGGCATGTAAATGTCTGGCTCCACAAGGTAGTTCAACTCCCCGAAGTGTCTGTAGGGTCCCCATGACCCCTCATCAGAGCAGATGAGGAAAGCGGCGGAAGCTGAACACAGGGGGTCACAAATCACAGTGGGCACCCCATGAAGACCACAAAGCAAGTGAGCCTCTGGGCAAACAGAGATCAGCCAGGGCCTGAGATGAAAGGGCTCCTCTGTCTTACCTGTGCTCAACCACTCTCCTGCACCCAGCACCAGACTTCAGAGAGCAGTCAAGGCAGGGAAATGCAGGATGTGGGGTGAGCCCTGCCAACAGGCAGAGAAGTGGGGTCTTCTGAATGTCTGAAGACTAGAGTCACTGCCATCACAGGTATACAGATGTCTGGGAGACCCTGGGTTCAACTCCTTTTCATGGGCCTGAAAATCTGCTTCTCTGACGCACTCCATGGAACGATGATTATTTTTCCCTTTTCATCTCTTGGGAAAAGAGAGGGGATGAGCAGCCTATGACCACAAAGCAATTTGCACCAAGATCCAGGTGCCCCTTCCCCAAAGATAAATTACACGCAGTGTAGCATTATGTCTAATTATACTGCCTGCTTCATAGGACTGTTACGAAGATGAAGTGAGTTCATCCTGGCAAAGCACTTAGAACAATGCCTGGCACCTAGCAAGCTGTATAAATGTTAGTTATATAAATAAAATAAAATGAGGGAAGAGAATATGGCGTGTTTGCAAAGGTGTTATGAGAAGTCTCCATCCACAGGCTGATGAAGTGTTTCTATAAGAGTTTAAACAGGGCCTGCCCCCTCAGGGCCCCAGTGAGCAGAGAAAGTTATACTTGGATTAAACCAAATGGTGGAAGAGAGGTAGGCCTGGATAACATTATGGGCCACCGTTTCAGCCCTAGGGGGAGGTATAAGTACAGCAGACCACTTCCCAGCTTCGAAACAAGAGCCCCTGGGCCCTTGGTGCCTGACTGAAGACTTCTGTGTTCTAACTTTGTTGCACTGAGGTAGGCATGGGAGAGTGGGGGCTGGGAGGGGGCCCCTACGTCCAGGGTGGCTTTGACCTTCAGAGAACCATCTTCCCAATCAGTGGGCTACATATCCCAATATTGCTTAGCACTGTCCACAGATGAGGGGAAGCCTTAAATACCTTTGGATTCTGGCTCTTGTGGTCTAGAAACTTCCAGTGTTTAAAAGAATCAAAGTAAATACCCAGAGAGAAGACTACATACAAAGAAAATGGAGGAGTGACTTAGATTTAATACTCCCCCATCAGCTTAATAAAAATTTACTAAACGACTACTCTGGACCCAGCACTATGCTAGGCCCAAAAACAGAGATGAAAACAGAACAAAGGAAAATTCTTGCCCTCTTGGAACTTACACAATAGTGGAGAGAGAGCGAGACTATCAGTACAGTTAATAGGGACTTCCCTGGTGGCACAGTGGTTAAGAATCCGCCTACCAATGCAGGGGTCCGGGAAGATCCCACATGCCGTGGAGCAACTAAGCCCGTGCGCCTGCACTCTAGAGCCCGCGTGCCACAACTACTGAAGCCCGTGCTTCGCAACAAAAGAAGCAACTGCAATGAGAAGCCCGCGCACCACAACGAAGAGTAGCCCCCGGCCCCGCTCGCTGCAACCAGAAAACCCACGTGCAGCAATAAAGACCCAATGCAGCCAAAAAAAATAATAATAATTAATTAATCTTTAAAAAAGTATGCTTTAATAAGTAAAAAAATGTAGGATGTTAGATGGTACTAACTGTTATGGAAAAAAATCAGGCAGGGTAGGTGTCAAGGAGAGCCGGTGGGGATGGGAAGAATTATAATTTTAAAATCAGAGACAATCTCAACGAAAAGGTGACATGAGAATAAAGACTTGAGGGTAAGACAACAAATAACTGGAGGATAGGCAGGAGTTCAGGTACCGGAGGAAGGGAAAGGAGGAAGATGGAACAGTTTTCAGGAAGAGGGAACGGTATGTGTGAGAACAGAATGTCAAAGGAACGCGGCCCAGTGAGGAAGCGAAAAGCAGTTGGTATGGCTGGAGGCCAGAGTGCTCAGGGGAGAGGGACAGGAGGTGCAGCAGGCAGGGCCAGATCAGGCAGAGCCTCGTGGCCCACCTTAGGGACCTGGCTGGATTCCAAGAGCAATGGGCAGCCCCCGAAGGGTTTTAAGCAGGGATGGGCATGTTCAGGACTGAGGTTTCAAATAAAAAAGAACTAAATAATGCCATCTGTAGCACCAGGGATGGACCTAGACATGATCACACTAAGTGAACTAAATCAGACAGAGAAAGACAAATACGTGGTATCATACATATGTGGAATCTAATTTTAAAAATGATACAAATGAAACTGCTGTGGCCTCTCCCGTTGCGGAGCACAGGCTCCAGACGCGCAGGCTCAGCGGCCACGCTCACGGGGGCAGCCGCTCCACGGCATGTGGGATCCTCCCGGACCGGGGCACGAACCCATGTCCCCTGCAACAGCAGGCGGACTCTCAACCACTGCACCACCAGGGAAGCCCCAGACTCACAGATTTTGAAAACAAACTTATGGTTACCATAGGAGAAAGGGTGGGGGAGGGATAAATTAGGAGCTTGGGATTAACATACACACACTACTACATATAAAATAGATAATCAACAAGGACCTACTGTAGAGCACAGGGAACTCTACTCAACATTCTGTAATAACCTATATGGGTAAAAACCTGAAAAACAATGAACATATGTATATGTATAACTGAATCACTTTGCTGTACACCCGAAACTAACACAACATTGTAAATCAACTCTACTCCAATAAAATTAAAAACAAACAAAACTCTCCAGCTGCAATGCTCTTACAGCCCACAACTTTTCTGAAAAATGAAAAGTTAACAGAGGGTCTAAGTTTACCGTTGCCTTACCAAAGGATTCTATTAACCACGTGAGGCTGCAGGGACCAGAGGGGCCGGCTGAGCCACAAGAAGAAAAGGGACACTGGAGATGGGTGGCAATGGAGCTTGAAGCCACCAGATGGAGACCAGATAGGAAATGGCGGAAGGGAACAGCTGGAGGAAACACGTGAGGAATTTTCTGACTCCCTGGTATTCATCCTCTTGGTGTCAGGGGACACCTGCCTGCAAGACTGAAGGATCTGGCTGGTTTTTTAAATATAAAAATTACCAAGGAAAAGTCATCATGACAATAAGAATGACTGATGCTCATCTGTGATACATTGTTAACATGGTATTTGATGCAGTAGAGGACCTGTTAGCAGATGTGTCAGGATGTAGGTTATTCTTCCTTTGGAAAACGTTAGCAATTCAAGGCTCACATCACAACATCCATGAGATAATCCAAACATGTATCAATAAAGGAGGGTATGTTTGGGGAGTGGAGGGTGAAGAGGAGTTCCTTAAGCTATGGATATGGAATGGCACCCTTCCGTTATAAATAATTTTCTATAAAGAGCCAGATGCGGTGCCAAAGGCAGGAATAAAGGAATGCACAATTCAAAGGCTGTGCTCACTTTCGGTAAAGACAGCCTCAGACCACTCTATGCTCACCATCGAGCCACCCTCTGTAGCACCCGAGCCTGCAAATCTACAACCTCATCCCCACGATGAGAGAGGAAAGCATGGCTGGTTTGTAGTCACACTATTCTCTAAGAGACCAGCCGCCTGGAAAAGCCCAGGCATGCCCACACAACAGAGCAAAACAGGGAGGGATCTTGAAGTTCTTGTCAATGCCTGGTTAGTAACAGGCCCGGGAACTGGACTCCCATGTACAAAGCCACTGGAAGACTGGCAGGCTTTCTGCTAATGAACATGTGAGTTACCGGCAGAGAAATCATCAGACTCAAGTCTCTATAAGGCAGCAGTTATTTCTGTGTTGGAAACAACCACTTGCAAACTCCAGAAGCACTTTAGGCTATCTGGTAATAGTGATGCAATCATATGCAGGTTCATATAGGCAGAGAGAAAGAAAATGAAAGGTCACAGGCAAGAGCTCGGAACTGGAAGAAAAACACAAGGTACCAGTTCTTAATTCTTCTTCATAACACAGGGCTGGGATACACCCTGCAGATTTGTTGCTAAAAAAAAAATCACTCCTCAAATTACACATTCCACATAGGAGGAAATGATGTCTTTTGAAGGAAATAGATGACATTTTTTTCTAAAAATTAAAAAAATCTCTCATCCGATGGGTTCTCATAGTTGTAGCACCCGTCATATCACAGAGTAGAATACATTACTTGCCAGGGCTTGAACTGCAAAACCAAAACAAACATAACCCAAAATATTTTCTCCATACTAACTTTAGCATCAGCCCCGGCCGCGGAAATTACAGTATCCCTCCCCAGACATGCGCTGCACTTACTCAGAATTCTAGTAGCTGTCAGTTTGGTACTCTGCAGCTCTGAGGGCCCTGGTTCAGGTGTTTGTGAGTCACTCTATTTGGAGGTAATTTGAACAGAAATGTTGGGAAGAGGAAAGGAGGAATGAGGATGGCCAAGCAGAGGATGCATTTTCCCACTGCTGTCTTGGTAAATTTGGACTTGAGGTCAGCACCCTAGTGCCTGCTGGGCAGGAGGAAATCAAGACATATAAAACGGGCCAAGAAGACAGGAAGCAATCACAGTGAACCATAAAATGAGGAAGACACCGAACATTCAGAACGAGAACAAACATTGCTGGAGTAAAGGGGACACTGGCAAAGAGAGGACGATACCTACCTTAGTATGAACCACCACAGAACACACTTTTACCAAACCTTCTTAAAATGAAAAGGCAGATCCTGAAGCATATCTAATCAAGAAAATGTTTCTATTTTGAAGTATAAAAAATAATATTGAAAATATTTTTACTTAAGGGGATCTACCATTGTTAGTGAGCATTTAAATAAAAATTATGAATGATGGTGTGTCCTTAATGAAGAAACATTATGCAGCCATTCACAATGATGCTTATAATAACAAGGAGGTTTGTTTATGTTCCATGAAAAATCGCAGCACATAAAACTGCAAATAATGTATAAACTCAGCTGTGCCAAAAAGATTTAAGAAAATATTAGGAAGGACATATGCCAAAAATGTTAATAGTTACTGTCTCTGGGTAGTATAGAATTATGAGTGATTTTTCTCATTATTCTTCTTCCCGAATTTCTTTCAACTGAGCATCTATTACTTTTATAATCACAAAAACCACACACATTAAAAAACATGTTGCAGGGATGAAATGTCTCTACATATTTTAGTTCACAAATGCATAACTGTAAGCTGTGAACATGAATATAGATGATGCCTGTTTCATTTATCCTGAAATAAGAATGCTGGGGTTTTCCAGAATAATAAAGGGCAGAAGCTCCTGGCAAAGTGCCTTACCTACGTAACAGGAAAAGATTATGCAAATTACTTAGTCTTAAAAGAGTATGGACTAACCATGGGGTAAATGCTTATTAACTAGCCTACCATACAAGGCCCTGTACTAAAAATTATAACCCTGCTCATAGAAT
Organism: Neophocaena asiaeorientalis asiaeorientalis; assembly: GCF_003031525.2. Lineage (NCBI taxonomy): Eukaryota > Metazoa > Chordata > Mammalia > Artiodactyla > Phocoenidae > Neophocaena > Neophocaena asiaeorientalis. The sequence continues at coordinate 13,016,576 of NW_020173198.1, read as the reverse complement.
GAATGTCACCTCATTAGACCCCAAATATCAAATTACAGCTGCAATATTATTAGTGACCTGTTTTTGCCAAAACATGTTTAATGTAGAAGCTTAACTCTGTCAGGCTAACAATCATTGCGCCCTGGTAGAAAAAAAATCAAATGCAGGAGTCTTCATGGGATCAGCTGTAATCATCCCAGAGGCAGTGCACCATCGTGGAAGGTGAGACCCGGAGGGATGGAGGGAGGGAGGGAGGGAGGTTCGGGTTTGAGCCTTGGTTCTGCCACTTACAGAGCTTCATAACCTTAGGCCAGTCATTTATTCTTCCTGAGATTCCATTTCTAATTGCAAGATAAGTGTGATAATGTCTACCTTGCCAGAACTGCCATGAGAATAAGAAAAATGTATCTGAGAGTGGCTAACGGCTGGCTCACACTGAACAGTGGATGAGTGAACAAAAGAACAAATAACCAAAGCAGGTGGGTTCTTCCTACTCATCCACTAACACCAAAGTACTTGTTCTGGTAAATACTGGGGCAACCGGGGTGGGGCAGACCACTCCTTGTGGGCTAGCCTAACTCCCATTTCTTCCCTTTTTCTCCCTGTTCACTTCCAGTAGAGAGGCTGGAAAAGCTACACACGTGGTTTCCAGACTCCTTTCTAGCTAGAAATGGCCAAGTAACAAGGTGACATAAACAGAGAGTAGCTGTCTCCCTACCTTCTCTCTTCTCTTATATATGGAGGAGATGGCTGGGCTACAGCACCCATCTTGCAACCAGGAAGAAAGTAACAAGAACATGGCAGAGACCCCATCATGACAGTGTTAAGCAACTTAATCAATGCCAGGAGCTGCCTATCTTTAGGCTTGTTATTATGTAAGAAAAATAAGCCCTACCTTATTTAAGCTACTAAAAAAAAGAAAGAAAAAAAAAAAACAACCCTGCAACCAAAGCATTCTTAAATATAGAAATCATGAGTATAATGGTGCTTGCTCTCATGGAGCTTACTGTCTACTGAGGATAAGGAAAATAAAAAGGGCTCACAAATAAATATAAAATTAGAATGTACAGTCAGCCCTCCGAATCTACAGGTTCTAAATGTATGGATTCAATAGATGGAAAATATTTGGGAAAAAAAATTCTAGAATGTTCCAAAAAGGAAAACTTGAATTTGCTGTGCTGGCAACTATTTACATTGTATTTACAACTATTTTGATAGCATTTACATCATATTAGGTATTATAAGTAATCTAGAGATGACTGAAAGTATACTGGAGGACGTTAGCAGGTTATATGCAAATACTACATCATTTTACAGAAGGAAATTGAGAATCCACAGATTTGAGCATCTGAAGTGGAGAGGGGTCCTGGACCAAATCCCCCATGGATAACGAGGGCTGACTATATTATTAGTGTTTGAAGAAGGCGGGGTGCTTGAAACTCTCTCCTTGATATATGAGGGCATTTGAACCTGCTGAGGTGGTCAGGAGCAACTTCCTTGACTGGGTCATGATGATGTTGAGGAAGGAGGGGGTAAAGGACAGGATTCTCAGCAGAGTGAAGAGCAGGTGCAAGGCCCTGTGGCAGGAAGGAGAGTACAAAGTATGAGGATCTTAAAAAAGGACTGTGGGCTGGTGCACAGAAAGCATGGAGAATTACAGTACAAGATCAGACCGTGGAGACGGGCAGGGTCAGACCTCTTTGGACCTTGTATTTATTTTAAGTATTTAGTGTTTTGGGTTTTTTGTTTTTCTGTATTTTGTTATTCCCTAAAAGCAAGGGAAGCTATGTGAGTCTCGCAGAGGGGTGACGTGTTCAGATTTGATTCTAGTGGTTGTATGATATCTATCTGCGGGTGTGGTGTGGTGTATGAGAGAAAGAGAGAGATTGAGAATACATATCTGTGGCCAACACTAACACCTGTGTACCCAGTAGCCATCCTCCGTCCTCCCTTGCCAACAGAAACCCAATTTTGTTGAGGGCAACCATGTGCTGGGCCCAGCTAAAGAGCAGTGATGGGTCCACACCAATAGGCACATTCCTCTTTCCAGCTTTCCAAGACTCCCTGGGGGGGGTCCATGAATGGCCACATGACCCAGATCTGCCTGGTGAGACCTCAGCAGAAGTCTGCCAAGCACTGGGGGTGAGGTGAGGGTAGAGGTGTGTGCAAAGGGCATAGTTCTAGGGAAGCTATAAAAGGGGACCCATATGTGGCCAATACAGCCAACTTGAGACAAGGTAAGAAGCAGGAATTTGAAAGCCAGCATGCTAAGGATGATGGCGCTTAAAGTTAGAAATACTCTGGGTCCCTGAGGGCACTGCTTGGGCTGCTGAACTGCAGACCCCTATTTGTTTAGGCTGCCAATACTTGGGTGGTCTATTAATTGTAGCCAAACACTTTCCTAAGTGGTATACCAGCTTTCCTCACCTAACTGAAGGAGAAAAGGCTAAGGGTCCACACTTATTCAACATGCTTGAAAGTAATTTGCTTAATAGCTCTAAGGAGCCAGCACGGCACTAGGTAACATTCCCATTTTGAAACCAGGAAAACTGTCTGACACAGCAATATAACAAGACCCAATTGTGACAAAATACAACAGTAACTTCAGGTCAACTAGCTGGATGATAATTATAATACAGAACAGAAGAGTAAGTCATCAGAAAGAACTATCCTGTCTCATAAATGGCACCTGAGATGCTCAGAATGGTTTTATATCAGACTTTTTAAAAATGGGCAGAAAAAATAAATCCTCCTTTGGATGTTTTTCTGTAGGATAAGTGAATTGAGACAGACCTGTTTCTAGAAACCTGCAGAGAATCACATGTGATCAGAGAGACATGGCAGTTGTTCAGAGTGATAAAGAGACTCCGTTCGCTGTTGGTGTGATTTAAGGCATTAAGCTCAATTCAGAGCAGTTTCTGAAACGGGCGTGATTATTTGCTTCCCCTCATTAGGGGAAGAAATTAGTTGGGCACTAGTGATCTCTTCATACAAGCCGCCAGGGAGAATCACTATCAAAAAGCAGGTTGGGCGTGTGAATTCCTATGAGACAAAATACACTGAATGGACAAATAAGACATCTCTCAGAATTTTATAAGAGGGTTCACAGTTAACCGTGCTGCAACTTACAATTTCTAGTATGTAATGCCAATCACTGTACATGTGTTTACCTCACATTTATGGTCAAACAAAGTCAACAGTATTTAAAACATGACAGAATAGAGATGTTCTTATAGACACACGAAGAGAAACATGTAGAGATGACCATAATACTTGTAGAAAACATATTTTAAATAACTGTAGACATGTCTTTCAAAACACGTTAATGAAATCGCTTAACTAATAATGAACTACTACCTACAGAAACATTACATGAATAAAAGCAGCTGGTTGGATGAACAGCTGGCTTGCTATGTTAGCAACATAGAGACAAGTCTTAGTTCAGCTGCTATAACAAAGTGCCACAGACTGGGTGGCTCATAAACAACAGAAATTTATTTCTCACAGTTCTGGAAGCTGGAAGTCTAAGATCAGGATGCCAGCCTGGCCGGGTTCTGGTGAGAAACCTCTTGCGGGTTGCTAACTTCTGGCAATGTCCTCACATGGCGGAAAGAGGAGTAAGAGAGCTCTCTGGGGTCTCTTTTATAAGAACGCTAAGCCCAATTATGAGGGCTCCATGCTCATGACCCACCTCCTAATATTATCACATTGGGGGTTAGGAATTCAACCTGTGAATTTGGGGGGGACACACACATTCAGTCCACAGCTGTACACAAAGGCAGAAATGTGAAGCATGTTGAATAATAGGATTTTAAATTCTCAGACAAGGTTAAGAAGATAGAAAATTCCTAACTTGGGATATTACAGGAACTATAAATGTTCCAAGATGATAAAAAAAAATTATGATTGCTAACCTTAAATAGATATGGGAAAATTTATTTCACTAATTGCAAAAACATAAAATATGCCCATCTGAAAGATTTACAGCTGAATATTTAACCTTTCTCAAACTACCACAGCACTTCACCTATTCCTTTCTTACGGTTATTAATGATCATTTATTGAGTGATAAACACCTGAAAGCGAAGGCGGGCTTAGATGTTTAGATAAAGAAACGAATGTTTAACAGTAGTTAAGAACACTGCCCAATATCTGCTTCTCAGGATTATTTTAACATCAGCAGGGAAAGGACAGTGTGTTGGGGGTCCTCAGGACCACCCCCGGGTTTGATGACTCGGGAGGAGGACTTACAGGACTCAGCACCTAGTACTCACGGTGTGATTCATCCCAGCAAAAGCATACAGAGCAAGAGCAGCAAAGGGATCAGGTGCGTGGGGTGACGTGTGCAGGAAACTAGGTGCCAGCTCCCAAGACTCCTCTCCCAATGGACTCACAGAGGATGTGCTCACCTCCTCCAGCAATGAGCTGTGACAGCACATGTGACATGTCTGTATCAAGGAAGCTCATTAGAGACCCTGCGCCCAGGCTTCTCACTGGGGGCTGGTCACGTAGGAGCCTCTGCCTGGCACAGACCAACATTCCAGACTCGCAGAAGGAAAGGGGGTGTTCAGCGTAAACCACATTGTTCGTGCAATCCAGGCACAGTGAGGCCCTCTTATCAGGTCTGGGAATGGTGGGAACCCGCCCAAAATCCAGGTTCCCAGACGCCAGCCAAGGGCCTAACTTGTGAACAGGTCTTTCATATGGGAAGTCTCAGGCCTGCTGGGCTAAGTCTTTTCTGCACAGATAGACTATTCATTAAACAATGATGGAGCAACTGGTAATCCCAACTGGAAAAAAATAGAATAAATTGGGTCTCTATCCCTATCACACACAAAAATCAGTTCCAAATGAATTAAAGACGTAAATACACAAAAACTTTCAAGCTTTCAGAAGAAAATATTAGTAGAATATCTGAATAACTTCAGGGTTAAGCATTTCGTAAATAAAATAAAACAAAATGTACTGACCTTATTAAAGGAAACTGACAAACTGGACTATATTAAAACTTTAAACTTCTGTTCATCAAAAAACAATATAATTTTTAAAATGAAAAGATAATTAAATCTAAGAAAAGTTAGCAACAACCAATTTAAGCTGACAAAAGATTAATCTGTAAAATATATAAAGAACTATTCCAAGTTACTAGAAAAAGACATATGTATTTCAATGGGAAAAAACAGGCTGAGATGAACATGTGGTCAGAAAACATGTGAAAAGATGCTTAATCTCTCCAGTAATTACAAAAAGGAAATTAAAACCACAATGAGGACTCACTTCTGCTTCCATCCAAGGAGGAGGAACAGACACCAGGTTTACCTTTCTGCCTGGAACTATTAAAACAATGGACAAACTATACGACCTGATGGCACTCAAGACAGTGAACTGGGCCATGGCCCTCAGGGACCATAAGAGACAGGAAGCAAGTGAGGTGAGCCCTACAACTGCCCAGATACTGCATGGACAGTTTCCAGGCCATGCTGCAGGGAAGGGAGACTCAAGTAGACCCAGTCTCCCTAAGTTAAGAAAACGGAGCTGGGAGTCCAGGCACCAAGAGTTGCAGGGCAGAGAACAAGCAAGGAGAGTCTCACTGACAAAGAACCCCAGATATCTGCTGAGTGTCCCCACTTGAGCCTTCGGTGAGAACTGATCAAGGCAGGTGAGGAAACTATCCCAGGCCAAGGAAAGAAACACTTGAAAGGACTAGTGGGAACAATCCTCAGTGCTCACACAGGGCCAGAAACAATTCCCATTCCCACCCATCAGAGGGGAAAACCTCATAATTCATGGGCAATCGGGCAGAAGACCTGAAGAGGTTTGCTTTAGTAGTGGGGGCAAAATTAGTCCCAAACCAAACTCTGCGCTGGTCCTGCATAACAAACTTAAAAGCAAGACTGAAAGGATTAGCTGTTTCCAAATAACTTAACTGTGTCCTAGAACTCCTCAAAAATATTTATAGGGACTTCCCTGGTGGTGCAGTGGTTAAGAATCTGCCTGCCAATGCAGGGGACACGGGTTCGAGCTCTGGTCCGGAAAGATCCCACATGCCGCGGAGCCACTATGCCTGTACACCACAACTACTGAGCCTGCGCTCTAGAGCCCATGAGCCACAACTACTGAGCCCATGTGCCACAACTACTGAAGCCAGTGCGCCTAAGAGCCCATGCTCTGCAACGAGAAGCCACCGCAATGAGAAGCCTGCGCACCTTAACGAAGAGTAGCCCCCGCTCACCGCAACTAGGAAAGCCCGAACGCAGCAACGAAGACCCAACGCAGCCAAAATAAATAAATAAATTTATTTATTTATTTTAAAAAATTTATAGGAAGATAAAAATATCTAGCATCCAACCAGGTAAAATTCACTATGTCTGGAATCCAACTAAAAATTACCAGAATTGCAAAGAAGTATGAAAACAACACCCATAGCAAGAAGACAAATCAATCAACTAATTGATTAATAGAATAGAAGAGAATAAATATAGTAGCAAAAAGCTGAAAACATCTTACATGTCCAACAACAACATAATGGATAATGGTAAATTATGGTACAGTCATATACTGGAATACTCTACAGCAGTAAAAAGTAAATGAACCAGAATGATCATGTGAATGTGGATGACTTTAACATACAGCTGAATGAGGGAAAAAAGCAAGCTGTGGAAGAACATATACAGGATGCAATACCATTTACATGAAGTTTAAAAACATGTAAAATAAGCCTATATATTTCTGAGGGATACATACACATACAGCAAAAATATAAAGAGACAATTTTTTAAAAACCTCTTAATTTAGGATAGTGTTTACCTCTCAAGGAGAAGTTGCCAGTTGCCTACCTAATAACCCTTCTTTTCTTACCAGCAGAACCTACACTTTGATGACAGTGAAAATGATCTCTCCTGATAATTACTGCTTCCAGTACAATTCTGGTCTCTGGGATGAAAGTCATTGGATGGGCCTTCCTGAAAAGCCCTTTTGCCAGCAGTGTTTCCTCCTTCATGGAACTCGAATGTGATGGCTGCAGCTCCAGCAGCCATTCTATTAAGCATGGAAACAAGGGCCACAGCCTGAAGATGAAGGAGCACAAAGCTAGAACAACCTGGGTCCCAGGAATGCCTGCCCCAAAACTTATTACCCGAGAGGAAAATATATACTTGCCACTTTTATTTGGATTTTCTGTCACATGCCCTTTATCTCTTAACTGAAACTGGCACACAGGGGGCTTCAACAGTGTTGTTAATGTTTTATTTTGTAAGCTGGCTGGTAGATACATGCGTATGCATTATATTAATCTCTAGGCTATTTTTGGTGTTCTTTATGCTTTTTCGTTTTTCAGTCTTTCTAAAATGCTCAAATTTTTAAATGCTCATTTAAAACTCTTAGCCCAATACTTAATCCTCAGTAAGATTTTGAAGACTCGATGATAAAATATATGAGAAATGCCTACAGTAGGCAACTCAATGAATAAACTGAATCGGAAATAAAAAGAAAGCTTCCTAGAGTCACCAAGCTAGTAGACAGTGGTGCCAGAATTCAAACCCAGTTTTATCTGACCTCCAGTTCCAAGCAATTCCCAATACACCCTAAATTAATGAGTAAACACACTTTGCCTTGAAGATAAAAGTGTCTCATAATAAACTAGTTCTGGTTTATAAAAATCAACAGGAATAGAGCAGAGGTTAAAGTGCTATTTTAAAATGAAAAGGCTCATTCTTTCTTTAAGAAAATCTATTCAAAGAACATCACGGGCTGTAACTGGATTTTGGCAAAAAACATTCTTTGGATCTTAAAAAGCCTACTTGATGTTAGTTTATAACATAAACGTGGCACCTGAATTGCTGTTTGGGTTTTAATGAGCTGGCATGCAGGATAAGAAACTCTCATGTTGTGTATTACTCGACCACACAAATAGGGAAGCTTTGTTTAATCTTGACAGCTCCCACTTAATTCTCCCTAACTGCCTTCTGTTCAACCACCTTTGTCTTCTGATTGGTGGGAATAAATCAATTTGCATCAGCTTGAGTAGATCAAATTTATTAAACTCTGAAAACCAGTTACTTGAGGGCTACCCTGGCAGGTAAACAAATGAATAAACAGAGAGAGACTGTTTGCAATGGTATGAAAAATTATCTATATATTTTATTCTGCCTGGGTGGCAATACCAACTTCAAACTCTCTTGCCTTTCAGATTTACAAGCTGAAGACAGCAAAATGAAGCTTTCCAAGCAAATCTGAACTGTCTGAACTATCATAAATTCAGTACCATGTGAGTTTATCTTTAATCTTTTTTTCTTATTTTCCTATTTCTTTATCAAACACCAAAAATATTTCTCTGAAAAATTACTGGATTTCTTAGCATGCTGTTATGGACTGAATGTTTATGTCCCCCGCCAAATTCCTATGTTGAAATTCTAACCCCCAATGTGATGGAATTAGGAGACTGGGGGTGGCGGGGGCTTTGGGAGATAATTAGATCATAAGGGTAGAGGTCTCATGAATGGGATTAGTGCCCTGATAAGAACTGACCCAAGAGAGAGCGTGTTTCCTCTCTGCTCTCCACATGTGGGGATTTAACGAGAAGGCAGCTGTCTGCAAACCAGGAGAAGGGCCCTCACCAGACCTCAGATCAGAACAATGCATAAGCAGAGGCACCTGGACAGCAGTGCCGTGGAGAGAGTTTCCATTAAGCTCTGCTTCCCAGCTCCCCAGAGCTGGTCAGTTCCTTCTGCTTTCCAGATGCCTATTTTTCAGCTTTTCCTTCAATCCTGTGAACCACCTCTTATTCTTTCCATTAATTGCTTTTATTTTTTTCTTCTTAAATTGGCCACCGGGTTTCTGGTGCTTTGCAGTCAAAGAACCTTGAGCAATAAACTGAAATGCCCTCCTCCCTCCTCTAAGCAGATTCCTGGGATACCTTCTGGTAGATGACACCAGCCCATTCCCGCCTTCCCGCCTCCACCTGCACACATTTATGGGGACAAGTGCCTGTCGCCCATGTCTATACAGCATGAACTTAAGCACCTGGCAGTGGCTGGGTGGTGTCGGGAGACATCTGACCCCAGCTGAGCCAATCACACGTTCTCTTCTGGGAGTCTGAAATTGGACCTTTTGATATCGATGCATCTCAATGAAGAGCTGAGATGTGAAATAACGTGAAGGCAGACGGGGATCATCCTGTACGTGCACCCAAGCCGAGAAAGCTGTCTTCCACAAAGCAGAGGCCAGGTAGACCCAGGGATGCACAAGTCACTGACGGATGCCCTTCCTGTCTCTGTCCCCACACTTCCTTGCCTTCCACGGTCTCAATGCACTCCTGCCCTTGGATTCCATGAAATCCTCCTGAGATCCAACCCCCTGCCACCCCTACCCTCAGTGCTTATTTTTTTCTCAAGCTAGTCTGAGTGGGCTTCTCTTTCTTATAATAGAATCACTTTTCTTCCACAACCTCATAAACTCCCTCTTTCTCCAAAATCCCCCACGCCCACCCCACCATCCTGTCCCCACTACATAGGCTGATTTGAACACAGGCCCTATTTTCTACATGGAGCCTGTGCTTGCTTTGCCTGGATCACACGCCCTGTGGGAGCCCCTCACCCCCGTATGGTTAGAGTCTAGCCTTTGGGAAATCGAACCCTATTTAGTGACTGATCCAGGAAAACAGGAAATGCGGATGTTCCTCCAGTGTGGAACAGGTTCTCATGGAGAACCTGGACAAGAATGAACCAAAACAGCCAAGAACGAGGCTCTGCGTCACTGGAAAGTTTAATTGTGGTCATTTCTTTTATAATGCATGCAACCTCCCTGGGGTTCTTGACCCCTTTCCTCTCTGGCTGTAGGTTCTTTAAGGCTCTGATTCTTTCTTTCTTTGTGTGGCACTCTTTGTCAGATAGAAGAAAACAGAGAGATATTTGGTCCTCAAATTGCATCTCAATAACGGAGAGCCACTCCCAGGTACACTGTGCCCCTTGAACTCAGTCATTTGAGGTTTCATAGTCTCAGTGTGACGACAAATGAAATAGTAAATATAGGTCTGAAAACCTGCTTTGTCTCTAGATCATTTTGACAGGATGCTTTCAAGCCAAACCAAAACCAGATTGAAGCCCTCTTAGTTCAAGGCAGCTTTCACAAGCAACTGCTTGTTGGTTTCGGGGGGAGGGGGATGGGTTCCTCCTCCTATGAGAAGCCTCCCCCCACACCGACTGACAGCAGTCATATTCAATACACTGTTGGGGGGAGCACAATTTCTAAATCTGATTAAACAAACTGAGGGGATGGGTGCACAGTACAAGTGCGTTCTTGGCCTTACAAAAGGATAAAGTGCAGAGACCCTCTGAGATCCTCTGTTGCACTCTATTTATATTATAAATAGAATTTTCACAGGCACTTCTCTACTGCCTGTGAGAAAGAGGCCAAGAGGCAGAAAACCAGCTCTTCTGTGACCTTACAGTAGATCAAATTAAAGAAAGTATTAAAGTACAGCAGGAAAAGGTGGGGTCAGACTCGCTGTAAAACTTCTGCACGCTGGAAGTGGTGGGGCAGGAGCCATATTCCAGACTAAGATGAACAGTTTTCTCTCTCTTTCTTTCTCTCTCTCTCTCTCTCAGGCATGAGGCAGCAAAAATGGGGTCAAACTGTCTCCAGTGGGTGTCTTTTGGCATTGAAGTTGCATCATTTTTATGACTACTATCACAGTGACCCTCATGGATTAACCTCTGAAATTCTCTCAGGGTGACCCTCTTACGAGTATTTCAATACACATCTTTATATATCTACCAGCTATGCAGTTAGATCACTTTGGGAATGGGTATAAATACTTTTGAGAAGGTTCATATCCATACAGTAAAATTAATTTCCTCTCTGTTGCTTTATCATATGAAAATGGCTAGACACATTCAGCAAATTTGGAAGATATGTTTCAGACAGTATGACGTAATACCCAGGTTAAGTGGCATATTTGAAATTTGCACTAGGGGCTCTGCCAGGTGCCTTGAAGAAGCAGAAGTGGGTTCAGATGCAGACCCTCTGAAGTAGGTACAATGATACGTCTGTAGAACAGGCGATTGGGAAGGCATGCTGTCCATACTGAGAAGCTGTGGACGCAGGCAGCTGTGGTTTTAAATAAGAGCCCCAAACGGAAAGTCACAAGGGCAAAGGCGGCAAATGAGAGGATCGATTTGCAACAGAGCTGCGTCTGTGCAAACTGCTCCGGGTGAAGCAGCAGCAGAGACGTATTTATTTAACCACAGCTAGTGATCCTCCCGAGAAATGCCAGGAAAGCCAGCCATCGACAAAATAAATCAGACAAAAGTAAGCAATTAAAGGGTATTATGGGAAGCTTAGGGTACAACTTTAACCCTTGAGATGGAAGTTATAGACCTCAACTACGCTGCTCTCCCAAAATACATCCCTGATGGGTTCTTTTCCCTATAGAGTGGTGAATATTTATATTAAATGCATGTATCAACCATTTTCCAGGTCTCACTTCTGAAGTTTTTAGTTACAATGCCCTGAAAAATGTTTTTCTTCACAAACTACCATCTAGGTCTGGGAGAACCCTACTGTCACACATCGAGGATGACCACCCATCTCAGGTTGCCCAGAACTGAGGGGTTTCTCAGGATGGGAGACTTTTCGGTACTATTACTGGGATAGTCCTCATCAAACCAGGCTGGCTGGCTGGCTGGCTGCCCTAAATTGGAGCAATACAGAACTCTAAAGTACAACTACACACATCACCACGGATGCTAAAAGAGCATCATATTTTGCAGTCTGCCTATAGGGTTTGCCTACCTGAATGGTACAGAAGGACCTTAACACGCTTGAAAACAAAAACTCGTAAATAAGTCTTGGGAATGTAATGTACAGCATGGTGATTATAGTTAATAATGCTGCACTGCATATTTGAAAGTTGTTAAAAGAGTCGATCTTAAAAGTTCTCACCACAAGAAAAAAAAACTGTGTGACTATGTGTGGGGACAGATGTTAACTAGACGTACGATACATGCAAGTATCAAATCATTATGTTGTATGCCTAAAACGAATATAACATTACATGCAAGTATACCTCAATTAAAAAAAAATATTCAAATTCAAAAATGAAAACAAACAAGAAAATAAAGGCCCACATGACTTAATGCCTTGGGTTATTTTATAGATAGAGCCTCAGACCCCAGGCACTAATATTCCACATGGGGGTCTTAGCAGCAGAGATGTCGTGAAGGAATAACAGTTTACACTGGTGACGAGCTGCATTCCATCCAGATCAAACCAGTCCTAGTGATCAACCAAACCAGTCCTAATGGCAACCTTTTAAAAAGTCCTCCTAGCATGCTGTCAGATGACGCCAGATGAAAACACTGTGGCATCATTTACAGGAGATGGTGGTGTGTCAGAGCATTTGGCTGAAAAGACCATGTTTCCAGATAAATTTGGTAGCTTGCTAGGGCTGCTTCAAAGCACAGCAAAATCTATGGCAAGGAAAGGCAGAAGAGGAACTAGTCATTTGGGCGAATCATGTGATCAAATACCCAGTTTTCGTCACAGGGCTCTCTTGGCTGTTGTTTTTCCATGTAAGCGTTCAGAATATTCTGAATAAGAGCTGGAAGGTCAAAGAAAGAGAAAACAAAGCCCCTTTCTATTTCTCACATTTCCACTTCCTGCAGGAAAAAGGATGGGGTACTACTGCATGGTCCAGCATGGCATCAAGTGAGGATAAAGGAAAACAAGCCAGGACATCACTCTCTTACTGCTGCCACCAAGGTCTGTCACAGACTCTGTAATTAACAATCTTGTTTGATCCTCCAAACAACCCAGAAACATAGATACCATCTCCTCTGGCTTCTAGATAAGGAAGCAGACGCTCAGTGAAGTCTATGACCTTGCCCACAGCCAAATAGCTCTTAAATGACACCTAGTCTTTTTTTTTTTTAATTGGAGTATAATTGCTTTACAATGTTGTGTTAGTTTCTGCTGTACAATGAAGTGAATCAGCTCTATGTACGCCTATATCCCCTCCCTCTTGGACCTCCCTCCCAACCCCCACATCCCATCCATCTAGGTCGTCACAAAGCACCAAGCTGAGGTTCCTGTGCTTTACAGCAGGTTCCCACTAGCTATCTATTTTACGCATGGTAGTGTACATATGTCAATCCTAATCTCCCAATTCATCCCAGCCTCCCCTTCCCCCACCCCCCATCATGTCCACATGTCCGTTCTCTACGTAAATGACACTTAGTTTTTTGGTTTTGTTTTTTTTGCGGTATGCAGGCCTCTCACTGTTGCGGCCTCTCCCGTTGCGGAGCACAGGCTCCGGACGCGCAGGCTCAGCGGCCATGGCTCATGGGCCCAGCCGCTCCGCGGCATGTGGGATCTTCCCGGACCAGGGCACGAACCTGTGTCCCCTGCATCGGCAGGCGGACTCTCAACCACTGCGCCACCAGGGAAGCCCAATGATACTTAGTTTCAAACCCAGGTCTCCCTCCTTCCAAAAAGCTTATATGCTTTGAGCACCTGCCATGTGTCAGATACTGTGGTAGGTTCTGGGATACAAATGGATAAATGGCAGAGAACCTGTCTTCAAGAGGTTCACAAGCTGGGAGAAAATACAAGAAGCACCATAACAGTCATTACAATGATGGAGTGCTTATAAGGTGCCAGATACTGTGCAAAATGTTTCCCAGTCAGTATTTCAGTTAATCCTCCCACCTGTTCATGGATACAGCTATCACTTTGCATGTTTTACAGAGTCTGAGGCTTAGACAGTTGAGTAACTAACCCAAAGTCACAGCATGAATTAGTCACATCTTCTGACTCCAAAACCCAGACTCTTCATGGGACGGCACATCAGACAGATGCAGAGGATGGTCTGAGCTTAAAACCACATCAGTGAAGCAGACCACCGAGTTTAAGGCAGAAAGAATCACTAAAAAACTGGTACTTCTAAGACAGGAAGTGGAGCTGAATCTCAAAAGAAGGTGTGATGATGAGGATGGCAATGACGGCAGCATAATGAAGACCGAGGGTGATGGGGGGGGGGTTCAGCCACTGTTTATTCAATGCCTGTGTTGTGCCAGCCCTTGTATCAATACGTCCAACAACTCGCCTCATCTCCACAACTAGCCTCTAAAGTGGGTGCCGCTGTCAGTCTCATTTAACAGAGGAGGAGGCCAAGGTCACATGGCCTGTGCTCTTGACCAGCACCTCTGCGGACACAAGGCGAAAGGAACAAGGGAAACACACTCCACCTCTGCACGGGAGAGCTGCGAAGGCATGCTGCAGGGTGAGCTGCAGGGCTGAGGCCATTTTGTGATAAGAACACTACAAGGGTGATGAGGCTGAGTATGTGACACTGAGGAGGTGGAACAGGTGGGCAATGAATGGGACCGTTTGATGAGGGGCCACCCTGTAGAGAGCGCACAAGGAGGCAGCTGCACGAGTCCTGGCGTGAGTGTCTGGGGCTGACAGGACAGAGGGGGAGCAGGGCTATAGGGGCATTGGGCAGGACTGGGCAGGAGTTGGGTGTGGAGGGAAAGATGGCTCAAGACGGCTCAAGGGACTTCCCTAGTGGTCCAGGGGTTAAGACTCCGCACTCCCAATGCAGGGGGCCCAGGTTCGATCCCTGGTCAGAGAACTAGATCCCACACGCCATAACTAAAAGAGCCCACATGCCACAACTAAAGATCCCACATGCTGCAACGAAGACCAGGAACAGCCAAGTAAGTAAACAAATAAATAAATTTTTTTTTTTAAAAAGAATGAATTCAAAAGGGTCACATCCTTATGACTGAGGGAACAATGAGAAGGAAGCTCTAAGAAGAGAGAAGGTTCGGTTTTCACATGATGACACTGAGGTGGAATGGAACACCTGGGGAGAAGCACAGAGCAGAATCTGCCCCAGGGTGGTAACTGGGCAGCACTAGAAGAAGGCGTCGTGGAAGCTTCCATCAGTCAGGTTCTTTGTTGCACACAACTGACTCTGGCTAGTCTGAATAGAGAAGCAATTTATAAAGGATATCAGGTAGCTGGGAGTCTTACAGAGAGCTGGAAAACCAGGTCTCGAGGCTAAGAAGGCAGCACCTCCAATCACATTCAAAAATGCTTCCAGGGAGAAGCGCTGGCCTGGGCACAGACGCTCCCAGGCTGCCCGCTGACACAGCCGATGGTGATGCTGGATGCGAATAATGCTGGGACCCCGGCCACTGCTGCCCCCTGAAGGTAGACGCAGCTGCCAACCCCTTCACCGGGACAGATCCTGCCCCCTCTGTGTCAACAGCTGAAGATTCAAAATCTGCTTCAGGGGGGTCTGGGTGGTTGGGACGGGGTCACAAGCCCGAGTCCTAGCTGCACGGGAAGCTGGAAAGAGCAACAGGGCACCTGGCTTCAGTCACAGCAGGTGGTTTCTGCCTCCCTCCAAGACACACACCGGAGGGAAAGTGCAGTTCAAAGTAGTGGAAGGTCAAGACGAAGGACAAATGTCCATTGCAAGTGCCTTGTTCTGTCTTTTCTAAATAACTGATGGCTAAATTTGCCTTTCACAGGTAGAAACATTTTCTATGTTTAAGAATGAACAAAGAGTTTAAGATGGCAATGCTAAGATTTGGGACCTGATGGCAACGTTCATCTTCAGAGGAGTCTGGGGGCTGCTGTAATGATATGGTCTGTTTTTCTGCTGTTGGGGGCCCAGTGGCCCCGGGGCGGCAGGCCTGGTCACTGAGAATAACAAAGCTGTCTTCTGCTCAAAAGTGTTGCGAAGCTCTCACAGCATTTGCCAGTGTTTGGAGATCCCTGGATTAGGGACTCTGGGGACTACTTTTAACTTACCGACAAGGAGAATTTTTAAATGTGCCATCTTTGAGTACCGCTGCCCTGGTCTATTAAACAAAGAGGAGCAATTCTCATGGCAGTATCGTCCTAGTAACCTAAAGCTGAAATGCTGCGGTGGCCCAGGGCTGGCAGGATGGCCTCGACGGCGACTAAGCAGCACTTGTTTCCACTCACAGAAACATGGCTTCACCCTTACTACAGGGCTGCATCTGGAATATGGAGACAGACCATCTTAGATTTTGTAGTTTTAGCTCCAAAAGCACAGCTAGGGCCGTCATCAGATTCCCCCAAGGAGGGAACACTTGTCCTCCCCCTCCAGCACCTCTCTCCCTAGTTTCATGCGGCCTTGGCCTGTTGGTGGGCAGCAGATAAGGAATTCACCCTAGGACGGCTGTAACTCCTTGAGGGTCCAGTAAAGGGTGTCTAGGCTCAGAGTTACTGAATGGACCTCAGCGCCAGCATCACCTCCCCAGCAGGCGGAGCTGGGCAAGCTGTCTGACCTGACAGTTTGCTCATCTGGAAAAAGAGATAAAAGCACTATTCTTTCATCATAATACAGCTACCTTAGTGGCTCTGCACTACCACGAGCCCTACTCTTTAGAGTACACGCTCTTCCCAATTGCTGGTGGCCACTGAGTTGACCTAACGATAAGGAAGGAATCAAGGAAGACTGTTTTTTGAAGTGATTACATAAGAAATAATAGGCGGCTACAGATACTCAACTAAACTTAGTAAACTTGCTCTTTATTTCCCAAAAGTTTGGGTTTTCAGACAAAAATATTCTTAATAAAAACTGTGGGGCTTCCCTGGTGGCGCAGTGGTTGAGAGTCCGCCTGCCAATGCAGGGGACACAGGTTCGTGTCCCGGTCCGGGAAGATCCCACATGCCGCGGAGCGGCTGGGCCCGTGAGCCATGGCTGCTGAGCCTGCGCGTCCGGAGCCTGGGCTCCGCAACGGGAGAGGCCACAACAGTGAGAGGCCTGCGTACCGCAACAACAACAAAAAAAACTGTGAAAAAATGAAGAGTTAAGAATCTTATAAAAAAAAATAGGCTCTCAGCTATTTGAGATGGCAAACTGGGGTTTGCCTGAAGGTAGGGAGACGGCCCACTCCCCATCGTCTCCCTTCTACCTAGTGACCAGGGTAGGGATATTATTTAGTAATGGAATAAAAATATTAAAATATAGGGACTTCCCTGGCGGTCCAGTGAGATCCCACAAGCCACGGGTCACAGCCAAAAAATAAATAATAAAAATTAAAATATATTAGTTGAGGACTTCCCTGGAGGTGCAATGGTTAAGAATCGCCTGCCAATGCAGGGGACATGGGCTGGAGCCCTGGTCCAGGAAGATTCCACATGCCACGGAGCAACTAAGCCCGTGTGCCACAACTACTGAGCCTGCACTCTAGAGCCCGCGAGCCACAACTACTGAGCCCACGTGCCACAACTACTAAAGCCCGCGCACCTAGAGCCCATGCTCCACAACAAGAGAAGCCACCGCAATGAGAAGTCGGTGCACCACAACGAAGAGTAGCCCCCGCTCGCCGCAGCTAGGGAAAGCCCGCGCGCGGCAACGAAAACCCAATGCAGCCAAAAATAAATAAATAAATAAAATATATTAGTTGACCATATATTAGGACAAAGGCCTAATTTCCACTTTCCTTAATATTAACATTTGGTTCAACAGTCTATTTCTAAGAATTCATCTCACAGAATAACAACAAAAAGTAAAAGTAGGTAAATGAAATGCAGTCTATCCCTACAATTATTCAGACATAAAAGAGGAATGAAGTACTGACACCTGCTACAACACAGATGAACCCTGAAAACATCATGCTCAATGAAAGAAGCCAGTCACAAAGGATCACATATTACATGATTCCACTTACACAAAATGTCTAGAACAGGCAAATCCATAAACACACAACGTAGATTAGTGGTTGCTAGGGCTGGGGATGAGGATGGGGTGGAGGGATATGGAGAGGAGTGGTTAATAGTATGAAACAAGGCTTCTCTTGGGGTTGATGAAAATGTTCTGAAATTGATGGTGGTGCTGTCTGCACAATGCTGCCACTGAATTACACATCTTAAATGGGTGAATTACATGATATGGGAATTAGATCTCAATAAAGCTTTTATTAAAAACAAAAACAAAACCTAACTAGTGGAAGTAATTGTAGTTACTGGACGGTATTAAACGCCAGACAGTGTTCTGAGCACTTTAAGCTTTATGAGAAGCCTACCAAGTAGTATCATCATTATCTGCATTTTACAGATAAGGAAACTCAGCTACTGAGAGATAAGGTAAATTGCCCAAGGTCACCCAGTTAATAAACAAGGGACCCAGGATGTGAATCTGAGCGAGCTGACTTCAGAGCCACATCCTTAACAGCTGCTCGTGCACACAGAGGTGCACTGGTCACCGCAGAACACAGGGCACAACATAAATTGCCCCCAGTCGGGGGCAGTTCAAACACAGGCTGGTATCTTGTCCACTGAAAAGAGTGACGCACGTCTACACCTCCTGCTATAGAAAGACAACAGAAATGACATAAACAGATGCTTTGTCTTTTTTCTTCCATTTGTACTTTTTACAAAACACTCTACATGCAAGTGTACATAAGCTTGACAATTTTCTGCCATTTTTCATGAAAAATTAATAACCATGGGTTTCCTCTAAGAAGTACGTCAGTGGTGGCTGGAACGCTTTTATTTTCCTGAATACCTTTTAGTACTGTTTGATTTGATTTGATTTTTTGAACGATGAGCAGGGCAGAGGCTACGTAATATTCCTCCGGTTTCAAGGCAGCCTTCGCTAACCCACCGATCAGGGCTGCATCCTGCATCTGCTCACAGCACCACGCACCACGCCTGGAATCACTCACTAAGGCTACTGCTTTATTTCATTTATAGAGATTCTTGCTTCCCTCCTCTCTCCCTAACTGGAAGCTTCCTGAGGACAGGCACTGGGCTTGTTTCTTGCTAAGCAGTGTCAGGCACATAAGCAGACCCTCCACACTTATTTGCTATTATTGATCAGACAAACAAATGAGTAAATGAATTAGGGTCGAATTACCTAACTCCAACTGCCAATAGTCAAGGGCACGAGCAGTGATGATGGAACAGGTGGACATCTGGCTGGAAAACACTAGGGCTAGGGACACAGTGGCACAAGCAGCCTTGAGCGGAACTTAAGAAAATGATTTACTCCTTCAATTAAAAACATTTACTTTCATCTAGTCCCAGAGAATTTATGGAGCCATAATCCTTTCCATCTCAAATCCTTTCCATTATCTTTTCCTAATTAATTGAGGTATGTAAATTCATTTGATCTAAATCTTTGCGAGCATAAATGTTACTCACGTGGTGATTCGGCAGCACATAGCTAGCAGATCAAGTTTAATCTGGTTCTACTGGTTTTTAAATTATACATGATATTAAACAAGATTCATTTAACTTTGCATCTAACAGCTACAACTGATTACACTGGCTGCTCCCAGACATTTATAGCAAATCACTGTTGAATCTGTACCGTGAACCAACTTAGGATACAATTAATAAAACAAACTGTTTCACATTATAGGAGCTTTTGGTATGATATAAAATTTACTTTAATATTTTTTGGGGAAAAAAAGATTAAGGAAAGTATATTATCCAAGTGAAATTTCTAAAGCTGCCACCTTACAGATCAATACAAAACCTCTTCACAACAGTATTTATGGATTATGACAGCAGTATTTCACCCAAATAATACATAAAGAAAGGAATGGTACATTTTTTATACAACCCAAATAACATATATTGAAAAGAATCTACCATGGTTTTCCAATAAAGTATTTAGGAACTGAAGGGAGTGATACAGAATTCCAGACATGCAGGTGAGTGTCTAAATTATGGACGTTACAAAATAGGCATCCTCAGCAGTTTTGGCCTGAAATGTGCTCCCTTTTCTAACCTCTCATTATTTTTTTCATTTCACATTCGGATCACTTGACCAATTAACTGGTAATTGAACTCCTTTGGGATCCTGCTTCTTTTTCCTATTTCATTTAGTTGCAGATAATAGGCCTATTAAGGAAGTGAAATGTCCCAATTCCAGAAAATGAGTATTCAGAGCAAAAACAACGAAAGGAAAGATGTAACTATTCCAATCAGCTAAGCACAAGCTAGAAAGACGTTGGTTTTGTCTACACTGTATTGGTTTGCCAGGGACTCTGCAAGCTTCTGTAGCATCCCTCTGCTGCCTCCAGGAAACCCCCCAGGATGTGGGGGAGGGTGGAAGTGAGCTCCCTAGCTGTTCTGCTCAGTGGCCTGTGCCACTCAGAGGGCTGGCCAGGGTCGCGGAGCAGACTGCCACAGGTTCTTTGCCTAATGGCCTCTACAATCATGGTCTGCTACAAAGCGAAGAAACGGAGATCCAACCTGAGAGAGGTAGTCAGTCCCTAGAAGAGGGATGGAAATGCCAATATGACAGCTGTTAGGCTTAGAGAATAATGAGCCAGGAAACAGAGGGCTCTAGGAGAAATTTCTTCAAGACGCTGAAACTGATAGAATGCCTAATAGTTTTAAATGTACTGACAGGAGGGCCTTCTCTGGTGGCGCAGTGGTTAACAATCCGCCTACCAATGCAGGGGACAGGCGTTCGAGCCCTGGTCTGGGAAGATCGCACATGCCGTGGAGCAGCTAAGCCTGTGCGCCACAACTACTGAGCTGCGCTCTAGAGCCCATGAGCCACAACTACTGAGCCCATGTGCCTAGAGCCCATGCTCCCCAACAATAGAAGCTACCGCAATGAGAAGCTCGCGCACCGCAACGAAGAGTAGCCCCGGCTCACCACTAGAGAAAGCCCACGCGCAGCAATGAAGACCCAACGCAGCCAAAAATGAATAAAGTAAATAAATTTACAAAAGACAATTGTTAACTAGCTCCTGTTACTCAGCTCATTTCTTTTCAGGGAATAATCAGAGGTCCACATTTTCCTAGCTACAATTAAGAAGCGTTTTAGCCTTTAATTCAAGGTAGAGTTTCTGCCATTGAGTTTATACTGTGGGCAATTATAATATCCATACACTAACTATGAAGAGAAAGCTCTGACTAGTCAAACAAGAGTATATCCACATGTGCACATGGATAAGGGCTCTTAACCTGGAGTCCACGGGGATCTGTGAACCTAGATGGGGAAAAAGCCTACATTTTCACTGACCTATAACTGACATTTAGCATTTCCCTCTACTATGAAGTTAGGCAGAAAGCCACACAGGTATTCATGCTCCTGTGATTCTGTCCACCAACAGAAATCATGAGGATTTTTCGTATTCCATTACAGTTGTTGCAATACCTCACAACGTTGCTTAAGCTCAAGCACCACTTTGAAAATACAGTAGTTATTAGCCTTGCTGTTAGACTGTATTAGATAACAACAGATCAACAAAGAGGCATGCATTTTACTCTATCAAATAAATTTTAAAATATTTTGATGACTATATTTCAATATAATTGGTTTCTGAGAAACCCCATGCATTTTATTTTATGCATTTAGAAACATTATTATGAGAGGTGGTCCAGAGGCTTCAGCAAGCTGCCACAGGGGTCTGGACACAGAACAGGCTGAGATGCCCAGCAGCGGGCACAGGGCCTCTGCCATGAGGCCACGTGGCAGATGCTGGCGGGGGCAGGAGGGCGATCACCGCTCCCAGCAGTGCTGCTTCAGACCACACACATCAGAAACAGTGGCATGGACATATATACACTAGCAAATGTAAAACAGATAGCTAGTGGGAAGCAGCCACATAGCACAGGGAGATCAGCTCGGTGCTTTGTGACCACCTAAAGGGGTGGGATAGGGAGGGTGGGAGGGAGGGAGACGCAAGAGGGAAGAGATATGGGGATATATGTATATGTATAACTGATTCACTTTGTTATAAAGCAGAAACTAACACACCATTGTAAAGCAAGTATACTCCAATAAAGATGTTAAAAAAAAAAGTCACAAGAAAAATTTGTAACTATGTATTGTGACAGATGGTAACTAGACTTACTGTGATCCTTTCACAGTATATACAAATATTGAATCACTATGTTATACACCTGAAACTAATATAATGTTGTATGTCAACGGTATCTCAATAAAAAATCCTCTCTCCATGAACAAGAACAAAAAAGAAACAACTCTGCAAGTAATGCTCAGAGTTCCCTAATTAGTAATATCAGGTAAATTAGTTCAAACCACTTTCAATCAGCCCCAGCAGAAGGGAGGCATTGATTGTTCCTGATCGCCTGGATGCTTCAACAGCACTTATAATGCATGTGAAGGAGCCCGGGAGCCCGGGGCTGGCTGATTGCTCCGGGTCACCACGGCTCAACATTTGGCCCGCACACAACCTGCTGGAAGAGCTGAAGACAGCAGCCCGGCCCAGTCCAGGGCCTGGTGATATTTCAACCAAGGCGGGTCACTTTCTTGCACCCACAGAACCCCCCTTTAATGTTTCTGTATGTTAAGCTGTGTGGTAAATTGTCTTTAAATCATGGCATTTCTTGGAGCCTGGAATATGCACTTAAAAATAACAATGCAAGGCTAATTATACAGCCAAGGAATTGAACATGAGTTAACTGAGCTTCTTTTAAAAACAACAACAACAACAGGAACAAATCCTGTTAATAGGGACAAAAGGGTTTCCGTTCAGTGGAAACTTTCTGAGTACCTAGGGTGTGGTGGGCAGTGCAGGCAGAGATGCTGCTGCACAGAAGAGATGGTACAGAAGGAAAGTGCAGCCAGTTCCTGAGAGGGGTCCTCCTGGGAACTGCAGAGCGAACTGCCCGGTGTTCACTCCCTCCAAGTGCTAGAGCAGGTCCCGAACCAGCCAACCCATTTTGACTTCAAGCCTAAAGAAAAGCTGACCTGAGTACACAAGAAGAACCTCTGCTAGCGGCACTGTTTAGATTATCACTCCTAGTGATGGTGAGGAGAGAGGACTAATCAATTAGGAGATTCCAACCCACGGAACTCACCGCAGTTATTAAAAGCCTGACATAAACCTCTGTGTATCAGCGTAAAAGCGTTTTCCAGATGGATGCAAGGGGAAAAAGCGAGGCACAGAACAGTGTTGCACAGAATGATGACATTTATTTAAGACCAGGCTGCTCACCAACACACATACTTTTAACTATGGTGACCCCAAGGGATGGACCTGGTTGGGGGTTACAGTTTATTCTAGATACAGATTTAAAATCTTTACAAAGAGAACGTATTCACATATTACTCGTATAATTTAAAAATCTAATAACAAAACAGATCCATAGCTACACGAGTTTGAATCCTACAAAAGATAAGAATGAGAAAAAATAATACTTTCATGTTTCCATGCGTCCCTATTCCTTATTTACAGGTCAAGCACAGGTTTTGATCTGTTCTATTCACTTACGCAGCACGGGCATCTGGAACAGTGCCTGGCTCAGAGTAAGCACTCCACAGAGATTTGTTAAATAAATGAATTGATTACTCATCTAATCCAGAAATTTGTACTGGGGGCCCACCACGTGCCAGCTACTTGCTAAGGACCCCGGGAAACACTCAGTGATTCACTTGACCTGCATTCATTCACACCGTTCACATGCCCACAGTGTCGGGCGCTGGATGTAAATACACACCAACACAGGTACACACACACTCGCTGCCCTTTAGGAACTTAGAATTCAGCTTGGGGGAAGGTGAATCATAGAGGCTGGAGGGCAGACATAAGGCCTTTTCCTGGCCACAGCCTTAATCCTGGCTTTGGTTTTCAAAAGTGTGCCTCTGAGGCTTTGCTTATCATAGTCTGTCTTGTACCAGAATTACATTCACATGTTTGTGCCTGCCCAGCTGGGGAAAAATAAACACCAACCTTCCTGGATTGTGTGAACACAGAAGGACAAATGGCTTATTCTCTGCCTGAAGCCCACCGTACCAAAGCATTCCATCTTGCTTTATTTCCCAATTCTACCCACTCATCATAGAATTAGAAATCTAAGTGGGGAAGGAGCCTTGATGGCCATTTAGCCAGGGCTACTCTTATCTGGACCTTGGCCTAGCCCTTCACATCTAATTTAAGGTGAGGGGCTACCAAACTAGATGAAATAGAACCTTTCAGGTCTCGCTTGGGTCTTGCAGGAAAACCACAATTCAGCCGTTCTGCTTTACATTCCCAGAGCGTCTCCCATCCTAAACACCATGCCACTAACCCCCTTAATCTCCAGCCTTTTGCGGCCATATCTGCAGAAGCCCAGTCCTTCTCTACCCTGAAGTGAAGATTTTTCCACCTAAGTGGATTGACTAGTCTGCACTTACCTGTAGCAAACATCACCTTTGTGTACATACCCTCTCTTTCAATTTGTCAGAATGATTTCTGAACGCAACTCCATTTTCATATTCAGTCACTTTGGTCCCAACAGGAATGGTCCCCAAAATTCAAATATAAGATGCCTGGGAACATTTTTAACTTTGAAACTAAAATGTGGCCACTGTGCAATGGGCGTACACAAGTGAGCTTGGGGGTGTGACATTAAGTGGGAAGGAAGGAAGAGCCTTCTGCTTCTAGTGATGAAAGGTTTCTTCATCTATAAATTCCAAATCATCAACACTGCAGATTCATGTGTTCTTATCCAAAATGCTTTGGGCCAGATCTGGTTTGAAATCTGGAGTTTTTCAAACTTAAAAATAGCAATACCAGGGGGGCTTCCCTGGTGGCGCAGTGGTTGAGAGTCTGCCTGCCAATGCAGGGGACACGGGTTCGAGCCCTGGTCTGGGAGGATCCCACATGCCGCGGAGCAACTGGGCCCGTGAGCCACAATTACTGAGCCTGCGCGTCTGGAGCCTACGCTCAGCAACAAGAGAGGCCGTGATAGTGAGAGGCCCGCGCACTGCGATGAAGAGTGGCCCCCACTTGCCACAACTAGAGAAAGCCCTCACACAGAAACGAAGACCCAACACAGCAACATGTAAAAATAAATAAAAAAACACTATTAAAAAAAAATAGCAATACCAGGCAGAGGGCACATATTAAATAATGCCTCCAGCTGGGTCTCAGGCACCACCCCATCATGGAACACAGTAATATTTCACTAGCAAAATATATGAATGTCCTAAGTAGGATAAATAGAGACTATAAATAGCTTCACGTCAGTTCAGGTCAGTTTTGCTGCCAACTGAGTTAGTTCCAAACTTAAGCAAAAAACGCTTAGTGTTCAGAGCTTTGTGAACTTTGGAATGGCAGATAAGGGATCATGCACACAGACAGGACCCGAAGAACCAGTGCTAGCCCTCCTGACCTTTCTGCATAAAGATACTTTTAAAGCATATAGGTGTGGTTGCTTTCCTGAATATTTCTGTCAGGTTCTGTTTGGGAAGCCCTGCATAGCAGAGGTCATTCGGCTTTAGTTATTCAAACTGTTGTTTAGAAGGCAAAATAAAAACCTACAAACTTAAGGCATTTCCCTTTGAAGCTGAGCACCATTATCTTTAAGAGCTAAAGTGAATTTTCACAAACGACTCGCACACACACAAAATGGTACATAGTACACAGAGAAGCCAAACACCCAGGCACTGTGCAAATCAGTCTATTAAGTGCTTCTCAGACTTAATTGTCCATAAGATTCACCTTCGGATCTTGTTGAGATGCTGATTATGTCTCATTAGGTCTGGGTGGGGCAGAAATCCTACATTTCAAACAAGCTCCTGAATACAGCTCTGAGGACCAGCCTTTGAGTAGCAAGGCTGCAGCAGAAGTGCATTAAGTTTGGAAACAGACGGACCTGAGTAAGATCCTGACTCCACCACTTTACAAGCTAAGTGACCCTGGGAAAATGGAAATAACACTTTTTCAAGCCCATAATGAGTGAGCTAGCAGCACAGTTCCTGGCACATAACAGACCCCGAATTCATCCTTTGCCAATCTGTGGTTGGCTGAATAATGGTCCCCCAAAGATGTCCACATCCCAGTCCCCCAAATCTATGAATATGTTACCTTACAAGGCAAAAGGGAATTTGCAGATGCGATAAAGTTAAGGATTTTGAGATGAAGAGATTATCCTGGGCTATCTGAACAGGCCAACATGATCACAAGGGTGTTGATAAGAGGGAAGCAGGAGGATAGGAGTAGGAGAATATGAGAGGGTGAATCAAAGGTCAGTGAGGCGAGAAGATGCTGTGTTGCTGGCTTTGAAGACAGAGGAAGGGGCCTTGACCCAGGACATGTGTGCAGCCTCTAGAAGCTGGAACCTCCCAGAAAAGATGCAGCCCTGCACACCCATTTTATACTCTGTCCTCCAGAACTATAAGAGAATAAATGTGTTGTTTTAGACCACTAAGTCTACAGTAATTGTTTACAGCAGCCACAGGAAACTAATACACCACCTACTGAAATAATGCTAATGCAGGCTTGCCTCACTTTACATAACAGAGGACTTCCTGGGGCATTGAATCAACTGAAACATCATGTAACAGCTGCCCCAGTGGAGGTCAGTAAACAAAGAACTCTTCAAGGAGACTTTGTATCAAGGGAAGAATTCCTCCCGCTTTATCTGTTTTGTTTGGTTATAGCCCTTGCTACCAAACAGGGACAGACACACCAACCCATTCCAAAGGCTAAAGGGACTCTCCTGCTCTCTAACTGTATCATCACATTCCAGCTTCTCATGTAATTGTCGAAACCTAATAAGGCTCCTGGGGACAGCATCAGTGGGTCGATGCCTCAACATCAGGAGGACTGAAGAAAGTCATCCTGGGCTCAAGAGTGAAGGATTGAAAATCAATGGTCTCAATATTTGTACAAGTCTTCATTTGCTACTTATAATGTGGTTTATCCCACAGAGACGCTTTATAAAATAAGAAAATACCAAGATAACCCAAAAGACGCCTGCAGAATGAAAACTGCATATGTTTCAATACTAAATGGGCCTTGTCCTGCATTTCTTAGGCTTTTTCCTGCAGGCCTTGGCACCAATGGCACCCCTTAACCATCCTGGGTTTTACACTTCCCTTACCAGACTCTAAGCTCCGTGGAACGGCTGGTCACTCATTTCTAACTATCGTATCCACAGCGTCTGTAACTGACACTTAGTTTGCACACAATAAATGTTTGTAGATGAACGAATATTATGATGGGTATTTATACTAGAAAAGCATATTCAGACTTTCATTAACAAAAGCATTACTTGTAAAGTTCTTTTTCTCCAATTTGAACTTAAAACTACTTGGCCCAAGATATTATTTATTTATGGTGGAATTAAAAGTATGCTCTCCGATTTTATCTGCCTATTAATATATGCATTTGATAATTAACAATGTGCTAAGCAGTCAAAGCAAATAATTACTTTTCTAATGTCTGCCCCTGCATATGAGCTAAATGAGGGGGAAGCCACTAACTGCATATTAAAAAATGCAATTAAATGCAAAAAGAAGGTAACTAGATTCAAAATATTTTGTTTAAACCTCAGACCACAATATTCAAAACAGTTACAATCCTTTCACTGGGTCAGTGAGAATCCCACAAAACAGTCCAAATCTTCAGAATTCTGTTCGGGTCACAATGAATATAAAACAAGTTCTCAAAAGTTTGTTAGTTCACATTTTCGAGGTCTTCTGACCAACTGGTAGGGTTGATCATAAAAACTCTATCTTTTAATTTACTTATGTTCAGTACACTTTATTTAAGAAGCAGTGTAATCACACGGAATGCTTTTATTTTAAACCTTATTTTGAAATATGACTGAATACATTAACATAATTCAGAACAAGTCAGTAAACATCTACAAGAACATGTTATATAATTCTAGTGAGTCTCATAATATTCTATTTTCAAAGGAAAAAAAAAAAAAAAAAACACTTGACAGAAAAGCAGTAAATTTGGAATCTGAGGGTTCTCCCTGCTGGCCATACTCCCTAGACTTCAAGGAGAGCCATTCTGAGCAGCCCCTTCTCCATCCTCACACGTTCACTCTGGGATTGTTCTAGATAGGTAGGTTACCAGACAAGTGAGTCCTGGAGGGGAGGAATTAATGTACCCAGGCTTCCTGCAGAGTGCCTTGGCTTCTAAAGACATTAGAAATCATAGCAGGACTCAAGAGTCTTGGTTTACAAGGTAACGTTAGCCAAAAACAAACACCCATAGCAACTAGAGTGTTTTCTGCAATGGTCTTTGGGTCATCTCTGTCCACTAAGCAGAGACTAAGACACAGACAAGAGTGGTCTTGGGTGCCTGCTCTGCCTCCCAGATGGGCAGGGGCGGTTTACACTTTCTTATACTTGCTCACTGGGCTTTATCTTTGCCTGGGAGAGAAGGATATCAAAGGAAAGGGGAATAAATAAAGGAAGCGAGTTCTAAAAAGGACCTGTTATGTTCCCGTTCCTACTATCTCACTTTTCTTCAGGGGAACCATCCTGTTCTTCTGACCACTTGGCTGCAGGGGAGCTGACCCCACACCCCGGCTTCATGGGGCTATGTGAGCTGGATGGGTGCTGGTCTGTAACTCTGATTGGACCACTAAGAATAAGGCACTTTCAGGGGCTTCCCTGGTGGCGCAGTGGTTAAGAATCCGCCTGCCAATGCAGGAGACACGGGTTCGAGCCCTGGTCTGGGAAGATCCCACATGCCACGGAACAACTAAGCCCGTGGGCCACAGCTACTGAGCCTACACTCTAGAGCCCGCGAGCCACTACTACTGAGCCTGTGTGCCACAACTACTGAAGCCCGCGTGCCTGGAGCCCATGCTCCGCAACAAGAGAAGCCACCACAATGAGAAGCCTGCACACCGCAATGAAGAGTAGCCCCCACTTGCCACAACTAGAGAAAGCCCGTGCACTGCAACAAAGACCCAATGCAGCCAAAAATTAATTAATTATTTTTTTTAAAAAAAGAATAAGGCACTTTATTTCTGTTGTGGTTTCAGTAAGAAGGACATAAACCTAAAGCTCCCAGGAGCCACTACCTGGAAAGAGCCTGCATGAGAATAAATTCAACCCAGAGGAAAGCAAGGCTGAGCGAGGAAGAGACCAAGCCCTGGCAGCAACCTCTGAGCCCCTGGATCCGGCCATACCCAAAGCCCAAATCTGCCCTTGGACTTTACAGTCCCATAGGGTAACACAAACTTTAAAAAAAAAATTAATCTAGTTCAAGTTAGATTGTCATTTGAAACTGAAAAAGCACTAACAAATACAGGAGAAATAAAAGCACAAGAAGAAGGGAAACGAAAGGAGAAGATTACGTTTATGGATATGGGATCTGACAGTAGTTCAAGTTTGCCCCCTGGAAATGAAGAAAGGTGACACATAGGAAACTGTTCCATTTTTCATAGTAAGCTCAGACCATAAGAACTGTAGCTCTGCCTAATTACTGTGACTAATCTTGCCAAATTCTAAAAATAAAATGAGCGTGTATTTTCTGATGTTTGATGATACTGCAACCGTCGTGAAGAAAAGAATGAGCCGTTACTGAATAGAGTCGTCTTTTAAGACAAATGATTTTTTTCTGGCTGTGGGGAGAAGACAAGGTCACAATGACGACCCCAGTCTTACCGGGCATGGCATGGACGAGGTCCCCGCACAGAACAAAGAACTTGGGCTTGGGGCTCAGCTTGCTGATAGCCTGGACGGCCTGCTCAGTCAGACGGATCTCCTGCTTCCACTCGTCGCCACCGCTGTCACAGTTCCCAGTGGACCAGGCCTTCATCAGTCCGAACTGTGGGTCTGCACCTTGGATGAAGTAGAACGGGCCTTTCCATTCTCTTTCCTTTTCTTTAATTAAAAAAAAAAAAAAAAAAAGAATGAATGAAAGGAAGGAAGGAAGAAATATTATAAAATCTGTCAGGGAAAGCACCCAGGTTACCCTGCGAGTGGATACAATATTTTTCTTAAATTAAGTAGGTCATTTTAATAAGCTGCTGTTCAAACACCATTTTCCTGTCATCAGCCAGAGGATTTTGGTTTATACTAATTATGCCTGGACCTGGTGATTCCCAAAGGCCAGGGAAAAACCACATGGGCCGTTAACAGCTATGCAACCAAGCTGTCTGTTTAAAAGTCAGATGGCCAAAATGGAGCACAGAGGCACCACGGCACGCTATATAGAGGATATTAATGTTCAATAGTTTTTTAATTAGAATTGAAAATACCCCAAATTGAAAGCTGCCAGAAGTATTATGTTTAAACGACGAGGTGAAGTGCTTTCAAATCGTTTACGCCAGGCTTAATGGCACAATTTACACTGTTTCAGGGGATGTGACAGAAAAACTTGGAGCTCAGAAGCTCCGGCTATCTGGTGGGAAAGGCGGGGCCAGAAAGGAAATCTTAATATGGAAAAAAAAAATGATGCTAACATTTCCAAGGCAGCATGATGTGGGCATAGGTGAGGTGTGAGGCTGCAGGGCAGGGCTGGGGGGACGAGATTCTTTAATTCTTTATGTCCCTGGAAAGCACTTAGGTCACCTGAAGGTAAACTATCAGGCTGCTCTTCCTATTGGTTCTGCCAAAGCTTCAAGGGCCGTGGGTCTCCACCCTAATCTGCCCAAAAAACTGCCACCAGTGTCTGCATTTACAGAGCTGGAATGCCCATCAGTGGGTGTGTGGGTTTCAAACTTTGCTTTGGCCACAGAATCCTTTCTTCAAACAAAACCACAAGTGGCTGACCAGTGTTGAAAACACGTAGCCTCCTCTGCCTGAGTGGGTTCTGGGGACAGAGCAGTCTGAACACACCCACTCATCAGCCCAGATTTTATCCTCAGCCCAGAGAGGTGACGTGACTTGCCTCATGGACACCGGCCATCAGCTGCAGGGACAAAAGTACCCCACAACCTTGAGACTGTTTTCTTCTCTTTAACAAATGAACGTATTTTGCAGGTGAGCTGAATAAATGGCATTTCCTTTGGAAGTCATGAAGATACTAGAATTTCCCAAAAGCTCCTTGAAGTCATTTCTCATCTTTGTGTTCACGTCACTCATTTATTCAGTATTTACCGAAAGTCTACTGTTTGCCGGGCCCTGTGCGAGGTGCTGATGACACACAAGTGGACCAAGACAGGTGAGGTCTTGGCTCTCGGGGGCTTAGTTCTCACAGAGGGAGAGAGAGCAAACAAGGAAATTCGCAGAGAATAGAGCCGAGGTTGCTAGGGGCTCTGCGAGGATTACGGCGAAAGCAATGGTTAATTTAAATTGGATGCACAGGGAAGGCCTCTCTGAGGTGGGGTCATTTAAGCTGAGATCTAGATGTAGCATATAAGCTTTTAAAATTCCACAACCACCCTCCCACCCACCATGCCTAGCTTACTATCATCTCAGAATGGATCTCAGGCTTTAGGCCTCCTTTCCTTAATTCCTCTTCCAGAACTTAAGAAGACAAGCATGGAAACAAACAAAATTACCTATCCGTACTTTCCAGAACAAATTATGTATGTGTGTTAACCTGCCAGTTCTTGAACTACAGCTTAAAATGCTAGCTGTTCAGTCAAATCACAACCTACCTAAACTCACCCTGAACAAGGACTGCAATGGAACCCTGTTGTGTGCATCTCAGTGCCAAGGACAGCGACCCAGCACTGCAACGGATCTGACTCATACTCATTGAGCCCTTACTACATGTGGCAGAAAGACTTCAAAACGCACCCCCCCAAGACCCCTGAGTCCTGATACTCACATCCTGTGTGATCCCCTCCCCTCGAGTGTGGGCTGGACTGCTTCTAATAAGCAGAATACAGTTATGGGATGTGCCTTCAGAGACTGGCTAGACCAAGATATGGAAACAACCTAAATGTTCCTCAGTGGATGAATGGATAAAGAAAAAGTGGTATATACATACAACAGATTTAAAAAAAGGAAATCCTGCCATTTGGGACAAAATGGATGAACCTGGAGACGCTAAGCTACCTGCAATAAGCCAGTCACAGAAAGACAAATACTGCCTGATCCTCAGCTTGTATGCAGAATCCAAACAGTCAAACTCAAAGAAGCAGACAGTAGAACGATGGCTTCCAGGGGCTGGGGGGTAGGTAGGGGAAATGGGGAGGGGAAGATCAAAGTTTCAATTATGCAAGATAAGTGCTGGAGATCTACTATACAGGATGGTGCCTATAGCTAACAATACTGTATTGGACACGTAAAATTTGCTAAGAAGGTAGATCTTAAGTGTTCCTATCACACACACACACAAACAACAACAACAATAAAGGGGGCGGGAAGAAACTTTAGGAGGAGATGGATGTTTATGACAGATGTTGATGGTAGTGATGGTTTCACAGGTCTGTACTTATCCCCAAACTCACTGAGTTGTACACATTATATATGTACAGCATTTCATGTCATCATATCTCAATACAGTGGTTTTGAAAAAAGAGAGAGAGAGAAGGCTAAAAAAAAGACCCTGACTTTCACCTTGCTCACTCTCCCTCACTCTCTCTCGGAGCACTTCTCCTGGAGGGAACAGGCTGTCATGATGAGTAGCCTCCTGGAAAGGCCAACATGGCAAGGAACTGAGGGAGAGCTCTGGCCAACAGCCTGTGAAGAACAGAGCCCCCCGCCCCCCCATACAACAACCTGAAAGAAACCAAATCCTGCCAACAAGGATGGGAGTAAACTTGGAAGAGGATTCGCCCTAGGTGAGCTTTTGGATGAGACCACACCCCAGGTGACACCTTGACGGAACCCTCATGAGACCCTGCAGCAGAAGGACCCAGCTAGGTTGCACCCAGATTCCTGATGGAACTGGGAGATAGATAATGCACATTAGTTTTCTCAAGCTGCCAAGTTTCTGGGTAATTTGTTACACAGATCCGACTTAAAGATAAAGGGCCAGGAAGGAGTCAGCAAAACTTCTTCGAGAGCTCAAGGTTGGTGTCATGAAAAAAAACTGAGATTCTGATTTGAGTTTTAAAGTTAATTGTTGGCACTGTTCATTTATTTTACTTTAATAATAACCATTTTGCACTGATGAATGCTTTTAGCTATGCTCCTGTTTCTGAGGCAGTTTGCAAAGCTGTTTAAACTGGATAAATTAATCAGGGAGATGACTGTCACCCCAAAGTTGGGGCACAAATCAATCTGCTACAACAACCAGAATTTAGAAAGTTTTCTACAGTGAACCTTTTAACAGTTATAGTTGCCTATCACAAATAGTCACAGTCTCGAAAAGTCGTCTTTGGAGGTATTAAATCTTTCATTTTTACTGGTTTACTAAGTAAAATCTTAGAAAGAATCTCAATTTTATGATGACAAGGCACAAAATAAACAGATTTGACCTAAAATGAATGACAGCTCCATGTCACTGTTCCATCTACCTTATCTATCTAATAAAGGCAACCTGCTGACTCGGGGTTCTGCGTTCTCAAAAGCACCTGGAGCCTCTTAAAGTTCCTGCTACAGAAGTTTGTGGTGTTTGGCCTCATCTTAATTTTAATCAAGGCTGAATTTAAGATATTTGAGGCTTGTAAGACTTAGTGCTAGATGGAGGGATCTTTTGTAAACTTATACCTCCCCCACCCCTCAGAAGGGCAGACTTTTATATTAGGAAAGCGAATTCTTAAAAAAATTTGCATTAAATTATTTCACCGAAGTCCAGAACTACCCCAAGGACAAGGCATAGGTATTAGCTGACTGACACCTACAAGGGCCTGAGAATGCTTACGTGATGCCTCCCTTCCGGGGCAGAGCAATTGTCTGGCGCCAGCTTCTCTCTTTAGACTCCGGAAAGCACTGTTCTGGCAGCTTTAACTGTGGAAGTCTAGATATGGTAAGGACCATCCCTAAAGCAACCTGATACACAATCAGGGCATTTAAAAACCACTTAAGGGTCTGGTGGTTTATTGCTTGTTGTTTTGTTTTGTTTTTAATTTTCCTAGTCAAAGAGCCTAAAGGTGAGACAGCCTGGTAAATGACTGACAACCCAAATTAAGGAGCAGAAGTACCTGGAAATGGAGGCTGAGGGAGAAGGTGAGGATGACGAGAGAGCAGCATTATGCAGGCCGTACTTGGGCACAGGGGCCTGGGCTGGGCCTCCACATCAGTCCTCAAGGTGTGGCAACAGACCAGCAACATCACCATCACCTGCGAGCTTAGGAAGCCCGCCCCAGACCTACTGAGTCAGAATCTGCACTTTAACAAATTCCCAGGTGATTTTATGCAAATCCAAGTGTGAGATGTACTGGCACGCAACTAATCAAGGACCTGTTTAAATGTGTTTTATATCAAACAGATGTAAAGTGATTGTTTCCCTAAATTGAAACAATGTCTGGGAGGGGTTTTGCTGTTGTTAGTGGCTGTGTTTTTTGTTTCATTTTGTTTTTGTTTTGCATATTTTGCTATTCATTCTGACATCCTGCCTATGTCCAGCTCAGGTATTTGGTCCTAAACATCTCTTGGTCTTATCCATTACTGTCTAATCAACTCCCTTTAAATCACCTTTCAAAATCAATTCAATTTTCTTGGTAAGAATTCCAAGATTCCAGGTAAGAACTTACTCAGGGAATTCAATACTAATTAGTGAGTTCTAACACTTTAGATTTTCACATGACATCATGACATACAGTGAAAGCACCTGCTAGCAACTGTGTGTGTGCAACATACACAAATGTGTGTTTTCAAAAGCACAACAGAGAGGTAATTTTCTTTTGTCCAAATTTGATACCAGAATGCAGTCAGGGACTCTAATTGACAACTATGAGAAGACCAAGGTCAAATTTTTGAGATAAACTAAGTATTTTGAATGAATGGATTAAAGAATAAAGTGAGTTGATTAAATTAAGATCTCATTTCTGACCCTGATGGTGCTAAAACCAGACTGTAATCTTTTGAAACATTTGACACAAACCTCTGGATAATGCCTATATGGTTCTTAGTGTTAAGACACAACAATGCATATATTCATTTAACTAGAACACTTCAATCTGCTATGAATAAGAATGTCTACAGTGAATATAATTTTTTCAATGTTAATTTTTTAAACAAATTCAAAGAGATGGTGTATTAGCCATCTACTATGTGACAAATCACCACGAATGCAGCACCTTGAAACAAGACACATGATTTATCTCAGTTTCTGTGGGTCAGGAATCTGGGCACAGCTAAGCTGGATCTTCTGCTCAACATCTCTCAAAAGCTGCAACCAAAGTGTTGGCTGGGGCTGGAGTCTCATCTGAAGACTCAGGTCAGGCAGGATGTGCTTCCCCGCTCACTTAGGTGGCTGTGGACTGAGGGACTGAGGGCACCTGTTCCTTCCTGGCTGTCAACCAGAGGCCGCCTATTCCTTGACACGTGGGCCTCTCCAACATAGCAGCTCATAACGTGGAAACTTGTTCATCAGAGGCGGCAAGAAAGAGGGTGTGCTAGGAAACGGAAGTTACAATCTTACATAACATGATAATAGAAGTGACTGCCCATCACTTTTACCAGGTTCAATTCATTACAACCAAGTCGCTAGGCCAGCCCACGCTCAAAAGCAGGGGCTCATGCAGGGAGGCGGGTCCTGTCTGCCACAGATGATAATATTAACTAACATAATTAACTAATCTCAGGTAACCGCAAGTTTAACGTGACCCTCCTGTACTGAGCTGAGTGAGCTCATTTGTTGCAGCCCATCCTATGAAGGCTGAAGGCCCACCTTATACAAGCCCACCTTTTCCCCCTAAAGAACTGGAAATTGTGCCGGAGGGATTCTCATGGTTACTTTACCCAACACTCTCATTTAACCAAGGAGGGAATACTGAGGCCTGGCTAGGGATCTTAGTCATGGCTCAAGTTCAAGGTTACAGTTTATGAGCAGCAGCCTCTATTGTTCAGCATCTCAGTGCTGCCGGGCTGGCCTGGAGAGGAAAGAGCCATGAAGAAGACAGAATGTTCCCTAGGCTGCCTGCAAGTTGCCCACCTCCATAAAGACATTTTTTGTCTCCAAAAAGCATTTCCTTTAAATGGCACATCTTGATGAGTACGAAGACAGTACACAAAGATAATGCTGACAAGGCTCAGAGCCTTTCCCCAGGAAGCTGTGATGCTCACAGACCCTGCCAACAGCAAAGGGCCCAGGACATCTATTTTCTGTGGGATGCTAACTGGTGATCTCCTCAAGACATTACAAACTTTAGGTCTCTTGATGCAATCTGACTAGCAGGTGTATTCTGTTTGGCACACACAGTGTTTATAAAATTTTGAATTTGTTGCCAACAATTTAAATGCATGAGTTTCATCTATACAACTGGCTTTCTGGATTCTCATGGAAAATCTGGCCACACCAGGCCCAAATGGAGTGTGCCAACGATTGGCTGGGACTGAGCAGTAACTGTCCCTTTACTGGCATGAAGGCTCTGGAATTCACTGCGGTCCACACCTGGCCCCATTCTCCACCTGGCCCCTGAAGACATCTGGGATGAGAAGCCCTTATCCACGGTAACCCTTCCATTTTGCTTAGAGGTACAGAAGAGGAGACTCACAAGGTCAAGGGTAAATAACTTGATCAAGACTAACAAGATGTGAGGGGCAGAACCAGGCCAATTACACCACAGAGCCCTGACTTCAGGGCAGGTGATCACGCAAGTGAGATTAAAGAAAAGACTCATCCGGCTAGGAGTGCCAAGGTCTGCACAAATGACAAGCTGGAAGAAAACAAGCCCCAAGCTACCAAAATAAATTGCCATAATTTAGTATGTTACCATAGCCTGAATCAAATTTTAAGATTAATTGAAAAATACTTTTTAAAGAAAAAATGGGCCTTAGAAAGAAATCTGACTCATCCGTCATATACAGAGTAACAAGATTTGGCCACTTCCAACTTTCAGCTAATGGATAGAGACTGTCATAGAAACAATCTTTCAAAATCGAGGGATAAAAAGGACATTGGATTTTGGGTGGTATTAAATCATGGTCAGGAAAGGCCTGTGAGTCTCCTTTAAGCATTACTGAGTACAAAGCAACTGTATACAGAAAAGAATCTTAAAAACCTTTTAAAATTCACATGATTCTTTACCATTAAGCCTTCCTATGAGATTCTGTTTATGTGCCAATATCTTGCCTGAAAAACAGACATTCCAATTGCAATTGTTCTTTACAGTTTGCACCTTTAATATCACGAACTAAATGTTTTCTTGAATTTGTCTCTGACAATATATTTCCTCTCACTCATTTTTATCATGCCTTTTGGGCACATTTGTCAATTGTTAATGAAAGTTGACTTTTTAATATACACCAAGAATTAGAAATCACATTGATCCTTTCATTCTTACCAGTTAATCAATAACTAACTATAATGAACGCACCCCCCACCCCACAAAAGCAAATGAATCACTACTTCCATCACCCAACTAGGAAAAGGCCTACGGGAGTCAGCCATGTCACTAATTAATACCTAATACTCTAATAATTTATATTTTCATGATGTGCTAAACCTGCCACTTTATAGGCAACCTCAAATAATTCAAGGTAGAATACAATGACAAAAGCTTTCTTAATTTCTTTTTATAAATAAGAGTCTCATTTTCTAAATCTAGTTTGACTTTCGGAAGACAGAATTAAAATCACAAGATAGTGGTTAAGAAGTGTGAGAGCTACAACACATCACTACATTGTAAGAATATTTAAGAATTCAATGTTCTGACTCCTGTTAACGAATCTGACTCAAAATAATACATAAATTGGGACTATAGAGGCCACATTTCTCCACTGGACTACAAAGTTAGAGAATTAACTCAGCATTAACTGAGAGCGTCACTGCCTTGGGTCAGGCGTCCACCATCCCCACCTGGAGCTACCAAGACAGCTCCATGCAGGACTCCCTGCTCGGATCCATCTCAGTCAATCACTGCCATCGTGACTCTATAAAATGCTTACCCTGGTCATCAAACTCCCTCGCTGAAGGGCCACTACCTTCTAATCTCCATAAGGAAAGGCCCACACTTGCTTTCCCTTTCCAGTATCCTGTCAGCATGTTATCATTTGGTCCCTGGCAGGTGGGAGGCATTCAGTAAACATCTGGTGAAGGGATAAATGAAGATGTCAGTGGATCCTCGCTCATTCCGGCACCTGGTGCTAAAACACAGCCCGAAATTTTTCCATCTGTACCGATTACTGTTCCCACTAGACCAGTGGCTCTAAACCGGGGATGATTTTGATCCCCAGGGCACATCTGATATCTGGAGACATTTCTGGATATCACACTAGGAGGGGGATGGTGCTTCTGGCATCCAGTGGACAAAAGCTGGGATGGTGCTAAACATCCCTCATTACACAGGGCAGCCCCACAAAAGAATCCAGCCCATGTCAACAGCGAGACTGAAGAACCCTGCACAAGACATACCACAGGATCCCACCACGTGGACCCTTCTCTGCTCCTCAAACACGCCCCATGCTTTCCCGCCCCTTCCTCCAGGGGGTGCTCTCCATTGTAACAGCTCCTCCTGCTGAGGTGCTGTCTATCCTTCCGGGCCCAGCTCACATGCCACTTCCCCCGCCCCGGCAAGCGGATGCAGCTCTGCCTCTTCCCCTCATTCAGAAAGTTTGCTCTGAGGACGGGTGTCATGTTAGTCACCAGACATTCAACTGGTGGGCAAGGCCACAGGTCCCATTC
This sequence comes from Neophocaena asiaeorientalis asiaeorientalis, assembly GCF_003031525.2. NCBI lineage: Eukaryota > Metazoa > Chordata > Mammalia > Artiodactyla > Phocoenidae > Neophocaena > Neophocaena asiaeorientalis. Next base: position 12,978,207 of record NW_020173198.1, on the reverse strand, counting down.
CTTAAGACCTTACAAGGACTTCCCTGGTGGCGCAGTGGTTAAGAATCCGCCTGCCAATGCAGTGGACAAGGGTTCGATCCCTGGTGCTGCGGAGCAACTAAGCCCGTGCGCCACAACTACTGAGCCTGCGCTCTAGAGCCCACGAGCCACAACTACTGAGCCCACGTGCCACAGCTACTGAAGCCCGCGCACCTAGAGCCCGTGCTCCGCAACAAGAGAAGCCACCTCAATGAGAAGCCCGCACACCGCAACGAAGAGCAGCTCCCACTCGCCGCAACTAGAGAAAGCCTGCGCGCAGCAACGAAGACCCAATGCAGCCAAATAATAAATAAAAATAAATTAATTAATTTAAAAGAAAAGACCTTCAGAATGGTGGTGAGGCAGAAAACGAACAGGTCAACAACTAAGCTCATTACACACTGTGCTCCTTGGTACCGCAGAAGTAATCAGGGTGATCACGGACGGAGCAACTGGTGGGTGGGAGAGCTCTGTGGTAGATGGAGGAGTGAGGCAACACAGGAGATGAGATCTGAGGACGAGACAAAGCCAGGCGGGGGGCTGGGGAGATGCACCCCAGACAGAGGGCACAGCAAGGACCAGACTCTGAGACCAGGGGTAAATATGAATATTGGGGATAAAACAGATCATACCCGGACATGTGGGCTTGGGGAAGGGCTTCAAGCCCCTGTACCACTTTGGGCCTCCATCTCCCAAAGCCCTAACCTTGTCCCAGGACAGCCCAGACTCTGAGGCTTGAGTGCCAGGATCAAATCCCATTTCCACCCTTTACCAACTCTGTGACATGATGCAAGTTCCTTAACCTCTCAAGGCCTCAGTTTCCTTATCTGTAAAGTAAGAATAACTCACCTACCTCAAAAGGGTTGTTGTGAAGAATTAACTGAGTTAATACATGTGAAGCATTTGGACTTGGCACATAGTAAGCAGTCAAGTGTGCGCTTCTATTACCATGACTGTTATCCACGGTAACTCCTACCCCTGTCTTAGCAGACAGCGTTCTCAAAATCTTACCCATTTCTTTGTTACCCATAGCACATAGTGGGGCTCAGAAAATATCTGATGGTATATATATATGTATGTATGTATGTATGTATGTATGTATGTATGTATGTGTGTGTGTGTGTGTGTGTGTGTATGCTTTGGTCTTAACATCTTTTCCTTTATATACTGTGGATATTGCTTTGGTTATAAGATGGCAAAGATGGGCTGCTTTACAGCTGCCCAGAAGCTTTCTAGCTAAAGAGCAAACGCCAACGAAATGCAATTTTTGCAGTTTCTCACAGCAGCGATCTGCACAGTGAATCACAGTCTAAATGTCTTCAGCAATGCCCCTCATCTTCTCTGGGGACTAATCTTATTTCAGTGGTTAAAAAACAAAAACACACAACAGTAGCAAAACAATCTTCACCGCTTTGGGACTCTTTCTGGTTTAACAATCCAAATGTCCCAAAGGTAAGACTGCCAGAACTTAATGCAGCAGCTAACAGTGTCTTTCACTGGTGGTTGCCTAGGGCTGGGGGGATGGGGGTGGGTTGGGGGTGACAACTGAGGGGTGTGGGGTTTCTTTTTGGGGTGGTGAACATGTTCCAAAATCTGTGGCAATGGTGGTACAGCTCTGTGAATAGACTAAAAGCCACCGAATCGTTCACTTTGAAAGGGTGAATTGCGTGGTATGTGAAGCTGTTTAAAAAAGTAGTGTCCTTCAGGGACCCTCCGCCCCCAAAATAATTCAGTGCGACAGCAAAATACTCAGAGTCTCCAAATTACGTTTCCTAAGTACCAAAGTGAATTTACCCAACCTCTTTTCTCAGCCCACACGCATCCAAAAGGTAGCTTTTTGAGATACGCAAAAGCTTCTGAGTCATAGCTTGGCTGCCACGCTTGCTGTCTGGGGATGAGGGGCCTGCCAGCATCTTTATCTGCAACCCTTCAGAGAAGTAAGAAGGCAGATGCGCCAGGACTACTTGGCCAGGCGGCTTTCAGCATTCCTGGCTTCGGCCAGCGCTGTTCTGGACAACGTCTAAGCGGGGAAAAAGACATTTTCCATACCTCTCTCACTTTTCAAAAGCAGAACTCCATGGAGGGTCTGCATGTTTTGGGTGGAGGTTTGCTATGACTTTTGCGCCATTCCCCATGTTTCACTGCCAAGAGAGCCTGCGGCTGCTGGCCCAGGGGGTGGTGCTTCAGGGAGAACTGGAAGAAGGTGCTCGCTCTGGACAGAGGCAGCCCTGCAGGCACAGGCTGAGCAAACGGAGGCCCTGGATGGGAGGAGAAGGCCACCCTTACTTGGGGCAGATGCAGCTCCGAGAGGGGGCAAGGAGAGGAGGGACCCGCCTGGGAACAAGCACCGGCCCCAGCAGGTGCCTCTGAGTAAGGCACCAACTGCCCAGTGGTGCATGGTTTGCAAGGGTCCTGTTGATTGGCTCAATACCTTGGTTTCTGTTGGTTTTGTCCAGAGAAAACATGATGTGTGTAAGCTGTGGGTTAGGTGGATACATACACATGATCCCGTGGGCATTGTACTCATTTTCATTCATTTATTCACATAATGAAAGGCCACTGAAGGTCCACTACTACCAGACACCGGCCTAGGCCTGGGCTTCCTGCTCCACTCCCAAGGAATTTATCACCTACAGGCAGGAAAGGACATCAAAGTCAGAGGAGTAAAGACACAACTCTAAGTTGTAACGAGTATCATAAAAGAAAAGAACGGGTGAAGGCGAATGGCAGTGGACCTAACTTAGAATAGGAGAAGCAGCACAGGCCTGAAGAATGAGGAAGAGAGGGAAGAGGAGGGGGACAGAGAAAAGCCACGGCAAGGGCTGACAGACCCAGTTTTTGTTTCAAAGACATGACTCTGGATGCTGTCCAGGGAAGAGACTGGAGGGACAAGAGGGACTCAGAGGCTGCTGGGACTGTCCGGGTGAGAGGCAGGGTAGGTGGGGTGGCCGGGCTCACGGTGGTGGGAGCCAGGAAGCAGAGAAGTAGATGAAGCCCAGGTGTGCCCTGGGGGTGCGTGGATGGGACTGTGGGCGGCCGGGACACGGAAAGGAGGGCGAAGCAGAGGTCAGGAGCGACTCCCAGGCTACTGGTCGGACAGAGCTAGGGGAGACTGGGAAGGGGCAGACTGGGGGGAAGACGAGGTGCTCCGTTCTGCTCCAGTGTATTCTGGGGGCGGGGCCAGAGGGCAGGAAGCCTGAAGAGCTGCGTCCTCCTCTGGATCCTCCCACTTACTAGTTTGGAGCCTGAAATCACCAAAGTGCCCCCACATAGATGAAATCAATGCACTCGTCATCCTGGCTGCTCCTTAAGACAGATCTGGCCAATACTCGGCCTCCTTCTTACAAATGAGGACCTGTGCCATTAGCTTGACAAAGATTTTTCTTCTTTTCCTTTAAACAAGGCTATGTGGGGGAGTCTGGACATTCTTTCGCTCAACAAATATTTCCTGGGTGTCTGACTCTACATTCTCTTGGTCCTGAGAGTGGCTGGCAGCAGTTCTGGGCCTTCTGGAGTCTCCAGGTGCCCTGGCCCCGTGTTACTGCCCCTTGCTCGTTGGAGGGTTTGACAAAGTTAAAAATCACACACTGCACAAATATAAAAAGTTGTCAGTTAGTCCTCTCTGTGAAGAAGATACTCTCTTAACAGACGTCCACTAGACCAATGTGAAGGAGTCATCAACACTCTCCATGCCTCCACGAAGGCTCTGACCATGGCCCAGGGCAAGCTGATGGCCTTCCCATGCTCTACGCACCTCTGCCCCGCCCCTCATGGAGTGTCTGTCAGGAGGTGCCCCCAAATCTGTTCATGCTAGCACTTAGTTTTAAATCACCTAATTTAATCAAACATGTAAGCCAGAGAAATACAAATGTAAAAACGGTTGTTTCTAATAAAGCAACGATGGATGCTTTGGGAAGACTCAATAAAAGCAAGCTGGTAAAAATAAAATACTATTGAATTAGGTGTCGGTGAGGCAAGTGTGAAAGATCTGATGAAAAAATATAAAGCTAGAAGAATCCTTCGCTCAGACTGCTCTCTAGGTGATTTTTAACTGACTGCTCCACTGCAAAAAAACCCAAACTGGAAAAGATTCATTATGGGTGCTGTTTATGCAAGAAAGGCTCCCGGGCAGGCCCATCTATAAACCCATGCTCCAAGACATGACCTTGGCCTGACCTCAAAAGATCAGTAACTGAATTTACATTTATAGTTTACATTAAAATGAAATGTCAAAAATGTGTAATTTTTTTAACGATTCCCCTCTATAGCAATTTTTTCTATTCATTGACAAACTACCAGGCTTCTATTGCAGTTAAAAAAAAAAAAAAAGGAAAACTTCTAATAAGACGCTTACTCCACATCATATGTAAAAATTTATTCAATATGGACCCAGACCTAAATGTAACAGCTCCAACTATAACACTCTTAAAAGAAAACACAGGAGTAAATATTCACAATTTGGGTTTAGGTAAAGATTTCTTAGATATGGCATCGAAAGTACAAGTAATAAAAGAAAAAGTTGATAACTGGGACTTCATCAGAATTAAAAACTTGGGTCCTGCAAATGATATCATCAAGAAAGTGAAAAGACAAGCCACAGAATGGGAGAAAATATTTTCAAATCATATATTTGACAAGGGACTTGTAACTAGAACATATAAAGAACTCTTACAACTCAATAATAAAAACAGAAATAACTCAGGCAAAGGATCTGAACAGACATTTCTTCAAAGATTACAAATAGCCAGTAAGCACATGAAAAGGTGTTCAACATCATTAGGCATTAGGAAAATGCAAATCAAAACCACAATGAGAACTTTCCCTGGTGGTGCAGTGGTTAAGAATCTGCCTGCCAATGCAGGGGACAGGGGTTTGATCCCTTGGTCTGGGAAGACCCCACATGCCGTGGAGCAACTAAGCCCGTGCATGCACCACAACTACTGAGCCTGAGCTCTAGAGCCCGCGAGCCACAACTACTGAGCCCACGAGCCACAACTACTGAGCCCGTGCGCCTAGAGCCCGTGCTCCGCAACAAGAGAAGCCACTGCAGTGAGAAGCCCACGAACCACAACGAGGAGTAGCCCCCACTCACCGCAACTAGAGAAAGCCTGCGTGCAGCAATAAAGACCCAACGCAGCCAAAAATAAAATAAATTAAATAAATTTATTTAAAAAAAAACCACAGTGAGATTCCACTTCACACGCATTTGCTTGGTTATAATCAAAAAGACAGACAATATCAAGTGTGAATGAGCATATGGAGAAATTTGAACCTGTATGCACTGCTGCTGGGAATGTAAATGGTGCAGCTGCTTTGGAAAACAGTTTGGTGGTTCCTTAAAATGTTAAACACAGTTACTTATACGACCCAGCAATTCCAATCCTAGGTATCTACCCAAGAGAAATGAAACATATGTCTATACAAAAAGACCTCTAGGGCTTCCCTGGGGGCGCAGTGGTTGAGAGTCCACCTGCCAATACAGGGGACACAGGTTTGTGCCCTGGTCTGGGAAAATCCCACATGCCGTGGAGCGGCTGGGTCCGTGAGCCAAGGCCACTGAGACTGCGCGTCCGGAGCCTGTGCTCCACAACGGGAGAGGCCACAACAGTGAGAGGCCCGTGTACCGCAAAAAAAAAAAAAAAAAAAAGGACCTATAATGTGGATGTTCATAACAGCTTTATTCATGATAGCCAGTGTCCCAATGGGGGAATGTCCGTCAATGTCCAAAAAATATCGAAATGTTCACCAACAAGTAAACGGATAACAAAATGTAGTAATCCATACACTGGAATACTGTTCAGTAACAAGGAACAAAGTGCTGATACACACTGCAACATGGCTGAATCTTAAAAAGATTATGTTAAGGGAAAGAAGCCAGTCACAAAAAACCACAGATTATATGATTCCATTTATATGAAACGTCCAGAAAAGGCAAAGCAGGGAGGTAAATTAGTAGCTGACTGTGCTGGGATTGGAAACATAAAGAGACTGAAAATGGACACAAAGTATCCTTTTTTGGGGAGACTGAGCGGTTCTAAAATTCTGATGTTGTACCACTCTGTAAATTTATTAAAAACCAGTGAAACTTGAAATGAGTGAATCCACATACTGCGGAGCAACTAAGCCCGTGCGCCACAACTACTGAGCCTGCGCTCTAGAGCCCGCAAGCCACAACTACTGAAGCCCATGCGCCTAGGGCCCATGCTCCGCAACAAGAGAAGCCACCACAATGAGAAGCCCGCGCACCGCAACAAAGAGGAGCCCCCCCTCACTGCAACTAGAGGAAGCCTGTGCACAGCAACGAAGACCCAATGCAGCCAAAAATAAATTAGTTAATTAATTTAAAAAATTAATTAAAAGCATTCATTTCATTTCCTTCATTGATAAGTTTGAATTTTTTACGCGACAATATTTTCAACCCTCTTCAGACTTGAACAAACATTTCCAGGCCTACTGTTTCTAGAGAGGTTCTTAGGTGAGACCTGGAAGGGATGAAGTACATTATTCTTTAGAGATTTCACTTATTCTCTGCGAGAGGGTTTCCAGAAGGGACCAAGAAACATTGAGAATCAGTGAATAGAGTTGGCTCCTCTGAAACAGCTGTGGAGGTTTAAAATGTCCAAGGAAATCATCATTTTAGGTAAACCACTGAAGATCCCTGTTCTCTATGGGGGGAAATATTCCAGTGGTAAAATGAACTGGAAAAACTGATTAGGACCTGAAAACAATTAAAGATAGGTAATTCTGATACATATTTTATCTTGATATTTCTCCCTTTGAGAATTTCTTCAAAACAGATGTTGTAAACTTTTCAGAAAGACAATTATTTGTTAGGAGAAAGTAGTCTTAATTAGGATACATGTCAAGGAAATATAATTATTAATTTGCCTAATTAAAATGAATATTTGAACATGCCTGAGGATTGTGAGCCTTCTCAGGTGAGACACGTACAACTCACTTTCTATAAACATCTGTTGACAGAGCCTAGCAGGTTGTGTTAACAGGAAATGGATGACTGAAGCCAGGCCTCACATACAACACTCCCGGAAGAAGTGCGTGCGAATACTGTTACTCAAAAACTATCGGGGAAATGGTGTTAAAGTGCTTGCCAGGGACTGTTTGTGTCCCCCCAAAATTCTTACATTGAAATCTAACCCCAAATGTGATGATATTTGCAGATGGGGACTTTGGAGGTGATTAAATCCTGAGGGCTTAGTACTGGGATTACTGCCCTATGAAAGAGACCCTAGAGCACTCACTCCCGCTTTCCTCCATGGGAGGACACAGCAAGAAGACAGCCATCTACTATAATGATGGTTACATGTTATCATACAGTACATGTACATTGTACCTAAAACGTACAACTCTAAGAGCGCACTGTAAGGTGAACTGTGGACTTTGGGTGATTAAGTTGTGTCACTGTATGTTCAGCTGTAACAAACATACCACTCTGGCGGGGGATGCTGACGATGGGCAGGCTGTGCATGTGTGTGCACAGGGCATGTAGGGGAACTCTCTGTACCTTCCGCTCAATCTTGCTATGAACCTAACACTGCTCTAAAAAATAAAGTCTTAAAAAAAAGAGAGAGAGAAAAAAAAGACAGCCATCTATGAACCAGGAAGAGGGTTCGCACCAGACACTGAATCTGCAGGTTCCTTGACCTTGGACTTCCAGCCTCCAGAGTGTGAGCAATGTATTTCTGTTGTTTTAAGCCATTCAGCCTATGGTGTTCTGTTAGAGCAGCCTGAGCTGGGTAAGACAGCACTCTTCATTTACTTGACAAGCTTCACTTGAGAAACAAACTGTTTAATTCTGGAGGGGGCTTCCAGGAGGGAGTGTGAGGGTTATCAGGGTTGTGATTTGAGGCACAGTTGCTTGAGTTCAACAAAACCTCTTTGAGAGGCAATGTGTATTTTGGCAAGAGACAGAAAAAGCCAGTTCCTTTCCTTTCTCTTCCAAACCTGCCCTTGGGGCAGCTCTACCAGCTTACTACCTGCCCACAGAGCCTGAACTGGCAATGGACCCTCCAAGAGGATCGCTCAAAGTCACCAGCAACACTAATAGGGAACTAGGACCCAGGTAAGTCAGTGACAGCAGTAGAGGCAGCTCAGGGGCAGACTAGGTGCTCAACTTCTAGTGAAGGGTTCTGAGCCTGACCCTCCAAGGCCGGGCCTCTAGAAGCCCTGAGCTGTATGATGCATACTGGGCATGCCCACTGGGGCTGCTCAACCCACAGAGGAGACCAAGTGCAGGCCCCACTTCTAGAAGTCCTGGATCATTTTCCCTCCTCCTATCTCAATTTATCTTCTCAGTCTCTCTCCACCCCCTCCGCACCCCACTCTTTTCCAGGTGAGCACCTCTCTTGCTCTCTGGTCCCACGGCAGCCCTGGGGCAGCTCCAGTGGGCTAGGAAGTTTCACACCTCAGCGCCCCCATCACCTCCACCAGAAGCCCCCCACCACCACCACACGCCCCTCCAGCTGCTGGAAGTCAACAAATTCAAAGTGAACAAATGTGTGCCTTGGAAATGCTGCTTCAAGACGAGTCGCTGAGCTCCAGCTTCCAATCAGATTGCACCCCAAGTTCCTCGCAAGCAGAGACTCTTCTGTTGTTACTGCTGCAGCCAGGCCATTCTTTCCAAAATGGAAATCAGATCACGTGTCCTTGTGTCCTCACACGTGCAGCTTAAAGACAAAACCTCCCCAATGACCCCTTCCCCATGCTCCAGTCTCATCCTGCACCACCCAGCTCCAGACTCAGGGGCTTCTTTCTCCCCTCACCCTTCCCTTTCCTGTCCCACCATGTCAGACTTTCACACTTGCTCCACCTGTGGTCTACAACGGTCCTCCCCCTCCCTTCAGAGCCCAGGAACCTCCTACTCATCCTTCAGCAATCAGATGACACACCCCTTCCCCAGGGGAGCCCTCCCTGCAGGGCCTTATTAAGATGCCCCTCACTTCCTGACAAGTGAATCTCCTCACTTCCCTGACACTTGCCACAGCTGGGATTTATGAAGGTTTGTGTGATTGGCAGGTTAATGGTAGGCTCTCCAAGTAGCTACATGCCAGAGGTGAGGAATCATATCTGGTTTTCACTCATCACTGTACTCTGGGATCTAGCACAATGCCTGGGACAAGGGAGGTGCTTAGTACATTTGATGAGTGGGCAAATGGATGAACCAATAGACAAATGGATGGACAGACAGATGAAAAGATGGACAAATGATGGACAGACTGGTGGATGGACTGTCTGGTAGATAGATGGATAGACAGAAAAACAGTTAGATAGAAGGAGGGAGAGATGGTCGAAGAAGAAATTTGTTCCCAGGGCCAACCCCTCTTCTGAGCCCTCAATGCCAGCTTTTCCCATCTCCTCAGATATTGCTCTCCAACAATTATCCTGCCTTTTGCATTTTTCAACCCCAGATCCATCTCAGACCAATCATGTGACCTTGGGCAAGTTGCCTAGCCTCCCTGACACTGATTTTCTCCCACTGTAAAAAGAGGGTAACCCTAATAGCTAGCTCAACAGGACTACTTTGAAGATTACATGAGATAATCCACATACAGCACAGAGTATAGTGCCTGGCACACCGTAAACTCCTGATAAACGTTAGATGCTCCTGCTGTTCTTATCACCATTAGTACTACCGCAAACCCTTCAGTCCTCCTTCAGCATTGCTCCTCCTTCAAACTGCTACTACCCTATGTCTACCCTGGATCACCAAACGGCTCCAAACAGAATCCTGCCTTTGCTGACTGCACATCCTCAATCTCCACCATTCCTCAAAAGCCATGCACCAGGCTTCCTCCTACAACTGTACTGAAACTGTCCTGAAGGTGAAATAACAGACCTGCCATCCTCTGCTCAGCTAACACTCACCTAGATGTCTGCAGCATCTGAGCCTGTGGACCACCCTGCCTTAAGCCCTCCTCCCCAACTTTGGTACCTTTGGTACCAAGGCTGGCTCCTGGATTTATCTTCCAAAATTTCTGGTTGTTTCCTGCTCTGAGACCTTCAGTGTGTCTTTTCCTTCTTCTGACCCCCTAAACGATGGCACATCCTAAGGTTACACACACACACACCCCGTCCACTATTCCACACCTTGCCCCTTAGGAATGCCACCGACTCCTACAGCGATATCATCTACTTGCCTCTCTGTGGATGGCACCCACACCTCCATCCCCAGCTGTGCGCCGCACCCTGCAAGTTGCCTCAGATTTCCTGACTGCTCCTCAAAGCCACCACTTCCCAAATTAATCCCATCAAACCTGGCCCAACTCCTTACTCCCTGATTTCAATTAACAGTCTCACCATCACCCAGGACCAATGCTTAAAATCCCGATTCCCAGGCTTCCCTGGTGGTGCAGTGGTTAAGAATCTGCCTGCCAATGCAGGGCACACGGGTTCGAGCCCTGGTCCAGGAAGATCCCACATGCCGCGGAGCAACTAAGCCCGTGCGCCACAGCTACTGAACCTGCGCTCTAGAGCCCGTGAGCCACAACTACTGAAGCCCACGTGCCTAGAGCCCGTGCTCTGCAACAAGAGAAGCCACCGCAATGAGAAGCCCACGCACGGCAACAAAGAGTAGCCCCTGCTCGCCCAACTGGAGAAAGCCCACGCACAGCAACAAAGACCCAACACAGCCAAAAATAAATAAAATAAATTAATTAAGAAAAATAAAGCTTAAAAAAAAATCCCGATTCCCACTGCAGTGGCCTACAGAGCCCACCAGTTGCCGAGAATTATTTTTTGTGCCACAGCTCTGTGCTTAGATTATGAGCCCTTGCCTTCCCCTTGACTTTTTTTTACTCATCACAAGATACTACAGAGTGCAATAGGAACACAGTTAATACCTCCTGAACTGAACAGAGACAGTGCAGAGTCACAAGGAACTCTCATACCCTGCTAGTGGGAGCATAAGTTGGTGCAAACATTCTGGAAGGCGATTTGACAAGACCTAGCAAAGCTGGAAAAGATCATACCCTACAACTCAGAATTTCGCTCCTCTGGGCACATGCCCTGGAGAGATGTTTCCCGGTATCCACAAGAAGGCTTGTACCAGAATGCTCATAACAGCACCGTTACCAAGACTGAAAAACAGAAATAACTGAATGTCCATCATACCAGGATCCTAGCAGGAAATAGCTGGCATACTCAAATCAGGATAATTAAAGGAGCGTTCAGTAGTCCAACACAGAAAAGCAGAACTACATCTGAAAGGAGGGAGAAAGTGGTTACCCAAATCTGAAAAGAGAGTTCCAGCAGAAAGCCTACCTTGAAAGAAGCAGTGAATTTCAGGTAAGGAATAGTCAGATTGAGGCAACCCCACAGGGACTAAACCAGGGGAATAAACACCCTGACAACTGTTTTCCCCACCCTCTAATCTCCAGTCAGGACGCCCCACCGGCTGAACCCAGCAGCAGGCCAGAGGGCAAGGAGCCCCCAGATGAAGCCCAAAGATGTCAACCTCCTGGGGCGTGGCAGAGCAGGGAGAGAGTGGATATGGAGAGGCAAGAAGATCCTCCGCATATCCAGCAACAGAATGTATCAATATATGCTGATACAATGGCTACTGCCCAGCAGGAAAATGAGCAGACTAGAGCTACTTAGACCAATATGGATAAATCCCCAAAACCTCACATTGGTTTGAAACTGAGTGGGACCCTGTGGGGCCCGCCAGGGCACAAAAGCCCTTCCACCTCTCCCATTTCTAGTTTGCAGATAAAGGCTTTAGTATCCTAGACCTTCCCTGAGCTCCAAGGGCAGATTCAAGGAGTTACTAATTAGGGAAGTGAGGAAATGCAGAAACAAAGGAAAAGCAGTCAAGAAACAATAGTTCAGGGATAAAAGAGTCTCAGTTCCTAACTGGACAGATACATGTAAAAGAATGAAGTTAGAACACTCCCTAACACCACACAAAATAAACTCAAAATGGATTAAAGACCTAAATTTAAGGCCAGACACTATCAAACTCTTAGAGGAAAATATAGGCAGAACACTCTTATGACATAAATCACAGCAATATCCTTTCTGATCCACCTCCTAGAGAAACTAAACTAACACACCACTGTAAAGCGATTATACTCCAATAAAGATTTTTTTTAAAAAAAAGAGTCTTAATTCCTTAGTCTTTTTTTTTTTTTTCCCTTTTTTTTTTCCTTAGTCTTATAGTTCCCTCAAGAGATGTGCCTAACAATCTGATACAGTCTTCACGTTCTGCAGGCCCCCACCCAGGTGAGGGATGGTAAGTACCTGCCGAGACCCCAGATTGGTCAGAGCCAGAAGGCTGATGCTTGAGATTCCTGGACCACCATCCTGTTACCTCACCAGCAACCAATCAGAAGAAAGTCATTCACCCTGCAGCTGGCACCCCAAATGTTGCCTTTTAAAACTCTTCCCTGCTTCTCCATTGGGGATTTCCCTGGCGGTCCAGTGGTTAGGACCCTGTGCTTTCACTGTCAGGGCCCGGGTTCAATCCCCGGTTTGGGAACTAAGATCCCACGGGCCACGTAGCGTGGCAAAAACAAAAACAGAAACAAACCTCTTCCCTGAAAACTACAGGGAGAGGTCGGGTCTTCTGAGTACAAGTTACCTGTTCTCCTAGCTTGGCCCTGCAATAAAACTTTCTCTGCTCCAAACTCTGATATTTTGTTTGTTTGGCCTCACTATGCATGGGGCGCACAGGCTTGGGTTTGAAAACAGGTTGAAAAAGGTATATTAAAATATTTAGAGAATGGTCACCACAACAGACTGTATTTTCTAAAATCCACCTCAGCTAGATTTCTGGCCTTACATGCTCTTCCAGAACCTTGCCACCCCCCACCAACAGCTGCAAAGAAAGAAAAGAATAAGGCTTTTGGACAGGAGTTACAGGAGAAACCCACTTTAGTAAGGGTAGCCAGGGAAAATCTGTCTGAGAAAGTGACTGAACTTTAAATAAAGTGTGAAGGTTGAGAAAGTGCTATTAGCTAGGCGAGCAAAGAGCAAGCACAAAAGCCCTACGGAAATAAAGGACTTGGACTTTTAAAATTGGAATTAAGAAAACCAGTGAAGCAGGAGAACTGGGCAAGGGGAAGAATGGCGAGCATGAAGCAAGAAAGGTGAGTACAAGTCAGATCACGCAGCGTGTCTGGGGTGACTGCCCCGGGGTGACAAAAACTGGAATTTGACCACGCAGCAAAAGACGCAGGGAGGACCAATAAAACGGGCAGCAATGGTCCCTTTTATAGCTCTAGGGCTAACATTCACTTAGCACCTAGCCTATCAGGCACTTGGATACAGAAATCCTTTTAATCTGCTAACCCTCCCCTATGCGGTAAGTATTAACAAACCCATTTTCACAGCGAGGCAGATTATCTAAATCCAAAATCCAAGCACTTAACCCCACACGGCTCTTCTGCCTCCCCTCTCCAGTTCTGATGGGCACTGCTAACATTTTGGTGGATGACTCCTATTATAGAAGGTAACCATGATTATGGAGTATAAACTACATCGTGGTGAATGACCATAATAAAAATAACCGCATCTCACGTGCACCCAGCGCTTATCCTGTGCCACACACAACCTCGCTGCGATTACTCCCCTTTTACAGATGAGGAAAGTGAGACCAATACTCGCTGAGCAACGTGTCCAAGGCAGGGCTTTGAAACCAAGTCCAACTGCAGAGCCCACGCTATTAACTATGCTTTGCTGCCTCACTCTATCTTCTCTCAGGGAACCTTGGTCAAGGCCAGCGAGGCTCCACGACCGTACCCCTTGCCCATACACTCTTCTTTCAAAAGCGCCCCTGGAAGCCCCAAGTGCGGGCGGTGCGGCCTCTATTGCGGTCCCCAGCCCCCGGGTGCAGCCCCCGCTGGGGTCCGGCTGGAGGCGCACATCCCGACCGAACGTTCCCGCCAAAGGTTCCGCAGCCCTGAAACCACCCCCTTCCCAGGCGAAGGGCAGGCAGTACCTGAGGAAAACGCGTCCAGGGTCCTGCCCCGAGCTCTGCGGAAAACACCTCCCGCCTCCGCAGCCGACATGGCAAGTTTTCCGCCTCGAAGGAGTCCACTGCGTAGGAGGGAACGGCGCGACTCCTTACCGCTCAACTGCCGCTTGGTGCCTGCCCGGCTGGGGGCTGCGCCCTCTGCTTGGGGCGGGGCGGGGCCGGCGGGCGCGCGGGGCTCGGTCGCTCGGGGCGCCACTAGTGCTGCCTGAACGGGGCGGAAGCGTGAGGGGCCCCTCTGGGATCGACTGGGGCTCCTGGCGAGGGAGCCAACTTGCCTGGCGCCTGCGTGAGCAGAGTGAGTGCCTTTGGACTCAAGGTTTGGGGGGGCAGCCATTCCCTAAAAGTGGGGTCTTCAGGTTTAACAAGAATACAGGACGCCTAGTTAAACTGGAATTTCAGATAAGCAATAAATGATAAGTATGTGCTATGCAATTTGGGAGATGCTTGTGCTAAATTTTTTGTGGTTTATCTGAAATAATTTAAGTGGGGACCTGTATTTTATCTGGGAGTCGTACCTTACGGTCCAAAGGACCCGGCCTTGTCCTTGGAGGACTCGACAGGACAGTCCTCCGAGCCACCAGGTGTGATCTCTGTCACAGTTCTGAGGCATATGCAGTTTCCTAGTCATCATCACCATCATTCCATTTAAAACCAAGTCCCACTAAAACTGAGCTCCCTTACTGAATTATGATTAATCTCACTATGCCAAATTTTATTCTCTTTCTTGTCTGGCCCCTGTTCCCCTCAGGATTGAGGACTGTCAAAGAAAAGGGGAGATTGAAACCAAGCAAGACATTGTAGGGCCTTACCGGGTACAAAAGCCCCACTGTGTCCCCTGTTGCTTTTTTTTTTTTTTTAATTTTTAAAAATTTTATTATTTCTTTATTTATTTGGCTGCGTTGGGCTTCTCATTGCAGTGGCTTCTCTTGTTGCGGAGCACGGGCTCTAGGCGTGCGGGCTTCAGTAGTTGTGGCTCGCGAGCTCTAGAGTGCAGGCTTCCTCAGTAGTTGTGGCACACGAGCTTAGTTGCTCCGCAGCATGTGGGATCTTCCTGGACCAGGCCTTGAACCCGTGTCCCCTGCATTGGCAGGCAGATTCTTAACCACTGTGCCACCAGGGAAACCCCTGTTTCTTGTTTGTAGAAAAAAAGGCTTTAGACTCCTATGCCTTTCCTGAGTTCCAAAGAGCAGGCTCAAGCAGTTGATGAGTAAGACAATAGAGTCACAGAACTCCTAGTTCCTTCTGAAAGGATATAGATAACAATCTGATGGATATCAAGACCCCCCACCCAGGTGGAGGGTGGTAACTACAAGCTGACCACAAGCCTCGACTCCAAACTGGTTGGAACCAGAAGGTTGAAATTCCAGAAACATCACTCTGTTACCTCCCCACCAACCAATCAGAAGAAAGTCCAAGAGCTGATCACACATCCTATGACCGACCCTCTCCCCTAATACTGTCTTTAAAATCCCTTGCCTGAAAACCATTGGATAGTTCAGGTCTTCTGGGTATGAGTTCCTTGGTTGGCGCCCTGCAAATAAACCCTGACTTTGCTGCAAACACCTGATGTCAGAGTGTGGCTTTCTGTGCCAAGGGCACAGGAGCCCTTGCTTGGTGCCACGTTACTGTGATCATTGCTCCCTAAGCATCAGGCATTGCTCTGAGCACTTTGCACCAGCTCACTTAATCCACTTAACAGCCTTAGAAGACGGTACTATCATTAGCTTCATTTATCAGAAGGGGAAACTGATGCCCAGACGGGTGAAATTGTGTGCACAAGGTGACACACATCCAGGAAAGTAGTGAAGCAGCCACCCACCCAAACTGGAATCTGTCCAGCAAAAAGCCATTGAACTGAACTACTAAGCCAGTGTTTGTCAAACTTGCTAAAAATACAAAATCCAGGGTGGACCTACTGAGTCTAAATCTCCAGGAGAAGCTTCTGTTTCTAACTCCTCCAAGAGTTCTTATGACATGCCAAGTTTGGGAAATTCTCTTAACTAGCTGCCTGCATCTGAAGCATTGTTTGGGTGGCTAACATGACCAGGAGAACTGACCTCTAATCTTAGATAAGAGGCAGTAAATCATAGCGGTTAAGAATATAAGTGCCTAGGAGTTCTGGAGTCAGACTGCTACCACTTGCTTGTTGTATGATCTTGAAAATTACTTAGTTTCTCCATGCCTCAATTTCCCTATCTGTCAAACAAAAACAATAGTAGTATCTTGGTCATAGAGTTGCTGGGAGGCTTAAATGAGTTGGTGCATCAAAGTGCTTAAAACAAAAATGGTACAGATGAACTTATTTGCATAGCAGAAATAGAGTCACAGATGTAGAACACCAACTTATGTTTTCCCCCAAAGCGGGGGGGGGGGGCGGGTGAGATGAATTGGGAGATTGGGATTGACATATATACACTACTATATAGAAAATAGACAACTAATGAGAGCCTACTGTATAGCACAGGGAAATACTCAATGCTCTGTGGTGACCTAAATGGGAAGGAAATCTAAAAAAGAGTGGATATATGTATATGTATAACTGATTCACTTTGCTGTACAGCAGAAACTAACACAACATTGTAAAGCAACTCTACTCCAATAAATTAAAAAAAAATAATCAAGTGTACTGGAATGAAAAAGTGCTTAAAACAATAGTTCTAATAGCAAATGGTAAGTACTCAATGAATATTGGCCATTATTATTATCATCATTATTAATCACTGTATCCCTACTCACTGCCCATGGCCTGGTCCAGCAGGAAATTCTCAGGAGATGTTCAAGGAAGGAATGAGTAAATGAGGATCAAAAGTCCTAATGTTGGCCTCTAGGCCCTGCGAGATCCAGCCTGCTTCTCACCCACTAACTTTGCAGTCACTGTCTTCCTTAAACATGTTCCTTAAACATGAAAATCCATTTCCCTCTTTGCCTTTTTGGTTCCTTCTGTTGACAGTGTATCTGCTCATTTGAATATCAAGGCCTCTGCTTAACTCATACGTCCACGGAGAGACCTTACCCTACACACTTGCACACATTCTTCAGAGCTAAACCAGGTCTTCCTCATTCTTGTTGTAGCACTCGGCCCATGATCATCGTAGCCCTTTGCACAGTTGGTTATCATGTGTTTACAGATGTAACGATTGGTTTATGTTGTCTCTCCCAGTTCAAATGTAAGGTTTGTGAGGGCAGTTACTTTGACTGTCTTGCCCATCAAGCAGGGGGCTTAACGCATAGACACAAATGGCTGTTGCATGAGAAATAAATGGATGATGACTATCTTGGCAAGATAACCCTGTTTTGAACCTGGGCAGTGATGGTGAGTAACATCAGACCTGCATGGGTGCCACTTCCTGGTAGTTATGGCCGCCAAGTACACTTTGTCCACCACTGGGACCAGCAAACTCTGAGCCTCATTGCCTGCCACATCCTCCCCTGATCACTGTGCAGCTCAGTGTTTCCACTCTCCCTCCCTGTGCTCTTTCAGCCCATACACTCTTATTTTCAGCTGTCTGCCTGGAAGGTAAGAGGGGGCAGACAAGCACCATAAGAACAGCATATTCCTGAGCAGCAGGCTGACCTGTTCAGTCCACTTCTCAGCTGTGTGACCTTCGGCATGTCACTTAATCTTTCTGAGCTTCTGATTCTTCATCTAAAAGGAGTTTCCTGGCGGTCCAGTGGTTAGGACTCGGCAATTTCACCATGGATGTGGCCCGGGTTCAATCCCTGGCTGTGGAACTAAGATCCCGCAAGCCATTGCTGTGGCCAAATAAAATAAAATAAAATAATACAAATAAATACATAGAGATAATCACAGCACCAACCTCATATGGTTTTTGGGGGTTTTCTTTAACATCTTTATTGGAGTATAATTGCTTTACAGTGGTGTGTTAGTTTCTGCTTTATAACAAAGTGAGTCAGCTATACATATACATATATCCCCATATATCCTCCCTCTTGCGTCTCCCTCCCGCCCTCCCTATCCCACCCCTCTAGGTGGTCACAAAGCACTGAGCTGACCTCCCTGTGCTATGCGGCTGCTTCCCACTAGCTAGCTATTTTACATTTGGTAGTGTATATGTCTATGCCACTCTCTCACTTCGTCCCAGCTTACCTCATATGGGTTTTGTGAGGAGTAAATGATCCTCTAGACAGTTTCTGGAGCATACTAAGTGCTTGATACATTTTTGCTGTCATTGATACTGTTAATATCGTTGTTGGAATACACTTCAACTCATTTTTTTCTAGTCAAAATTCTACTCTTTCAAGATTCTTTTAGGGAATTCCCTAGTGGTCCAGTGGTTAGGGCTCAGCACCCTCACTGCCAGGGCCCCGGGTTCGGTCCCTGGTTGGGGAACTAAGATCCTGCAAGCCGTATAGCACAGCCAAAAAAAAAAAAAAATTCTTTTAATCAACTATACTTCAATAAAAAATTTAGGGACTTCCCTTGTGGTGCAGTGGTTAATAATCCGTCTGGCAATGCAGGGGACATGGGTTCAAGCCCTGGTCCGGGAAGATCCCACATGCCACGGAGCAACCAAGCCTGTGCGCTACAACTACTGAAGCCCACGTGCCTAGAGCCTGTGCTCCGCAACAAGAGAAGCCACCGCAATGAGAAGCCTGCGCACCGCAATGAAGAGTAGCCCCTGCTCGCCGCAACTAGAGAAAGCCCGTGTGCAGCAATGAAGACCCAACGCAGCCAAAGATAAATAAATAAAATAAATAATTTTTTTTTAAAAAAAGATTCTATTCAGGTGTCACCTCTTACATCAGCCAGGTATCATTTCACTGCAAATAACAAAATCAGTTCAAATTGGTTTGATCAGAAAAAGGAATTCATTGGCATACATAAATGAAAACTCTGCTATGTGTGGCCAACACAGTGGAGTAGGAAGACCGAGCTCACCTCCTCCCACAGGTACACCAAAATTACAACTATTTACCCAGCAACTACTGATGAGAATGACCGGAAGACTCAAAGAAAAAGATCCTCTACGACTAAAGATGTAAAGACAGAACCACAACGAGATGGGTAGGAGGGGTGGAGATGTGCTATAGTACAGACCTTCCACCCTCGAGTAGGCAAACCACAAGTGGGAGGATAATCACAATTGCAGAGATTCTCCCCAAGGAGCGAGGAGTCTTAGCTCCACATCAGGTTCCTCAGCCTGGGGGTCTTACACCGGGAAAATCAGCCCCCAGGATGGCTGGCTTTAATGGCCAGTGGGGCTTGCATACAGGAGAGCTAAAAGTTTGTAGGAAACAAGAACTCCACTCTTAAAAGCGTGCACACAAAATCTCATGTGCTTTGAGTCCCAACCCAGACTAATTTGAAAGGAGTCAGACCTACTTGCTGATCTTGGAGAGCCTCCCAGAGAGGCAGGAGGCAAATGGGACTCCCCCTGGGGACATAGACACAGGTGGCAGCCGTTTGGGGGGAGCTCGTTCTACCACAAGGACACTGGTGCTGGCTAGAGCCATTTTGGAATCCTCCCTCTATGGCCTATGGGGGCTTACCCACCCATCAGTGCTCCAGCATTAGTCCAAGGACACCGTGGACCCCACAGCCAGCCAACCCAGAACCCAGCCACTTCCACCAGCCCCAGGACTCCCTGGGCTGTGCAGCTAGTCATGCTAGGGCTCAGCCCTGCCCACTAGCAGACTGGCAGCTTCCATACAAGGCATGGCCTGGCAGACACCTGGGCCAAGGGCCAGCCTTGCCTACCAGCATGCCCACAGTAACTGGCTCTGCCACAACAGAAGGGCCCGTGCAACCCACGTAGGGGGTACCCCTAGAGCATAAGGCTCTGGTGACCAGAGGGCAGTGTGCTGCTGGGCATCATATCAGCTAGTGACTATTATGCCCCCTTCCCCACCCTTTAAAAACTGCCCCTTTTCTTCCATCCTCCCCCTTGTAACAGCTAATCCAAAAGTGCTGTAATTTAGAGACTTAGGTATATTACTAAGAACATCAGTTGCTGTGCTGGCCTGTATTACAGCCTCACTCCAGGAAGCAAGCAGAACCGTTTGTCCTAACGCTCAGAGGCCCTATAGGCAGATGAGCTTTTTTTTTTTTTTTTTTAACATCTTTATTGGAGTATAATTGCTTTACAATGGTGTGTTAGTTTCTGCTTTATAACAAAGTGAATCAGTTATACATATACATATGTTCCCATATCTCTTCCCTCTTGCGTCTCCCTCCCTCCCACCCTCCCTATCCCACAGCCAGGACATGGAAGCAACCTAAGTGTCCATCAACAGATGAATGGATAAAGAAGTTGTGGCACATATATACAATGGAATATTACTCAGCCATAAAATGAAACGAAATTGAGTTATTTGTAGTGAGGTGGATAGACCTAGAGTCTGTCATACAGAGTGAAGTAAGTCAGAAAGAGAAAGACAAATACCGTATGCTAACACGTATATGTGGAATCTTAAAAAAAAATGTCATGAAGAACCTAGGGGTAAGATGGGAATAAAGACACAGACCTACTAGAGCATGGACTTGAGGATGTGGGGAGGGGGAAGGGTAAGCTGGGACAGATGAGCTTTCATAGATCTTCTCTGTCCTCCTCACTGTCAGGCCATGAGCTGTCCCTTCTCACTGCTCTGGCATCTGCCTCCAGCGGGTCCTCACACTTTACATTCTTCCCTCGTTTCTCACCTGCCCAGGTTTGTAAAACCAGACAATAATGGTTGTTAGGATTCTGAGCCAGGTTGGTTTATGGATTTCAGCCAGTAGGCTTGGCCTAAGAGCCTGAAGCCTCATTTAGAGAAGAATGCCTGGGCTTTACTTTAATGAGCATGGTCATTCCTGGTTAGATTACGTGATAGTTAATTTTATGTGACAACCTGGCTGCTTTCCCACCCCCTCCTTGGACCCAGATATTTGTGCAAACATTATTCTGCATGTTTCTGGTTCTTTTTTTTTTTTTGGCCACGCAGCGTGGCATGCAGGATCTTAATTCCCCGACCAGGGATTGAACCCTTGCCTCCTGCAGTGGAAGCCTGGAGTCTTAACCACTGGACCGCCAAGGAAGTCCCCAATGGAATTTATTCACATGAATATTTTTCCATGTTTATACATATATATTGACCTTATTACTCTTAACAGTTGCCTATTATTCTATTGTATGGATGGACCACACTTTATTTAACCATACTTCTTTTTTTTTTAAACCATACTTCTATATATGAATATTTAGGTTATCCCAGTTTGTCTCTTGAAAAACAAAACTGGAGTAAGTATCAACATACACGTATTTTGAGTCCTGAGTATCACAGGTACACTTGCGGATACACCCTAGTTTACTTAATTGGACACATGAGCCAATATGTGTCCTACATTTGGACACATTTTCCTACAATTGGACACATGAGCCATTTCCAATTTTTTTTGTATTTTCCATGCAGTGGTTTTATTGTTAACAACTATTTGTTTGAAACTTTTGGGCTATGTGGGGGTTATTTATTTAAGATAGAGACTCCAACATGGTATTAATGGATCAAAGGGTTTGGGCATCTTCAAGGCTGTTGATGCATGTTGGCATGATTCTATTTTATAGACTCCTTTTTCAGCAGGAATTCTCCTGGAGTCTGTGGTTGTTTTACACAGAGAGTGACAGGGATCTGAATTGCCCATCATCAACTATTCTTCCTCAAGGCTATCTAAGGAACCAATCAATCTAGTCATGAAAAAGCTCAGTTAATACTGATAGACTAATTTTTTTTTAGTAGTTAGCATTTTGCTTATTTTCTTTAGTTTTATTTTCTAGGCATTGATGTATTTCTTTGTTTTTAAACAAAGTTGTTACACTGGACACTTTACACATAAGATTTCACACCTGAATTGGCCTTGAGCCCAGTAGGGCACACCTACTGGGTTTCCCTGATGAGTTCTTTCTTACTCTCCAAGACAATAGTCCCTATCTTCTCCCCTCATCTTCCCACTGCCATACCTATCACCTTCCTGCATCCGTACCACTTTCCCTCTATCACCTCCCTGCATCTGTACCACTTTCCCCCTTCCCTCCCTGCAATGATAATGATGGGACAGACTGTGATACCCACAAAAGGAACCCCTTACCTTGTGCACTGCATCCTCTTCCCTCTTCCCTGTTCAGCAGGTAGTAGTTCTCCTTCTTGCTACTCTGTCTTTCACTTCAGCATGCAATGCTGGAGAGATTTTTGTTGTAGCAGAAGTTAAGCTACAAAAGTGCCTGGTCTTCCTCTCTGGAAAGGGAATAAAAAAAGAATGCAAAGGGCAACATCTTGTCAGGTTTTCTAACCGAATCAGGACTCCTCTGAAACAATGTGGGCTGCAGCTGTCCTCTCCTGGAGAGTTTGCCTGTGGGACAAACCAGCTGCTGCCTGCATTGCAGGATGCCCCACACAAGCTGTAGATTTCTAACTGCCCATGGTTACTCTATTCCCAGCCCACAGAGTTGCTGGTATAACATTCAGAATCCCTAGTTTTCATGAGATCCGCAGAGCAGATGAACTGGAAAAATGAAATCCTATTGTCTCACTCTTCACACAGTACTGTTATAGGCTTTCTCAGTTAAATAAATATGCAGAATTCCAAGATAGGTTGACGGGCATTTAGAGTGTTTCTTCTTTGGGACATTCATTCATTTGTTCTGCAAATATCTATTGCATGTCTACTTTGTTCCAGGCATTGCTTTGGGGGACTTGGGATACATGAGTGAATAAAACAAATACATCTGTCCTCATGGAGCTTACATTCTGTCAGGGGAATTCAGACAATACATATAATAGATGGATGATATAGTGTGATTGAAGATGATATTGATGCTATGGAAAAAGACAAAGTAGAACAAGGCAACGGGGACTGAGCACACTACAGCTGCGGAGAAGGAAGTTTGCATTATTAAATAGGGCGGTCAGGGTGGCCCTCATTGAGAAGGTAAAATTTCAGCAAAGATCTGGAGGAGGTGAGAGAATTAGCCAAGTAGATATTTGTGGGGGAAGAGTGTCCCAATAGAGAGAAAAGCTAGAGCAAAGGCTCCAAGGAGATGGAAAGGAATGCTTGGAACATGCAAGAGCAGCAAGGAGACCCATGTTCCAGGAGCAGATGAATAAGTGGAGAGTAGTAAAAGAAGCAGTCATAGAGGTGATAGGAGTACGTCACATGAAGTCCTTTTATGCCATCATAAGACCTTTGGTTTTACTTTGAGTGAAACAGGGTGCCACTGCAAAATTTGGAGCAGAGGCATGACATGATACGACATATTTTTAAAGGCTCACTCTGTCTGCTGTGTTGAGAGTTGACTAGAGAAAAGGAAAGAAGCTGGGAAGCCTGTTAAGAGGCTATTGCTGGGATCCAGGCAAGAGTTAACGATGTCTCAGAACAGGATGTTAAAGGTGGAGGCAGAGTCAAGTGGTTGGGTCCTGAATGTATTCTGAGAACAAAGTCAGCACGATTTTATGAGAGCTTGGATGCCAAGAGAAGACAAGGATGCTTCTGAGATTTTGTCCTGAGCCACTCGAAGGATGGAGTTGTCAGGACGTGAGATGGAGACAATGGTGCAGTTTTTTGGGGAGAAGATCAGACGTTCAGTCTGGGGCATGTTGAGTTTGAGATACCTGCTAGAAACCCAAGTAGAGATGCTCATAGACAGTTGGATAAATGCATCTGGGATACAGGGGAAAGGTCTGGGTTGAAGTCTACAAAGCGCACAATTTTTTTCTATTTCTATGAGTCAAAGTTTCTGTTATTCAAAAGCATATTAACCACCTTTTTTGGTTTGTTTGTCTTCCAAGTGTCTCTCATCAGTAACAGTTAATGTGCAGAACACTGAACACAAGACCTGTAAAACCCTCAAATACCTTCTGATTCATTGGTGAAATAAAATCAAGTTACGGGGCTTCCCTGGTGGCGCAGTGGTTGAGAGTCCGCCTGCCCATGCAGGGGACACGGGTTCGTGCCCCGGTCCAGGAGGATCCCACATGCCGCGGAGTGGCTGGGCCCGTGAGCCATGGCCGCTGAGCCTGCGCGTCCGGAGCCTGTGCTCCGCAATGGGCGGGGCCACAACAGTGAGGGGCCTGCGGACCGCAAAAAAAAAAAAAAAAAAAAAAAATTCTGAATCCCCAAATCTTCACTGTAAAAGGGGAATAACACCCATCTTGGAGGGATATCAAGGAAAATGCCACACTTGATACTTTATAATCATTGTTTTTGTGAGTTACACCTTTCCCATAAGGTGGGTGTCCAATAAACCATCTTATTCCAGCTCTTCCTCTTCCCAGCACCCACAGAATGCCTAGCATATAGTAAGTGTTCAATAAATGCTTATGATTCATGACTCAGATGACCCCCACCCCGTCAGAGGAATCCTCATTTCTCTCTCCATTCTTCTGCTATATATTTATTACCCTGCCACCATGTGGCCTGACATGACACATTTACCTGTTTACTCTCTGCCTCACCCATGACATGTAAGCTCCAAGAGGGTAAGAAATTGTATTTATTCAATCCCTATATATCTAGTGCCTAGGACTGTGTCTGGTACATTGTTGGGGTTCAACAAAAGTTTATGGAATAAATTAGGAGATGAATGAATGATTTCACCAACAAACCAACTCTACCATTTCCTAGACAAAGTGAAACTTCAAGGACCATCAACCAAATCACCTTGAAAAATCCTCTGCCCAGAAAAGGACAGACTGGACATTGTTTCCAGCAGTAAGGGTTTACAAGTTAATTGATTTTTCTGACTCAGTGTGGGTTTCAACCATTTATCTGAAAGTGCTGTAATATATTCTTTGAATTACTCTAACAATAAGAGACACGAAAGCTGAAATCATGAGTTAAACACTTAGTTGAGCCATCTCTATTAGCCCCTCATGTTTATTGCCTGTCAGTATCACCTCTGCAGTGCCAGCTTCAATGCACATTTGGTTCTTCTGGGGACAGATGCGTTGAGTTTTCTCCCCATTTCCCTCCCAGCTCGTTTGAGAAAACTGCAGACCTGCCCCTTGGTGACATCACCTGCTCTCAGATCAAGAGCCTTTGGTGGAGGCCTGCCAGCCCTTCTGAAGAAGGCTGCTGCCTTGTCCTAGCCCTGGTGTGCCACCCACTCCTGCAGCAGCAATATTTAATAACACGAAGAATACCAAGCCCAGCTGGTGAGTCACTGTTGTGAGTGACCCGCCAAACTGAAATCTCCTTTAATAAAATGGCCTTAAAAGGCAGGAAGAAAAAAAAAACACTCCTTTAAGTTCCACTTTTAATGGGGATGCTATGCATTTCCAGGGACAATGCCTGCGCTTTCTTCTTCCTGGTTGATGTCATAAAATGCCTCCGAATCCGCGTTAGGTTCAGAGTTCTTTCTTAACCCACTGTTCTGCAAACTTCAGGCATGTGCAAACTGTCTTCTGTCACTTTCTTTGCCCTGTCTGCATACCACCTGCACGACTATTTACTTCCTAGTTTTCTTTACTTAACTCACTTTGGTTACTTAAACATCTTCTTTCAAAAGACAAAAATTTCATCTCACTTCTCCTGATTCTGGCAAACCAGTATTTCCTACCAGAAACAGACAGTAAAATTAGAGGGGAAACCAAAATTCTATCAATTCTTATTAAGCAGTTTCTGTGGTCTGCTGGGGACTCTGAGGCTGGGATTTGGGATGTCTCTGATAAAGAGGGAGAGTGGAAAGCATTAGGTGTTAAAGATACGGTGACTGCAGATGCAGATGGTCTCATGAAGCGAACTGAGGAGGGAATACAGACGAGGGGAGCCTTTGTGGTAATCCGCTCTGAATCAAGATTGTGGTGGTGGTTACACAAAGCTATGCATGGAATAAAACTGCACAGAGCTGTGCACGCACACACACATATACGTGTCAAAAAACTGGTGAAATCTGAATAGGGTCTATAGTCGGGTTAACAATATTGTACCAATGTCAATTTCCTGGCTTTGACATAGCACTTAACATGTCACCATTTGAGGGCTTCCCTGGTGGCACAGTGGTTAAGAATCCACCTGCCAATGCAGGGGACACGGGTTCGAGCCCTGGTCCGAGAAGATCCCACATGCTGCGGAGCAACTAAGCCCGTGTGCCACAACTACTGAGCCTGAGCTCTAGAGCCTGTGAGCCACAACTACTGAGCCCGTGTGCCACAAGTACTGAAGCCCACGCACCTAGAGCCTGTGCTCCACAATAAAAGAAGCCACCGCAATGAGAAGCCCGTGCACGGCAACGAAGAGCAGCCCCTGCTCGCCGCAACTAGAGAAAGCCCACGTGCAGCAACAAAGACCCAACACACCCATAAATAAATAAATAAATTTATTTTTTAAAAAAAGATGCCACCATTTGAGGCAGCCAGGTGAAGAGTTTGTGGGATTCCATGTATGGCTTTTGCAGCAACTTCCTGTGACCCCACAATTTTTTTTAAGTTGCATATTTTAGAAAAGAGTACTGTCCCCCCATGTGGCTTGATTCTGTGTATCACCTAAAATCTACAAGTGTACTACCAGTGGTATATGTCCCCCTTTGGGAAAAAAATTGCTTTATTATTCTTTGGAGGGAAAAATCTAAGAAGAAGATACATTTATCAGACTTTGAAACCCTGAAGTGTAGGATGTGGTACTGTGAGAAGCAAGAGAGCATTGTGGTTTAGAAGCTTGGGCTGGGGGGTCCCATCAGAACTAGGGTGAATTACAGATTCACTCTACCAGTAGTGAGACCTCAGGCCACACTCTTAGCCTCTCAGAGCCTACGTTTCTTTGGTTGAAAATGAGAATAAGAACGTGGTACCTTTATCATACGTTTTCTAAGGGGATTGTATGAAATCATTCAGATAAAGCACTTAGGATACTGCATGGCACTTAATAAGGCTCAATAATTATTTGTCTTGTCCTAACTTCTTTATCGTCTTCTTTCTTGTATTCTCCTCCTTCCCATCACCACCACCACCACCATCATCTTCACCACCACCATAATCATCACCATCACCATACTCATCATGTACCAAGAGGAACTAGCGTTTGGGAAATACTAACTTCATCTCATTTCACAATTAAGAAGGCTAAGAACCAGTGAGAGTAGTTGACTTGTTCTAAGTCATAGCGTGAAACTAATGTCATACCTGGAATTAGAACTCAGTTCTCTCTGATACTCTGTCTTAACAGCAACAAAATAATAATCGTTGAGCCATGGAATTTTAACTGTCAGGGCCTCAGAGCTCATCTAGTCCAAATTCTTCCTGAGGAAACTGAGGCCCAAAGAGAAGTGATTTCCCAAAGTCACAAAGTTAGCTACTGTGGTTTTCTCACACCCACAAAATATACATCCAAATTACCCAGCAATCACAGAAAAATCATAGTTGATGCTGCCCCTAGTGGCCAAGCTCTGCAATACAAACCATCACAGCACAGATATTTTTAAAGGTAGATTTTTTTAACAAAAATAATAAACCACAGACCACACAGCACATCAGGGGGAAAGTAAGGTTAATTCCTTAATATATTAGATTTAAATTTGCGATTACTCTACCTTTGCTATGGAACTTTAATCGCTGGTGCCCAAATCTTTCTTTCAGCTGATTTTATATCTTTATTTTCTAGGTTAGTACAATATTATTGTACATCCAGAGCTAATAATTTTCTATTAGATTTTAACACACAGTTAAATGTACTTAAATCAACCAAAAACTAGTGTGTTGCTCCCAACAGAACTACTTTAAAATCACTTTCAATACATGTTATACATGTAATGCAGAATTGGGATGTCATTTATATCCCTGCATGGCTTATGTGCCAACAAAAATGGTAGTAACACAGAACAACTGTTTTTTAAAAAATATATATATCTCAGTGGGGAATCTTTTGTTTTTTTCTTTAAAATCATCCTGCCTTTAACTTCCTAATCAATACTTATATGAATTTCAGCAAAAAAGTAATTGGCAAACAGGGTACTTAACACACTCCCCCACCCCAACTCCGACGAGCAATTAATCCAGACATACAGACATGTGATCTACTTTTTGAGGACCACAGGAATAGAATGGGTCTGAGGAGTTGCTTTTCTGGAAAAAATCAGAAAGTCCTCATTATCTCTGGTTCATGTACTTGGCAAATAGCTTTAGAAATTAGCAAGCCCTGGGGACTTCCCTGGCGGTCCAGTGGTTAAGACTCCCTGCTCCCACTGCAGGGGGTGCAGTTCCATCCCTGGTCTGGGAACTAAGATCCCCCATGCTGCGGGTGGTGGGGAAAGGAAATGAGCACAACCCTAACTCTGGTTCTGTCCTCTCCAAAATAGAATTATGATGCTATTAGGTTAAAGGGGAAAAAAGAAGAGTTCATATTGATGCTGCCTTGAATATCTTTCACTAAGAATAGGAAGGCTAAAGGAAACCAGTTGTTGTGCTGGGTAAGCACTGTTAGTACGTTATCTTTTAAAATTCTAAGAGTGTATGTGTGAACGATGCCAATCTCATTTTCATTTTTATTTATTTATTTTTATATCTTTGTTGGATAATTGTTTTACAATGTTGTGTTAGTTTCTGCTGTACAACAAAGTGAATCAGCTATACGTATGCATATATCCCCATATCTCCTCCCTCTTGTGTCTCCCTCCCACCCTCCCTATCCCACCCCTCTAGGTGGTCACAAAGCACTGAGCTGATCTCCCTGTGCTATGCAGCAGCTTCCCACTAGACATCCCTTTTAAATTTGGTAGTGTACGTATATCAATGCTACTTTCTCACTTCATCCCAGCTTCCCCTCCCCACCCCCACCCGAGTCCTCAAGTCTGTTCTACATCTGCATCTTTATTCCTGCCCTGCCACTAGGTTCATCAGTACCATTTTTTTTAGATTCCATATATGTGTGTTAGCACACAGTATTTGTTTTTCTCTTTCTGACTTACTTCACTCTGTATGACAGACTCTAGGTCCATCCACCTTATAACAAATAACTTCATTCATTTTTATGGCTGAGTAATACTCCATTGTATATATGTGCCACATCTTCTTTATCCATTTATCTGTCGATGGACATTTAGGTTGCTTCCATGTCCTGGCTATTATAAATAGTGCTGCAATGAACATTGTGGTATGTGCATTTTTTAAAATTAATTGATTTATTTTTGGCTGCATTTGGTCTTTATTGCTGCGTGCAGGCTTTCTCTAGTTGCGGTGAGCAGGGGCTACGTTTTGTCGTGGTGCGCAGGCTTCTCATCGTGGTACCCTTTCTTGCTGCAGAGCACGAGCTCTATGCACGCAGGCTTCAGTAGTTGTGACTCGTGGGCTTCAATAGTTGTCACTTGTGCACTCTAGAGTGCAGGCTCAGTAGTTGTGGCGCACGGGCTTAGTTGCTCCACAGCATGTGGGATCTTCCCGGACCAGGGATTGAACCCTGTTCCCTTGCATGGACAGGTGGATTCTCAACCACTGCACCACCAGGGAAGCCCAGTACATGTATCTTTTTGAATTATGCTTTTCTCAGGATATATGCCAGTAGTGGGATTGCTGGGTCATACGGTGGTTCTATTTTTAGTTTTTTAAGGAACCTCCATACTGTTCTCCATAGTGGCTGTATCAATTTATATTCCCACCAACAGGACAGAATGGTTCCCTTTTCTCCACACCATCTCCAGCATTTACTGTTTGTAGATTTATTGATGATGGCCATTCTGACCAGTGTGAGGTAATACCTCATTGTGGTTTTGATTTGCATTTCTCTAATGATTAGTGATGTTGAGCATCATTTCATGTGTTTGTTGGCAATCTGTATATCTTCTTTGGAGAAATGTCTATTTAGGTCTTCCACCCATTTTTGGATTGGGTTGTTTGTGTTTTTGATATTGAGCTGCATGAGCTGCTTGTATATTTTGAAGATTAATCTTTTGTCAGTTGCTTTGTTTGCAAATTTTTTCTCCCATTCTGAGGGTTATCTTTTCGTCTTGTTTATGGTTTCCTTTGCTGTACAAAAGCTTTTAAGTTTCATTAGGTCCCATTTGTTTATTTTTGCTTTTATTTCCAATACTTTAACAGGTGGATCAAAAAGGATCTTGCTGTGATTTTTTTTTTTTTTTTTTTGGCAGCATTTGGTCTTCGTTACTGCATGCAGGCTTTCTCTAGTTGTGGTGAGTGGGGCTACTCTTCGTTGTAGTGCACGGGCTTCTCGTTACGGTAGCTTCTCTTGTTGCAGAGCATGGGCCCTAGGTGCGCGGGCTTCTGTAGTTGTGGCACGCAGGCTCTGGAGCTCAGGCTCAGTAGTTGTGGTGCACAGACTTAGTTGCTCTGCAGCATGTGAGATCTTCCCAGACCAGGGCTCGAACCTGTGTCCCCTGTGTTGGCAGGTGGATTCTTAACCCCTGTGCCACCAGGGAAGCCCTTGTTGTAATTTACGTCAGAGTGTTCTGCCTATGTTTTCCTCTAAGATTTTTATAGTGTCTGGCCTTACATTTAGGTCTTTAATCCATTTTGAGTTTATTTTAGTGTACGGTGTTAGGAAGTGTTCTAATTTCATTCTTTTACATGTAGCTGTCTGGTTTTCCCAGCACCACTTATTAAAGAGGCTGTCTTTTCTCCATTGTATATTCTTGCCTCCTTTGTAAAATATAAGGTGACCATATGTGTGTGGGTTTATCTCTGGGCTTTCTATCCTGTTCCATTGATCTACAGTTCTGTTTTTGTGCCAGTACCGTACTGTCTTGATTATTGTAGCTTTGCAGTATAGTGTGAAGTCAGGGAGTCTGATTCCTCCAGCTCCGTTTTTTTCCCTCAAATTACTTTGGCTATTCTGGGTCTTTTGTGTCTCCATACAAATTTTAAGATTTTTTGTTCTAGTTCTGTAAAAAAATGTCACTGGTAATTTGATAGGGATTGCATTGAATCAGTACATTGCTTTGGGTAGTAGAGTCATTTTCACAGTGTTGATTCCAAACAATCCAAACACATGATATATCCAAACACATGATATATCCCTCCATCTGTTTGTGTCATCTTTGATTTCTTCAGTGATCTCTTGGTTATTTAGTAACGTATTGTTTGGCCTCCATATGTTTGTGTTTTTTACTTTTTTTCCCCTTAATTTGTTTCTAATCTCATAGCATTGTGGTCGAAAAAGACGCTTGATATGATTTAAATTTTCTTAAATTTACTGAGGCTTGATTTGTGACCCAAGCTGTGATCTCTCCTGGAGAATGTTCCATGTGCACTTGAGAAGAAAGTGTATTCTGTTGTTTTTGGATGGAATGTCCTGTAAATATCAATTATGTCCATCTGGTCTAATGTGTCATTTAAAGCTTGTGCTTCCTCATTTATTTTTTGTTTGGATGATCTGTCCATTGGTGTAAATTGGGTACTAAAGTCACCTACTATTATTGTGTTACTGTTGATTTCCCCTTTTATAGCTGTTAGCATTTGCCTTATGTATTGAGGTGCTCCTATGTTGGGTGCATATATATTTATAATTGCTATATCTTCTTGGATTGATCCCTTGATCATTATGTAGTGTCCTTCCTTGTCTCTTGTAACATTCTTTATTTTAAAGTCTATTTTATCTGATATGAGGACTGCTACTCCAGCTTTCTTTTGATTTCCATTTGCATGGAATATCTTTTTCTATCCCCTCACTTTCAGTCTGTATGTGTCCCTAGGTCTGAAGTGGGTGTCTTGTAGACAGCATATAGATGGGTCTTGTTTTTGTATCCATTCAGCAAGCCTGTGTCTTTTGGTTGGAGCATGTAATCCATTCATGTTTAAGGTAATTATCTATATGTATGTTCCTATTATCAATTGTTATGGGTTTGTTTCTGTAGGTCTTTTCCTTCTCTTGTGTTCCTGCCTAGAGAAGTTCCTTTAGCATTTGTTGTAGAGCTGGTTTGGTGGTGCTGAATTCTCTTAACTTTTGTTTGTCTGTAAAGCTTTTGATGTCTCTGTCAAATCTGAATGAGATCCTTGCTGGGTAGAGTAATCTTGGTTGGAGGTTTTCCCTTTTCATCACTTTAAATATATCTTGCCACTCCCATTCTGGCCTGTAGGGTTTCTGCCAAAAGATCAGCTGTTAACCTTATGGAGATTCCCTTGTATGTTATTTGTTGCTTTTCCCTTGCTGCTTTTAATACTTTTTCTTTGTGTTTAATTTTTGTTCATTTGATTAATATGTGTCTTGGCATGTTTCTCCTTGGGTTTATCCTGTATGGAATTCTCTGCACTTCCTGGACTTGATTGACTATTTCCTTTCGCATGTTGGGGAAGTTTTCGACTATAATCTCCTCAAATATTTTCTCAGACCCTTTCTTCCTTTCTTCTTCTTCTGGCATGCATATAATTAAAATGCTGGTGCACTGAATGTTGTCCCAGAGATCTCTGGGTCTGTCCTCCTTTCTTTTCATTCTTCTTTCTGCTCTGCAGCAGTTATTTCCACCATTCTATCTTCCAGCTCACTTATCCATTCTTCTGCCTCAGTTATTCTGCTATTGATTCCTTCTAGAGTATTTTCAGTTTCAGTTATTGTGTTGTTCATTACTGTTTGTTTGCTCTGTAGTTCTCCTAGTTCCTTGTTAAACGTTTCTTGTATTTTCTGTATTCTATTTCTGAGATTTCGGATCATCTTTACTATCATTACTCTGAATTCTTTTTCAGGTAGTTTGCCTATTTCCTCTTCATTTATTTGGTCTTGTGGGTTTTTATCTTGCTCTTTCGCCTCTAAGATATTTCTCTGTCTTCTCATTTTGTCTAATTTACAGTATTTGAGGTCTCCTTTCCCCAGGCTGCAGAGTCATAGTTCCTCTTGCTTCTGTTCTCTGCCCCTGGTGGTGAGGTTGGTCCAGTGGCTTGCATAGGCTTCCTGATGGGAGGGAGTTGTGCCTGCGTTCTGGTGGGTGGAGCTGAGTCTTTTCCCTCTGATGAGCAGGGCCAAATCAGGTGGTGTGTTTTGGGGTGTCTGTGAGCTTCGTATCTTTAGGTAGTCTGTGTGCTGATGGGTGGGTTTGTGTTCCTGTCTTGTCTGTTGGTTGGTGTGAGGTGTCCAGTGCTGGGAGCTGCTGGTAGTTGGGTGGAGCTGGGTCTTGGATTCAGATAGAGGCCTTTGTGAGAGCTCTCGGCAATTAATCTTCCCTGGGGCCAGGAATTCTCTAATGGTCCAGCATCCTGGACTTGGTGCTCCCACTCTGGAGCCTCAGGCCTGACTCCTGGTCGAGGAACCAAGACCCTGCAAGTGGCTTCTCCTGGCAATAAAGGGGATTAAAAAAAAAAGACTAACAAAACCCCAGACAAATGGTAAAAAGTAAAATCAAACAAACAAAAAGAGAAACAAGGAAACACACACACGTAAAAGAAACAAAAATAGAACCAAATAAACAAAAAAGCAAGAGAAAAACCAGACAAATGGAAGAACTCAAAATCAACCAATTAGGATTAAAACTAACAAAAACACACAACCCATAAACAAAAGCAAAGCAGTGTGCCAACTGAAGAATAAAGCAAGGAAACAGAATTGACTGATAAAAATGATTAAAAACATAATAATAAAATAAAACAAAATTGGAAAAAACACAGGACAACAGAAAAGCAAAGTAGAAATGGAAATATTAAAAATATATATGTTAAAGAAAAAGAAGAAGAAAATAAGGGAAAAGAACACAGCATAACAAAAAAAAACAAAGTAAAAATAGAAATAAGTTTTTAAAATAAAAATTAAAAATATACTATAAAAGATGGAGATCCCAGGGCTTCCCTGGTGGCGCAGTGGTTGAGAGTCCACCTGCCGATGCAGGCAACACAGGTTTGTGCTCCGGTCCAGGAGGATCCCACGTGCCGTACAGCGGCTGGGCCCGTGAGCCATGGCCGCTGAGCCTGTGTGTCCAGAGCCTGTGATCCACAACAGGAGAGACCACAACAGTGAGAGGCCTGCGTACCGCAAAAAAAAAAAAAAAAAAAAAAAAAAAAAAGATGGAGATCCCAAAAGACTAAATAAGAAAAATACTAAAACAACAAAAACAAACAAACCAAAAAAAATAAGAAGCTCCCTCCCAAAAAAGCCAGAACCAACAACAGAATGAATCAAAACATAATAGAATTAGTAATAATAATTATGTCTCCCTCAAGTCTCCACTGTAAGTGTCCTTGCACATGCCATGAGCCTCAGCCCACCTCTGCCTCCCCATGAGGCTCTCCTGCCTCTGGGCTGCTCTCTGGACCTGCTGTGGGCCCTGTGGGGACCTCTCAGACTCTGATGTGGCCCAGTTCCTGCATGTGCTGCCCCCAAAGTCCACAGCTGTCAGAGCTAGACCGTTTTAATTTGTGGGAACACTCATTGTCTACTCAGATATTCCATAGATGTGGTCTACCTATATGATTGTGGGGATTTAATCTGCAGCTTGTACAGCTGTTGGAAAGATTTTTGATCTTCTTCCTTAGTCCCCCCATCCCTGGGGTTCAGCTTTGTTTTTTTTTTGTTTTATTTGTTTTTTTGAATTTTATTTAATTTATTTTTTTATACAGCATGTTCTTATTAGTTATTTTATACATATTAGTGTATATATGTCAATCCCAATCTCCCAATTCATCACACCACCACCATCAGCTTTGGTTTTATCCCCACCTCTGTGTGTGGTCCACCCACAGGAGTCTGGTCCTGAGGCCACCTTGGAGCTCTTGGGTCTGCCCCAGTGAGGACAGGGCACAGAGGTGGTATGACTGCTTGGATCATGGGAGCCCTGGCAGCACCAAATGTGCAGGGAAGCCTGTGGCCATGGGCACAGGAGATATGGCCCTAGTGAGGGCCTTTTCTGGTGCCCAGTGTAAGGCGCGTGAGGGCCAGCCCTGAGGGGGGCTTCTCTTATTATCATCAGCAAGCACCCGCGTGTGCAGAGAGAGAGGTTACAATAGTAGCTCCTCCCCCTGCATGTGACTCAGCAGTAGCGCCTGCTTCCACGGCAGCCTGGCCTTCCTCTGTAGGCATTCCCTGCTGTGGATTTCCTCCCTCCCATCCCCTCAGTCTGTCTCCCCACAGCCAACGGCAGTTCTCGCTCCAAGCCTGTTCTCCAGTCCCCATGCTCCAGCTCCCAGCCCCCTTGCACACCTGTGAACATACGTCCCAGTCCGGGCCACACAGGGCTGTGGTATGGACCATCTGTGTATTTCTCACTCTGTACCATCTGCTACAGATCGGCCACTTCACCCTCTTCCGACAGCCTCAAATGTTTCCCTCCTGTCCCAATCGATTTCCCCGTTGGAGAGGGGGTTTCCCCAAATTCGGGACTCTCTCCTCTGCCTCAGCTCCCCGACCCTGGGATGCAGGTCCCATCCTGCTTCTCCTCCTTCTCCCTTCTTTTCCCATCCTGGCAGGCGGACTCTCAACCACTGTGCCACCAGGGAAGCCCATGCAGGGATTTTTATAGTCCTTTCCAGTGTCCACGGTCTTCTGCTAGTTTTCAGCCAGTGTTCTGTGAGAATTATTGCATCTATAGATGCATTCCTGATGCATCCGTGGAGACAGATGAACTCCACGTCCTCCTATTCCTCTGCCATCTTGAATCCCCACCCACCCCCAATCTCATTTTTAAAATGAGGAAACTGAAGCTGAAAGAGGGTCATCTGTCCTTGGTGTAATGTTGCCAACCAGCATTTATTGAGTCCTCGCTATGTGCCAGGATCAGTACAATTCTTTTACGTGTATTATTCCCTTTCATCTTCAAAATCTGTGTGGCATCATCCATATTTCTCAGAGGAGGAAATTGAGACTAGAAAATATTCAAACTTTTACAGTCTTAAGGGAGAAATAGATAAGTTTCCCTGGGACAAATTGCAATTCGGGGGACAGGGGTTAGAAACATGGAGATCAAAACACCAAGTGAAAAACCAGAGGCTAAGTGGATGGAGGTCCCCTCCCAACACATCACATGGCCAAGGTCACACAGCTTGTAAGCAGAGAATGTAGAATTCGAACTCTGATCTGCATGCCTCAGAGCCCAGACTGTTATCTACCACTCTGTCCTGTCCTTATTCTTTTTCTTTTTCAGAAAAATATGGGATAAGAAAGACATCCTACAAAGACCAGTTTCACCCATGCAAATCTTGGCTACCTACAGGGGATTCTAACTACTGTCATTAACTGATTAACTAAGGGTTAATGAATACTTTATTTTTTTAAATAGTCCTTGGAGAAGAAAAATCTACTGAAAAATGGTCCTCTACCCAAATTAGCAAATATAATCAGGATGCTTAACTGCCAGTAGTAGGAGCACAACTTCAACAAACGTAAACTAAAGGGTATGTTTATTAAAAAGGCACTTGAGGGCTTCCCTGGTGGCGCAGTGATTGAGCGTCCGCCTGCCGAGGCAGGGGACATGGGTTCGTGCCCCGGTCCAGGAAGATCCCACATGCTTGTGTTCCGCAAAAAAAAAAAAAAAAAAAAGGCACTTGAGAGTCAGACAAAGAAAGAAAATGTTCTCAAACTGGGAGAAAGCAGAGATGCTTCTGAAGTTCCATTTGACAGTGACAAGAAGAAAGATCTTCTAGAAAGATTGGCTTCTCCAGCAGCAAGGCTTGTATTAGTGTCCTACTGCTGCTGTCACAAGTGACCACAAACTTAGTGGCTTAATACCACACAAATCTAATATCTTATAGTTCTGGAGGTCAGAAGTCTGACATAGGTCTCATTAGGCTGAAATGAAGACGTGAATAGGGCTGTGTTCCTTTCTGGAAGCTCTGGGGGAGGGTGTATTTTCTCACCTTTCTCAGTTTCTAGACACCACCTGCTTTCCTTGGCTCATGGCCCCCTCCCTCCATCTTCAAAGGCAAGCAAAGCTGCATCTCTCCCTGAATGCTTTTCTGTTTCTCCCATCTCCCCAACTCTCCTCTTCTTCCTCGCTCTTCCATTCTTAAGCACCCTTATGATTACACCGACCCCCACCTGTTTTATCCAGGATACTCTCCCTATTTTAAGGTTGGCTGATTAGCAACCTTAATTCCTCCTGAAACTTTAATTCCCCTTTGCCATATACTGTAATATACTCATGGATTGAGAGCATTAGGGTATGGATACGTTTGAGGGCCACCATTACTCTGCCTACCATAAGAGGTGTTGGGCTGCTCCCCGCAGATCTACAAGGCCCACACTTGCCCAGCTTTAAGACCGAAGAAAGAGCCCAGAATCAGTAATAGAGACATCAAAGGTTTAATGGATGGGAGAGCTTACACATCTGAAGCAAGGTCCTGGTGCAACATCCCACCATGGGCAGCAGACAGCAGGCAGGACATGGTGGCAGTCTTTGCTCGGAGTGTGGCAGGGGGATAGGATAGGGAGATTACCAGCTATAGGGGAATTGATGTCAGGTGGGCTCATTAGTTACCAGGGAAACCAGTGCAGGGGCAGGCTGCACCCATCCCCCTGTTTTTTAAACATCTTTATTGGAGTATAATTGCTTTACAATGGTGCGTTAGTTTCTGCTGTATAACAAAGTGAATCAGCTATATGTATACATATATCCCCATATCCCATCCCTCTTGTGTCTCCCTCCCACCCTCCCTATCCTACCCCTCTAGGTGGTCACAAAGCACTGAGCTGATCTCCCCGTGAGATGCAGCTGCTTCGATAAGAACCATTACTAGCTGGGGCCTGGGGCAACTACGTAGGAAAGTCAGTCACCTGTGTAGGGTGTAGGTGAAGCAGGCCCTGGCTGGGCAGGGGATGTATGGAGAGCAAGAGAACAGCTATCTTGGGACTTCCGTGGCGGTCCAGTGGTTAGGACTCTGTTCTTCCACTGCAGGGAGCGTGGGTTCAATCCCTGGTTGGGAAACTAAGATCCTGCATGCCACGAGGCACGGTGAAAAAAAAAAGAACAGCCATCTTGAGTGGCCTGACCATACAAGAGGGTAGACACCTGGATTTACCAATCAGGGATTCTGAACACAAAGGGTGAGGGGTAAACTTCCAGAAGGAAGTTGGAGTGTTGGAAGAGGGGGAATAATTTATGAGTGGCCAAAAGTGACAAAAGTCCTCAATGAATGGGGAGTCATTTCAGAAGATGGAAGGGCTGCTGAGTGAACATAACTGTAGCTACCTGCTATGGAGCAACATCACCGTACTACAGAGCGAAATCTCTCTTTGACAATTTGTTCTCTCTCAATGTCTCAAGACCAGGCTTATGACTACCACCAACTGTATGTAGTGCTCAACAGGAAATACCAGGGAAGGGGTTCTGTATTGGCTTGTAAAATACCCTGACTTAAAAAAAAATTCCAGCATAAGTTGTTTTCTTGTTGTTTGTCCTTGTCTTAGAAAAGTGGACTGTAGAATTCATAAAAATGATTATGTGAGGGCACCAGTGCATTGACATTTTTTTCTGCTGTGTTTAAGACAATACAACTTCTTTAAAATAAATGGTAGTAAGACCTTTCTCTCAATTTAAGGCATAAACATTCTTATCTT
Organism: Neophocaena asiaeorientalis asiaeorientalis; assembly: GCF_003031525.2. Lineage (NCBI taxonomy): Eukaryota > Metazoa > Chordata > Mammalia > Artiodactyla > Phocoenidae > Neophocaena > Neophocaena asiaeorientalis. Next base: position 12,939,793 of record NW_020173198.1, on the reverse strand, counting down.
TATTCACTCAAACTTGGTGAATTTTCTTGGCCAGATAAAACAATTTGTTTACATTCTGGGCTGCTGGAATCCCCTTACCTCACTCTATTGCCAATAGGTAACTAGATGATTTACAGTTTGGTGTGTGTATTGTTCTAGATCTTTTTCTATTGGATTCATATGTAGAAACATGCAATAAAAAAGTTTGACTAGAATTTTTCTCATGTAACAATGCTCTTTAGAGAACATTGTAGGTCAGGCCAGATAGCTCTACCTTGTTTTTTGAAATAGACCACTGCAAGATCTTCTGAATGTCTTGAGAGGAGCTCTAGATTCAGATATTTATGGGAAAAGTTCTGATTTTTTATATGTTGGCAACTAATTAAAAAATGTATAGAAGGGTGTGAAAGCATAACAGAATATGCCTGTGGCATTGATTCATCCCATCAATGGCCAGTCTGAGACCTCAGAATGGACATGCTCTTCAATGTAGCCACACATGCGTGGTGTTGGTAGAATCTGCTGAGGTCTGGGCGTAAGAGGATGAAGGAGGACAGTACTCTGATGGTTCTAGTTGAGACGATGATCATTCACCAGTGAAGGGAGATTGAACTTCTCAGCCTCCTTGACCTTAGTCAAAGTCATATGACTAGTTCTGGTGAATAGGTTGTGGGCAGAAGGGACATGTGTGATTGCCAGGCTGTGGTGAAAACCCTTTGCCTGCTCTTCTCCCAGCAATTATAGAAGCACATACTAAAAAGGAGCCTCCAACATACTGGATCCCTGAGTGACTATTCTGAGAGAAGCCCTTCTAATAAAACACATCAGACATTTGTGTGAGTGAGAGGTAAACCTTGGTTGTTTTATGATTCTGAAATTCTGTGTTTTTTAAAAATAATTTAAAAATTGTAATATTACTGAGTTTATCCTGACTAATTTGGGGTATATTCATTTTCTATTGCTGTTTGACAAATTACCATAAACTTAGCAGCTTGAAATAATACCCTTTTATTTGCTCAGAGTTTTGTAGGTCAGGAGCTGCATTCTAATCTGATGGTTCAACCAGGTAAAGTTTCCCTTCCAAGCTCCCTTGGGTCATTGGCAGAATTCATGTCCTTGTGGTTGTAGTACTGAGGTTCCCACTGTCTTTCTAGTTGTTGATCTGGGACCATTCTCAGCTTCTAGAGGCTCATCTCAGGTTCTTGCTATGTAGCCCCCTCCTTTGACAACCAAGAATCTTCCTGAAATTGAATCCTTTTCATTCTTTGCAGTTCCCTGACTTCCCTTTCTATAACCAGCAAGAGGAAATTCTCTGCTTTTTAAAGCCTCATGTGATTAGATTACTGTGATTGGGATTATGTCTTTATTCAAGGTCAACTGTACCAAGTAATATAACCTAATCATGGGAATAAAATCCATCATGTTTATAGTCCTGGGAATTAGGCAGGGCAATTTACACCAAAGGGGCAGAAAAGCTTGGGATCCATATTAAGAGTCTGTCTTACACATGGGGAGAAAGTAAGAATGAGAGCAAGTGAGTGAGAAAGAGTATTTGTTGGTCTATTTCTGCCTGGGGAAGAATCTATACACTTATCTCTTTTTTAATGACTCTAATTCATTCCTGAAAATTCTGATGCTAAGTAAAAAGTCATTAAATGGGAAAATTTTTTTCCATTACTTTTAATGGGAAAATTATGATGCATTCCATCTCAATCTAAAATACCCTCATGACTTTCAAAGATAGAAAATATATCAATTGAACAATGGAAACAAGTTTACATAAGTAATAATTTTTAAATGGAGAGTAAATATAGTTGTTCACAAGATATAATGCAAAGAAGCTTCATTGTACTTGCCAAAAGAGGAAGGTAAAACTTAATTGAAAAATTGGCAAAAGACCTAAATAGACATTTCTCCAAAGAAGATATACAGATTGCCAACAAACACATGAAAGGATGCTCAACATCACTAATCATTAGAGAAATGCAAATCAAAACTACAATGAGGTATCACCTCACACCAGTCAGAATGGCCATCATCAAAAAATCTACAAACAATAAATGCTGGATAGGGTGTGGAGAAAAGGGAACCCTCCTGCACTGTTGGTGGGAATGTGAATTGATACAGGCACTATGGAGAACAGTATGGAGGTTCCTTAAAAAACTAAAAATAGAACTACCATACAACCCAGCAATCCCACTACTGGACATATACCCTGAGAAAACCATAATTCAGAAAGAGTCATGTACCACAATGTTCACTGCAGCTCTATTTACAATAGCCAGGACATGGAACCAACCTAAGTGTCCATCAACACACGAATAGATAAAGAAGATGTGGCACATATATACAATGGAATATTACTCAGCCACAAAAAGAAACGAAATTGAGTTATTTGTAGTGAGGTGGATGGACCTAGAGTCTGTCATACAGAGTGAAGTAAGTCAGAAAGAGAAAAACAAGTATCATATGCTAACACATATATATGGAATCTAAAAAAAAAAAAAGGTTCTGAAGAACCTAGGGGCAGGACAGGAATAAAGACGCAGATGTAGAGAATAGACTTGAGGACATGGGGAAGGAGAAGGGTAAGCTAGGACGAAGTGAGAGAGTGGCATGGACATATATACACTACCAAATGTAAAATAGCTAGTGAGAAGCAGCCGCATAGCACAGGGAGATCAGCTCAGTGCTTTGTGTCCACCTAGAGGGGTGAGATAGGGAGGGTGGGAGGGAGATGCAAGAGGGAGGAGATATGGGGATATATGTATATGTATAGCTGATTCACTTTGTTATAAAGCAGAAACTAACACACCATCGTAAAGCGATTATATTCCAATAAAGATGTTAAAAAAAAACTTAACTGAGAAGGAAATACACAAGGGAATGGTGCGTTTTTCTTTCTGCACCATGTTCTTCAGTAATTTCTGAACGATCTGGGGGCTGATGGGTTGGTTATCTTGTATTCAGATTGTACCAAAAAATTACAGTAGAGCTCAGATAAACACCTTTAGGACAAAACAACACTGAACATGAGAGTGATCATGGAAATAGTACATGTGCCAAGTACACTGGAGAGCTATAGAAGATGCTGCCTTTTTATCCCTCACTCTTGGTGTATATATGCAGGGAAAATCTTCAGAGTTCGTTCCAAACATGGCTTGCAATTCAAATTTGTTCCACTTAGTATTTTCTGACTTGAAACTGTTGTGTTGGGTAAATTGGAAAGTGTGTCTTTGCCAGAAACCGTAGTGTCAAACTATCACTTCTTATAGTATATTTATTTAATGTGTTTTGGGGAAAAAACATTGGTATTAAAAAATAAATAAAAAGAGTGGTTGTCCAAAAAGTAGCATAAATTTTCAAGAGCCATTATGACAAAAATTGATTGAACAGCTATAATGTGATCTAGTAATTAAATCTAGTCCTAGGGTACATAGTTTAGGGACCTTCTGAAATACATAGGCCCATAGTTGGTTTCTATTTGTTAGCTGTCATTGAAAAAATCCCTCTTCTTTTTCATAGTTACATTGAAAATTAACAACTATCATAAAGAAAAAAATTAGATTAAATCAAGTCAAAATGACCCATTTGGGGGTTCTCACTAATTAGAAATTGCTGGAAGAACCATGCTTCAGAAATAAATGTAGAGCTTAAGGTAGATAGTTATTGGCTTTTATAAATCTTTTAATATTTTAAAAAGGAAATTTCAAAGTTAAATGTCAATTTCATATTTCAGGGTGCTATTTACTGTAGCACAAAAACATGATAATGAAAATACAGTTTTAAAAAGTCAACACAAAAGCAATAATAATGAAATTCTGTATCTTCCTTTAAAATATTTTAGTAGGAACTGTCCATTTATGTTATAGTATTATACCTCTGTTTTCTAAATGCTAGGTAGGGTAGTTTTTTTGGATTTTGAATGAGATAGAAAAAGGCTGTAAACCTCAGCATTTCTCTTGCTGTTTTTCCAGGTTAGCCTTACTTTAAAAATTCTCAGATATAAGTTTATGTTTACCTAAAATGGACAAAAGAATATTTTTAGTAAAGTCCCTTGACTTTCTCAAGGAGAGAAAATAGAGGGTTTTGTTTTTTTGTTTTTATAAATTTATTTATTTATTTTTGGCTGCGTTGGGTCTTCGTTGCTACATGCGGGCTTTCTCTAGTTGCGGTGAGCGGGGGGCTACTCTTCATTGCCGTGCGCGGGCTTCTCATTGCAGTGGCTCCTTTTGTTGCGGAGCATGGGCTCTAGGCGCGCCGGCTTCAGTAGCTGTGGCACGTGGGCTCAGTAGTTGTGGCGCACGGGCTTAGTTGCTCCGCAGCATGTGGGATCCTCCCTGACTAGGGCTGGAACCCGTGTCCCCTGCATTGGCAGGCGGATTCTTAACCACTGTGCCACCAGGGAAGCCCAGAAAATACAGTTTTAAATAAATACTACAGAAATGTAGTACATTTAAAATAATGTTTATAAAAGACGTTTTGTGCATGCCCTCAATACATTTATAATCCCAAACTATTTACTTTGCTTCAATTCTGATCTTTTTTAATAGCCTTATTGAGAACTAGCCCAAGCACTGTACTTATGGAGAAGCAGGTAAAGCACTTTCTCTTGACCTCTCTTCCCCACATTCCATCTTAGTTTATTGCTTTGAGGATGAATGCTGAGCAAAGCAAAGGGGAAGTCAATATTTGACTTTGGTGTGCACTGAATCTCAGTGTTTCGTGAAACCAGAGATCGACACCAATTGTTTCAGGAAGAATTCCATTATGCATTCCCTTTGAATGAGCTATGTATTTATGTGTATTGCCTTATGCAATCTGATTCCTCCAAGGTTTTCTGAGGTAGTTTTAGGACTTCTTCCTCAAGTGATGACAGATTTGAAGGCATCTTGTTATAGTAATATAATAGAATGAAGTTCAGCTGCAATAAAACCCTAATGATGGTGACTTGAACGATAGAAATGTATTTCTTTTTCCTATAAATGAAGCCTAGAGGCAGGTAGCCTGATGCTGGTATGGCAGCTCCATAGTTCTCAGGGACTCATGCTCATTCTATACAGAACACATGACTTTTACCTCATTGCCCAAGATAGTTGCTGGTGCTCCAGCCAGCAGGAAGAAGAAAGGGAGGAAGAAGAGGCAAAATATACATGGAAGCTATCTTTTAGGAAGCTTTCGTAGAAGCCACTATAGATTACTATATATTACTATAGATTACTTCCTCTCACACCTAGGATTTAGTTTCATGGCCATACCTAATTACAGGGGAGGCTGGGATGGGTAATCTTTGTTCTTGGTGACTATATATTAATAAAATGTGCCTAAGTAAAAATCTGGGATTTTATTCCCACAAGAAAAGGGGAGAAGGCATCTTGGTTTCTGCCACTAGCAGAAAGAACATGGTCTTTGAAGTCAGACACATCTAGATTCACATCTAGCACTGATTAATTCTGTGACCTTGTGAAAGTGACACAGTTAAGCCTCCATTTTAATACAAGGATGATATCATCTAGCTCTTATGGTTATTATGGTCTTTCTTCCTAACTTCCATCAAGTATTTCTGTACAATAATAAAACTCTGGATCCTGATATGTGCACCTTACATCATAAGTTCTAAAACATTCAAACATCTTTGGAAACAACTCTTTAGGGAATTCCCTGGCGGTCCAGTGGTTAGGACTCAGCACTTTCACTGCTGTGGCCTGGGTTCATTCCCTGGTCCAGGAACTAAGATCCTTCATGCTGCAGGGCATGGCCAAGAAAAAAAATTTTTAATAAATAAATAAATAACTTCAAAGTCACAAGAATCTCATTAAATTAGAATCCAATGCTTAACACAGAGTGTTTTTTATAGTAAATGTGGACTGAAAGAATAGATATATTTGAAGAATTCTCCCATGAACCCTGTTATACAAACTGTATGATAGATATTGACTGGATGAAAATTAAAGAAAAAATAACTACTCAGATTCTTATTCGGTCAATAGTTTTGAGAAAATTTATGTGGGCTCTGGCTCAGCCCTTCCTTGATTCCATACTTATTGTGAAGGGAGGGATTTTTTTTTTAATTAATTTTTTATTACAAAAGTCAGGGTTCAGAAACAGAACCAATAAGAGATATTTAGATAGATATAGACCTCTCTCTCTCTCTCTTTCTCTCTCTCTCTCTCTATATATAAATCTGTATCTATATCTATATCACCTATATCTATTTCTATATCTGTGTCTGTATCTGTGTCTATATGTATATGTATGTCTATATCTAGAACAAGATTTAGGATAAGGAATTAGCCCATGCAATCATAGAGGCTGAGAATTCTCATGATCTGTCACCTGAAAGCTGGAGACCCAGGAAAGCCAGTGGTTTCATTCAGAGGCCTGAGAGCTAGGAAGTCGGTGGTGTAGAATCCATACCGAGTCTGAAGGCCTGAGAACCAGGAATCCCGAGAGCAGGAGTAGATGGATGTCCCATCTCAGACAGACAGTGAATCCTCACTTCCCCTCTGCCATTTTGCTCTATGGGACCTTCAACAGATGGGGTGATGCTCACCCACATCCACTTCACTCAGTCCCCCAAGTTAAATGTTAACCTCCGCACAGCCACTCCTGGAAATACCTCACAGACACACCTGGAAATGATGTTTAAGCATGTATCTGGATACCCCATGTCCCAGTCAAACTGACACATAAAATTAACCATCTCATAAAGTAACAAAAAAAATTGGTTGCAAACAATTTGGGAGTACAGAAATGTTTAAAATAAACTATTGACGCTCATCACTGTCTTCATCCTTTAGCTTCATTCTCCAAAGATAATTGCTGTTTGTAGTGTGGGCTTTTTCCTTTCTGACATTTTTTGCTACACATATTCAAAAATAAAAATATAGTGATAATACCAAACACTATTCTGCAACATACTTTTTTTCCTTACAATACATCTTGGACCACTGAGCAACATCTGTGTGTAAAAGCTGCCCTCATTGTTTTTTACCGCTGCATACTACTCCATTGTATGGATTTCCCCCTAAATTTCTTAAGTAGTGCCTGAATGTGGATGTTTAGACTCTGTCCAGTTTTCCTCTAGCACAAACAATGTTGCCAGGAATATCCTGTACAAATATTTTTGCTTGCATCTATGGCTAAAATTCCTAGAAACTGAGATCACTTGCCTAAGGATGTGTTCAGCTGGCACTGAAACATAGAATGACAAAATGCCAGAAGACATTTAGACATCTTTTGATTGCCATTATCTGAGTGGTATCTGGGCTGACAAGAAATTTCCCACTGGACAGAGATATATAGAGTCTTTCGTATTTCTAATGCTCACTTCTCCTTGCCACCTCTTTGCCCCAACAGCCCAGCGGGTTAACCACTTCTTGACCACTATCATGTTGGCAAGAGAAAAACAAGCCTGTTCACTGTGTCCCTAAAGTACTGCTAGCATTTTTTTAAATATATAATTCAAAAAGATACATGCATACCAGTGTTTATTGCAGCACTATTTACAATAGCCAAGACATGGAAGCAACCTAAGTGTCCAGCGACAGATGAATGGATAAAGATGTGGTATATATTATATACGGTGGAATATTTCTCAGCCATAAAAAAGAAGGAAATAATGCCATTTGCAGCAACATGGATGGACCTAGAGATTATCATACTAAGTGAAGTAGGTCAGACAGAGAAAGATAAATATCATATGATATCACTTATATGTGGAATCTAAAATATGACACAAACAAACCTATCTACAAAACAGAAACAGACTCACAGACTTTGAAAACAAACTTTTGGTTACCAAAGGGGAAACGGTGGGGGACGGATAAATTAAGAGTTTGTGATTTACACATACATACCACTATATATAAAATAGGTAAACAACAAGAACCTATTGTATAGCACAGGGAACTACATTCAGTATCTTGTAATGATCTATAAGGGAAAAGAATCTGAAAAAGAACAGACCTATATATGTATAACTGAATCACTTTGCTGTACCCCTGAAACTAACACAATATTTTAAACCAATTATACTTCAATTAAAACATAACTGGGGCTTCCCTGGTGGTGCAGTGGTTGAGAGTCCGCCTGCCAGGGGACACGGGTTCGTGCCCCGGTCCGGGAAGATCCCACATGCCGCAGAGCGGCTGGGCCCGTGAGCCATAGCCGCTGAGCCTGCGCGTCCGGAGCCTGTGCTCCGCAATGGGAGAGACCACAACAGTAAGAGGCCCGCGTACCGCAAAAAAAAACCCAAACAAACAAAAATAAAAACCATAACTGACAGCATTTTTAAAAATTTTATTTATTTGTTTGGCTGAGTTGGGTCTTCATTGCTGTCGCGGGCTTTCTCTAGCTGTGGAGAGTGGGGACTACTCTTCATTGCAGTGCACGGGCTTCTCATTGTGGTGGCTTCTCTTGTTGCGGGGCACGGGGTCTAGGCACACAGGCTTCAGAAGTTGTGGCACGTGGGCTCAGTAGTTGTGGCGCCTGGGCTTCGTTGCTCTGCGGCATGTGGGATCTTCCCCAACCTGGGCTCGAACCCGTGTGGCCTGTATTGGCAGGGGGATTCTTAACCACTGTGCCACCAGGGAAGTCCCTGATAACATTTTTGAAAGCAGAGATGATGCTTCAATTAAACTGTTTACTTTAGGTCGGGGTGAGCAAACCAAAACCTGTGCGCCAAATCCAGCTACCATTTCTTTTTATACAGTCCATGAGTTAAAAATGGTTTTTACATTTATAAGTAGTTGGGGAAAAAATTAAAAGATAAATAATATTAGTGATGGGTAAAAATTACATGAAATTCAAATTTCACATCCACATGTGAAGTTTTGTTGGAGCACAGTCATATACACTCATTCACATATTGTCTGTGGCTGCTTTCACAGAACAAGGATGGAGTCCGGTGGTTGCAACAGAAACTCTATGGCCCACAAAGCTGAAAATATTTACTATCTGGCCTTTTACAGAAAATATTTTCCAACTGTTCCTTTAGGTCTATAGTGTTATTTTTTCTTGCGTATCTGTCTCATTTTTTTCCTCTAAGTTTTTCTCTATAATTCTGTTACTTCTTTTTTTCTTCAACTCTTCTGCAAAGATGATACTGCAAGTTAGCAAAGCCCATTTTAATAGTGAATTGTACTTTCCTACTTGCCAGGTTTCTGAAGGTAAAATATATTTTAGGGAAAATAAAGAGTAATGGCTTTGACTTTGGTCTAAAATTAATTTTGGTCACAATATTAACACAAAGCTAATGAATTTCAGAAGGAAGGGTTTTTTTGGTTTTGTTTTGTTTTTAGTGAATGAAACAATGTAGCTCTGAATCCTTCTAGTTTTATGTTTCTCTAGAGAGAAAGATTTGAGGGTAGGAGCCAGAGGAACCCCTTCACATTTGGGGTCCACTGAAACAAAAACAAATAATTAACTCTTTCTGAACCAGAGCTGGTCAGAGGCGGAACAGCTGCTAAAGTATCTCTGAAATACCTCTCAACTCAGGGATGCAGAGAAGGGCTTGGTCTTTTTAGATTAATTCCTTGGCTATCTGGTGATTGTAAGGTGACAGGGTCGCCTTTAGCATCAAAGGAGAGGATGTGAGAAGGCATTCTGGTGGTCTCTTTCCAGGGGGGCTCCCACATTGAGAGGACTGTATGGGGCAGTGAGAATGGACCATGGTTGATGGCTGGCTAATGGGGCCAGAGCTTGGAAATGAGATGGCTCCCTGAGAATCAGACTATTAAACAGATGGTTCAAAGTGTGTTCCCAGGGACTTCCCCAGCCGTCCAGTGGTTAGGACTCCGTGATTCCACTGCAGGGGGCTCGGGTTGGATCCCTGGTCAGGGAACTAGGATCCCCTGTGCCAGCTGCATGGCCAAAAAAAGAAAAAACAACAGTGTGTTCCCAGACCCACAGCACAAGCTTCTCCTGGGACTCGATACAAATGCAAGTCATCAGACCTATACCCTAGACCAACTGACTCAGAAACCCTGAGGGCAAGGCCCACCACTCTGTTTTAACAAGCCTCCAGGTGATGGTGATGCTTGCTTCAACTTAAGAACAGCTGCATCCAATCCACGCCTAATGGTTCAGAGTGGAGGCGGCTCTCAAGGGACCGCAGCTCCTACACTGTTGGTGGGAATGTAAATTGGTGCAGTCGCTGTGGAAGATGGTACAGAGGTTCCTTAAAAAACAAGTAGAATTACCACATGATCCTGAAATCCCACTTTTAGCATATATCTGGAGAAAATGCTATTTCGAAAAGAAACGTGTACCCCAGTGTTCATTGCAGCACTATTTACAATAGTCAGGACATGGAAGCAAACTAAATTTTCATTGACAGATGAATGGATAGAGAAGATATGATATATATCTTATATATATCATTATATATGATATATATCTTGTATATCATATATATGATATATATCATATATAATGATATATATCTTATATATATCATTATATATGATATATATCTTATATATCATTTATAATATGATATATATGTAAAATGTAATATTACTCAACCATAAAGAAGAATGAAATAATGCCATTTGCAGCAAGATGGATAGAGCTAGAGATTATCATACTAAGTGAGGTAAGCCAGACAATGACAAATATCATATAATATCACTTATATGTGGAGTCCTAAAAAAAAAAGATACAAATAAACTTATTTAAAAACAGAAATAAACCTACAGACATAGAAAACAAACTTATGGTTATCAAAGAGGAAGGGGGGAGGGATAAATTAGGAGTTTGACATTAACACATACACACTACCAAATATAAGGTAACCAACAAGGACCCATTGTATGGCACAGGGAACTATACTCAATATTTTGTAATAACCTATAAGGGAAAAGAGTCTGAAGAAGAATATAGATATATATATATGTATGACTGAATCACTTTGCTGTGCACCTGAAACAAACACAAAATTGTAAATCAACTGTACTTCAATTAAAAAAGAAAAAAGAAGAGAGAGAGAGAGACTGTATGTCTCCTAGGGCTGTTAAGTTTGAAGTTTTCTGTTTGTTGGTTGGTTGTTTCTACTAATGACAATGGCAACAATCTAGCTAGAGCTTAGTAAGTCTCAGGTACTCTGGTACATTAAAATAATAATAGCTACCACTTACTGAGTGCTTAATGTGTTCCAAAGTGCTTTATTCTACCATCTCACTTGATTTCGAGAATAATTTCATGAGGTAGGTGTTGTCATTACCTCCATAATACAAATGAGAAAACTGGGGTACAGAGAAGTTATGCTCTTTGGTGAAAGGTAATAAAGGATGTGACCCAGGATGTGAGCCAGGTGGTCAGGCTCCAGAGCCCTCACCTGTGACCACTATGTATTGTCAATGGTGTTCTGAGATGCATTAATGAATTCATTTTATCCTCTCCATATTACTTAGAATGTGAAATTCATTAAACAAATTTTATTTTATTTTAATTGAAGTATAGTTCATTTACAATGTTTCAGGTGTATAGCAAAGCGATTCAGTTAAACACAACTGTTTGTGTATAGATATATATATTCTTTTTCAGATTCTCTTCCATTATAGGTTATTACAAGATATTGAATATAGTTCCCTGTGCTACACAGTAGGTCTCTGTTGTCATTAAACAAATTTTATAGTGGAAGAGTCAGAGGAGGTTTAGGAGGAGCTACATTTCCTCATTAAAGGCTCAGCCGGATGGAGAAGCTGTCCTGCCTCTTGTGCTCAGTTGTCTGGGCTATCCCACATGCTTTCTCCTCACGCTTGCCATTGTGTTGGCACACAGCGGGTCATCGTCGCTGAGTGCTGCCAGCTGTTGATTCAGAGACCGTGTCCCAACCCTGTTTGTGGGCAGCCTGACCTGTTCCTTAGGTCATATAAAGAACAGGTCCTACAATTACCCCCAAACTGAGTACTACCAGAAAGAAGATTCCCCAGGAGCCTCCTTGAAGCTTGCTGTAACCCAGCAAAGACAAGTCCTGATTCAAGCATGATTCATTTGTACGGTTTTCATTAGTAAATAAATTGGGTGGGGGGAAAGACATCAATTAGAATGTGTGGTTAAATAATCAGAAAGATGCAGAAAATCCTTGGCCTGGAGGAAATCAGTGTATTCCATTAACACTAATTAAGAAACACAGAATATCCTTCCAGGCTGCGTGAGGCTCAGGATTCAGGAACACTGCAGTGGTACAGAAAGTCTGGCTGCTTTCAAGTTTGAGAAATCTGGTCATTTCAGGGTATCAGGCTCAGATTCTGACCACCCATGTGAGCTGGAGGGTGCGGGGTGGGTGGGGAGTGGGGCATGAATCACTTTTCAGAGTTCACCGGGGGCTATCTTGGAGGCTGGCTATTGAAACCGAGCAGGATCCGGTGGGGCTCCTGGGCACAAATCCTTTCTTCCTCCCCCTTTCTTGTTTATAGGAAATGGGCTTCATTCAGCCTCCTAGACCTTCCCTGAGTTCCAAAGGGCAGATTCCAACAGTTGTTAATCAGGGAAGGGATGCAGAAATACGGGAGGAGCAGTCAAGAAACAGTAGTGCAGGGCTTCCCTGGTGGCGCAGTGGCTGAGAGTCCGCCTGCCGATGCGGGGAACATGGGTTCGTGCCCTGGTTAGGGAGGATCCCACATGCCGTGGAGCGGCTGGTCCCGTGAGCCATGTCTGCTGAGCCTGAGCGTCCGGAGCCTGTGCTCCGCAGCGGGAGAGGCCACAACAGTGAGAGGCCTGCATACCGCAAAAAAGACCAATAGTGCAGCCTTGGGGCAAGGTCCTGTTTCCTCCTCAAGGAACATACAGGGACTTCCCTGGCAGTCCAGTGGTTAGGACTGCACTCTCACTGCCGAAGGCCTGGGTTCAATCCCTGGTTGGGGAACTAAGATCCCACAAGCCGTGTGCGGCACAGCCAAAAACAACAACAATAACAAAGGAATAGGCATAACAATATCTTTGAGTTCTTCTGCAGAAATAAGGCCTCCACCCATGTGGAGGAGGGTAGCTTCAGGCTGAGCACAAGATCCTGGAGCACCGCCATTTACCTCCCCACCAACCAATCAGAAGAAAGTCACACACCCCGTAGTCCTCACCCCAGTTGTTGCCTATAAAAATTTCTCCCCCACCAAGCCAACAGAGAGTTCAGGGTTTTTGAGCACGAGCTACCTTTTCTCCTAGCTGGGCCCTGCAGTAAACCTTTCTCTGCTCCAAATTCCCGACATTTCGGTTTATTTGACATCACTGTGCGTCAGGCACGTGAACTTGAGTTCAGTAACATTACTACAATGAGCAACTTCTCTGATTCTGACTCCTGGGAACTCACTCTACTCTCATTACACTGACCATCCTTCTGTTTTTCTAACATGCTACACTGGTTTCAAACCCGGGCCCTTTGCCAGCTCTTCCTTCCACTTGGATACCCTTTCCTCTGATCTTTGCTTCCTCCTAACATTCAGGTTTTGGCTCAAAACATCCTTAGAGAAGTGTTTCCTAATCATTCTAATACTGCTCTTCCTCATGGCCTCCACTCCAGGCCAATCCACCACAATCAACCTATGTATTCTCTTCACTCTCTGAAATCATCTCAATTACTCATTGGTTCGCTTAGCCTCTATCTCCCTGCGCTGGACCTCAGCATCCTGGGAGCAGGGCTTCACCGTTGGGCACACTCACCACATCATCCTCAGCACCTGCAAAGTGCCTGGTACATAGTAACTGAACTACTTGTATTAGCCTGGAGCTCCCCTGGGGGAAAAATTCCAGATTCCTCACATTTCCTCACTCCCTCCTGCCATCATGGACCTGATCTGAAATCTGATCCTGTGTTGGTACTAAGCATTATTCACTGTGCCGACCCACAAGTCTGCACAGCCCTGCTGTCCCCCTGGGGAGGGGAGGGGAGGGGAAGAAGAGCCTGGGTTACTGGCTGAGGAGCTGCCTTGCTTCAGGCTTGCCTGAACCTGGCAGCCTAAGCTCACCCTCCCAGCCCAGAAGGCTTTTTTTTTTTCTGATGGTGATTATTTGAATGAGGCACTTTTAACTGCACATCCCCAGCAAGGGCTTCTTGGCAGGGTACCCATTAACACTGGCCTAAATGGGAATCATCTGGAGGGAGTGAAGCCCCAGGGACCACTCAGAAAGCTTTAGCGAGCTGCGGCCTCCTCCTTCACTGCAGTTTCCCCAGGCAATTAAATGGGCAGCAACGAGATTGCTCCCTTAGCATCTCCAGCCTCTGGGGCTCAGAGGCTGCTGGAGATGGTTGGTCCCTGCTGCCTGCAAATCAACCATCTGCCTATCAGACTCCCTTCCACCCTCTCTGCATCCTTCCCTATCCCCTTCCTCCCTTGCTCCCTCCCTCCCCCTCTTCCTTCTTTCCTTTCCTCCCTTCCCAGTCTAAGAAAGTTACAAAAAGTCTGAATTCTCCAGCTCTCCACCTCTTAGCCCTAGCTGTTGGCTCTACCCACTCCATCCTTTTCTCCTGTATCTCACCTGCCTCTAAAATCTGAAATATCGAGGTGACCTACTTTCGCTTTATAAGTGGAGGCCGTGGAGCTGTGGGCCAGGTGAATGGGAGAAGTGGGCAGAGGCGTGCAGAGGCGTCCAGCTAGCAAGAAAGTGGGGCCCCAAGGGTTATCCAGCCAGGCTGCTGGTGGCTGCTGGCAGGTGTAGATTTTCAAAGCTTGGCATCTTGGGCAGCATTCATGCACCTGGAGTTCTTGACCTGCAGCATTTTAGGGGCAGCTCTTTTGGTAGCAAATTGAACAGACACTGGGATTTCTATAGCCAGAGTGCTATGTTGGACCTGGCATTTACTGAGTGTTGCCACCACAGTGCTAAGCAAGGTGATCCAATTAAGAATACTTGTGAGCACTTTATAAGGCAAGAACTTTGCACACACCATCTGGTTTGAATTCTCCCCAAAGCTCCGCGAGATGGGAATGATTTGTGCCCATCTTTCACATGAGGAAACTGAGGTGCCAAGAGGTTAATTTGTACTGTTTCTCAAGTTACCAGAACTCTGGGAGATGAGAATCATAATCTCCATTTTATGCATGAAAATCCTGAGTCTTGAGGATAAAGGTCACAGGCAGGGCCGGTAAGTGGGAAATCTAGAACTCATCAGCGGTCTCCTAGGCATGTTATCCTGAACTGCAGTGCTCAGATAAATTGCTACCATTTGCAAAATTTTATTTTATTTTTTATTGATTTTTTAATTGGCGTATAACTGCATTACAATGTTGTGTTAGTTTCTGCTGTACAATGAAGTGAATCAGCTATATGTATACCTATATCCCCTCCCTCCCATGCCCAACCCTCAATCCCACCCATCTAGGTCGTCACAGAGCACTGAGCTGAGCTCCCTGTGCCATACTGCACGTTCTTACTAGCTATCTATTTTACACATGGTAGTGTATATACGTCAAACCTAATCTCCCAGTTCACCCCACCCTCCCCTTCCCCTGCTGTGTCCACACATCCATTCTCTACATCTGCGTCTCTATTCCTGCCATGCAAATAGGTTCTTCTGTACCATTTTTGTAGATTCCACATATATGTGTTAATATATGATATTTGTTTTTCTCTTTCTGACTTACTTCACTCTGTATGACAAACTCTAGGTCCATCCACATCTCTACAGATGACCCAATTTCTTTCCTTTTTATGGCTGAGTAATATTCCATTGTATATATGTATCACATCTTCTTTATCCATTCATGTAAAATTTTAAAGCTCAGTTGCTAGGAGAATTATTTACTCATTCAGTGAGTATTTTCTGCACACCAATTAGACGTTAAGACCCAGTGGTGGTGAAGTAGATTGCAAACCTGGCTTCTCATGCATCTTTCCTCTTCAGCCACACCCCTTTGCAACATGACAGAGTGCCAGTCTAGACCTCAGGAGGCCTTGCAGCTCTGCTCTCTCTTGGAACACTATGAGCTCCATGGGAACAGTCCTGGGCTCAGCAGCCAAGGCATGAGAGACAAATGGCCCAGTCACACATGTCACCTTAGCTGGCAGCCAGCAAACCACTCCCAAGAAACAGAGCTGCATGGTTAACCAGCAGCTGATCATAGATGCATAAGTGAGCACAGCCCAGACCAGAACTGCCCTGCTGAGTCCAGCCCAAAGTGCCAACCCACACAATCATGAGCTCAGCGATTCTCAGAGCGTATCCTCCAGCCCAGCAGCAACAGCATCACCTGGGAGCCTGTTAGAAATGCAAATTTTCAGACTCATCTAAAACTACTGAATCATAAACTCTAGGAGTGGGCCCAAGTAACCTTTTTAAACAAGCCGTCTGGGTGACTGTGATGCATGCTAAAGTTGAAGAACCACTAAATACGTGGTGTTATTTATTTATTTATTTTGCGGTACACGGGCCTCTCACTGTTGTGGCCTCTCCCGTTGTGGAGCACAGGCTCCTGACACGCAAGCTCATCGGCCATGGCTCACGGGCCCAGCTGCTCCGCGGCATGTGGGATCTTCCTGGACCGGGGCACAAACCCGCGTCCCCTGCATCGGCAGGCGGGCTCTCAACCACTGCGCCACCAGGGAAGCCCTACGTGGTGTTATTTTAAGCCACTAAGTTTTGGGGTGGTTTGTTACCCAGCAGAAGCTAACTAATACGGGTGAGGCAGTGAAGCTCACCAATGCCCTTGAGATGCTCAAAGTTCATCAGGGGAGACAACATATTCTTAAACATAAAAATTCTGGGACTTCCCTGCTGGCGCAGTGGTTAAGAATCCGCCTGCCAGGGCAGGGGATACAGGCTCAAGCCCTGGTATGGGAAGATCCCACATGCCGTGGAGCAACTAAGCCTGTGCACCACAACTACTGAGCCTGTGCTCTAGAACCCATGAGCCACAACTACTGAGCCTGTGTGCCATAACTACTGAAACCCATGTGCCTAGAGCCCGTGCTCTGCAGCAAGAGAAGCCACTGAAATGAGGAGGCTGTGCACCACAACGAAGAGTAGCTCCTGCTCGCCACAACTAGAGAAAGCCCTAGTGCAGCAACGAAGACCTAATGCAGCCAAAAGTAAATAATATAAATAAAAATTAATTTTAAAAAATTCTGTAATGAAAAAAAAAAAATTCTGTAATGTATAAGGCCAGATATTAAAATTATGAACCACTCTCAAATTGCATAATAATAATAATACTTAAATAAGCACTTACTATGTGCTTGGTTGTAAAGTACTTTGCATTCATTATTTCATGTAGTCCTCATAGGAACTTTTTGAGGTCAGTGCTTTTTTTTTTTTTTAATTTTTAAATTTTATTTATTTATTTTTGGCTACATTGGATCTTCATTGATGCACGCAGGTTCTCTCTAGCTGTGGTGAGCGGGGGCTACTCTTTGTTGCGGTGCGCGGGCTTCTCATTGTGGTGGCTTCTCTTGTTGTGAAGCATGGGCTCTAGGCATGCAGGCTTCAGTAGCTGCAGCACGTGGGCTCAGTAGTCGTGGCTCCTGGGCTCTAGAGTGTAGGCTCAGTAGTTGTGGCTCACGGGCTTAGTTGCTCTGCGGCATGTGGGATCTTCCTGAACCAGGGATCTAACCCATGTCCCCTGCATTGGCAGGCAGATTCCTAACCACTGTGCTACCAGGGAAGTCCCAGTGCTCTTTTTAATGCCCATTTTATAGATGAAGAAATTGAGGCCTAAAGAAGATAAGAGCTTTGCCAGAGGTCACTTAACCAGCCAGTGGCAGAGCCAGGATTCTGCCCCAGGTGCCTGCCAGACCCTGAAGCCCACACTCTTGTGTGGTGCGGGATCTGCACCCTAACTGTGGTGCAGAAAATGTGGCCATACAGAGGGAAAACCTCACCATTCCACAGGCGAGTCAGGAGAGTTTTTATGGAAGGGGAAGTACCTGGGTTGACCTCAAAGGCCAGGCAGTATCGGGACACGTGGCAGCAGAAGAGAAGAAGAATTTCAGGTGGAGGAAACAACTTGAGCAAAGGTGAGGGAGCAAGCAAACCTCAGGAAGAGCAAGTAGCTTCACTGACAGAAGAGAGTGTTCCAAGGAAGGACTGGAGTGGAATTTTAAATTCAGAGCATTACAAAGATCCAGCATTAATCATGTTGTTGGACACGAGGTGTGGAAAGGTTATTTGAAATATTAAATTATTCAACCCAGCATTAACAGAATGTCTCCTGAATTTTGGGTAGTGTGGTCTCTGAATTGATTTCCCTCCACCATTTGACTAGAAATAGTTTGAAGATGTTTGACTTGAAAGGTAGCGGAAATATTTTGTTGTTGTTTTAGTTTAATCTCTCATATGAATTTTTTATTTAGATTTTTTTTTCTTGAACCGTATGGAGCAGGTAAGACCTTCTTCCTTCCGCTTTCCTCTCTTTATACATTAACAATCAAGAGAGGGACCACTTTGGGACTTCCCTGGTGGTCCAGTGGGTAAGACTCCATGCTCCCAATGCAGGGGGCCCAGATTCAATCCCTGGTTGAGGAACTAGACCCCGCATGCATGCCGCAACTAAAGAGTTTGCATGCAGCAACCAAGAAGACTGCATGCCACAACTAAAGATCCCGTGTGCCACAACGAAGATCCTGCATAGCACAACTAACACCTGGAGCAGCCAAAATAAATAAATACATAAATAAATTAATTAATTTAAAAAGGAGGGACTAATTCAGTGAGCCTTGAAGAATGGTGAATGTGTGCAGGATTCTGCCATGTTTACCATAAGTTAAGATGCTTCTCCTGCTCCCAAGGAACTTAGAAATTTAACTGGACCCTAAACTGTCTGGCACAAATTCTAAAGATAATTAACAGTGAGAGAAGAGAAAAACCAGCATAGATTGGAGAAACCAGGAAGTCCTTCAGGGAGAAGTTAGTACCAGTGGAGTAGAAAAACATTCAGCTTCACACTGACATTCAGTATGTTAGTGCCATCCTTAGAATCAAGTAGAATATATCCTTATCTAATTTAGAAAAACAAAGAGATGACCCTTTGCCTAAACATTTCTTGGAATCTTTTCAATCTGAAATAGTAAATGTGTTTTACCTGTTGGGTAAATTCTGCTTGGAGTGCTATCTTGAAAAGGATTTTGAGTCTCTGACACTCTCAGGGGAAATGAGTGCTGGAATCAATTAGTGATGTCTGCCACAGGTATGGGAGGAGCAAGGAAGACTATTTTACATGTATGACTTCTCTCTTCCATACTTTTCTCGGCAAATTATAATAACATTTTTGTTTTCATATACTCAACTAGCTGAAATCTTTAACTGGATATCACATCTTGCTTTTGACTTTTAGGACAGAGACACGTAAGAAAAATTAAACAATTATTCAAAAGGAGAATCTTCCAGTACACTTCTGTTCAGCTAGTTAAATTTTAAACTGATATCCTGCACTTTATTTAGAGGATTGTAAGTTGATTCCTTTATATTCTGAAAGATGACTCGAGGTACAACAAATCCTGGATAATGTAAGGATAAACTATATATCTGTATAAATACCAAGTTGTGTTCTGTTGAAAATATATGTTCTTGGCTGAGAATCTACTTGTATTAAGAAGGGAACATTCATTTAAGGATATAGTTACTTGCCAGAGTGGTATTAGGTGATTCTAAAGTGTTTGATTCTAATTAACTTAAGATAGCAACTCTATGTGCTGGAGGATAGAAATCAGGAAGAGAAGTGGGTCACACGGAGGAAATTTTTTCTTGATTAGATAACAACAATAGCAAGAGGCATGGGGGGAGGTTAGCAGGGTTGCACACTGCACAACTCTAGGACAGGTTATCTGTGACACAGTCATTTGAGACATACTGAATGGGACTCCCTAGCATTGCACTGTCCAGGGAATTGCCTGGCAGTCCAGAGATTAGAACTCAGTGCTTTCACTGAGGTGGGCCTGGGTTCGATCCCTGGTCAGGGAACTAAGATCCCACAAGCCTCACGGTGAGGCCAAAAAACAAAACAAATCAAAGCAACCCCCCCCCAAAACAAACAAGAAACAAACCAAAAAACCCCCCTCCTCCCCAAAACCAAAACCAAAACCAAAACCAAACCAAACAAACAAACAAGCAAACAAAAGAACATATTCTGTAATAAAAAAGGTAGAGAAAGTAGGAAAAGAAATTTTGGATAACCAACAAGGACCTAGCACAGAGAACTATACTCAATATTCTGTAATAACCAATAAGGGAATAGAATGTGAACAAAAATAGATATATATGTGTATACAACTGAATCACTTTGCTGTACACCTGAAACTAATACAACATTATAAATCAATGATACTTCAATTAAAGAAAAAAAGTTTTGATCACATTAGATAAAATAAAGTAGTAATGGGGAAAAGGTTAGGGGAGGGAAATTTGGCAATATGCCAGGGCATTTTTCCCCCAGTTTCATTGAGAGAAAATAGACATACATCACTGTATAAGTTTAGGGTATACAGCATGATGGTATGATTTACATGCCAAAGCACTGCTCAAAAATTTGTATCACATTTGTTTATAATGTATCACAGTGATTTATTTTGCTGTCACACTTTCTTCCTCAAAATTTGTTTCACACACACACACACACACACATAGAACTGTGGCCTCCATAATGTGACTTAAGTCTAGGTGTGTAGCAATCTCAACTCTTTAAACTATGCAGAGAAATCTAGACACAACCTGGGGATCGGGGGCAGGCAGCTCCATGAATTCCAAGGCATGGTGCCTAAAACCCTCTCAAAGATTGGTCCTGCAAATTCGAACTTCCAAAGTGATGATAGATTCAGTGCTATAAAAGGAAAACATGTTTATGTTTGCCTAATGTCCCTTGGAAGAGAGGGCAAAATCATCCCCACTTGGGAACCACTGCTCTAGAATAGCTCTGTTCAACAGAAATATTATGTGAGCCACATATGTAATTTTAAGCTTTCTAGTAGCTACACTAAAAAAGTAAAAAGAAGCAGGTGAGATTGCTTTTAATAACATATTTTACTTGACCCAATAGCATCAAAATATCATCATTCTGCTATGTAATCAATAGGAAAAACTGACATACCTTATACTCTCTTTTTTCTTTAATACTAAGTCTTAGAAATCCTGTATTCTACATACACAGCACATCTCAGTTGGGACTAACTCCTTTCCAAGTTCTCAACAGCCCATGTGGCTTGTGGCTGCCATACTTGACAGTATAGTTCTAGAACATAAGATCCATGAGGGTCTGTTTTTTTACATGGCTGTATCTTTAGTGCCTAATACCATGTATGCATAAACCATAGCAGACCCTTAATAGATATTTTAAAGTAAATGATGAAGTGCATATCCAATTCTATTTGTAAGGGAGAGGAAGGGCACTCTTGTCTAAAGTAGGGCACTTTATTTATCTTATTTTATTTTATTTTTTGGCCGTGCAGCGCTGCATGCCGGATCCTAGTTTCCCGACCAGGGATTGAACCCGCGCCCCCAGCAGTGGAAGCGCGGAGTCTTAACCACCGGACTGCCAGGGAAGTCCCTAAAGTAGGGCACTTTAAAAGCAGCAGTGAGGGCAAACCGAAGCAAGTCAGAGTAATGATCCCATCTGGTGAGGGTTTAAATCCTGCACAAGATGAAGTTCATAAAACTACTATTAAGGAGGCCAGTTGGCTGTTAGGTGCATGAAGTGTGAGGGTGGAGCGTGTACACACA